>NC_136489.1:62353070-62423070 GCF_053919585.1 Euprymna scolopes | reverse complement strand
GACTAAGAAACGCCCACCTGATAGCTCACCCTTCAAAACCCTTGGCGTAACAGTCACAGGTAACATTAACAGGAACAAATATGTTGAGGACACTCGGAAACCGGCGTAAACAAAATGGCCTTTCTCTATCGTACTAAAATATATTCAAACTTGAGAGAATTCTGTATTACCACAATACAATGATTTTGCTATACATAGAGTACTGTAGCAACATATGGGCTGTTGCGTTCACAATTAGTCTCGCTTTCTTTGGATAGTTATTTAAAAATATTCGTAAATCTAATAAGTCACGCACTATGAACCATGCTCGAAATCGTGTCATATTGCAACCATGTGGCATACTTGGTCATGCTTTACGGGCATTTTAACTCAACGTTCTCTGATAAACTCATTGCACATTACCTTCATTAAGTTCATACCCAGCCAAACGCAATTCCTATTCAAAATCACATATTTTTAAAGCTAGACTTTTTAGAAGCATTAAAGACTTCTACTCTAATAGCTACTTCCCTGACATTGCTAGGTTTTTATAATCACGTGTGTATTTCTCTAAAGACAGTCAAATGCAGAATTTTAAATGTTAAGAAATATTAAGTATTCCAAGACATAGTAAAAATATAAGAATAATATATACAATATATATATATATATATATATATATATATATATATTGGGGGGGTATGTGTTTGTGTGTTCCTGTATAGGTATATGTGTCTGATACAAAAATAGGAGCGTATTTTGCCGAATGATCCTTATATGACAAAGCCCGCTGCGGAAACCCAGAAGCAGCAATTGTTCATTGCTGTGAAAAGGGCATTGAGAGGGGGATATACATATATATATATATATATATATATATATATATATATATATATATATATATATATATGTATATATATAAAGAATATCAGTATATATATAAAAGAAGTTTATATATATATATAAAAGAAGAATATAAGTGTATATATATATATATATATATATATATATATATATATATATATATATATATATATATATATAAAAGAAGAATATAAGTGTGTATATGTATAAAATAATTAATTTTCGGCAAACAAAAGCCGTTGGTTTTAATTGGAACAGCCCCATTTTCATCCAAACTTTACTTTACACATTTAAAAATAGGGGGTATATGTTCCGAGGCGTTGGAAGGTGATTGTCTTATTATAATCTTCTGTCTTTATTTCTCTCTCTTCTCTCTCTCTCTCTCTCTCTCTCTCTCTCTCTATATATATATATATATATATATATATATATATATACAAGATTGTTACTTAAAGATATAAGCGCGATAAATGTTCATATTTACTAAAAATATAATAGATGCGCTGTTGTTTGTATATGTATTATTTCCTTACTATTGACTTACGTGTTAATTGTGCAAAAAATTGGTTGCAAGATATTTCCAATGTCTACTTCTCTGTCTTTATATTGTTCTATTTCATGAAGGTCTCATTTCTATTTTCAAGTTGTCAGCGAGCATTTTTAACGTTTATAAAATCTAAATTAATTTTATTTCAGTGATACGTTTCTTTTTCACAGTATATAGAAAACATACAAATGGCATTTACAAGAACATTATATAGTGCAAAGATATATTACAACCTGCTAAAGTTTAATTGAATATAATCCATGAACAAAAATAATAAATTCCTACGCTCACACACAAAAACACACTTATGTACACATATCTACCTATCTGTTTATCTTTCTTTTTCTCCCTTAATGTGTATATATTACCACTGAATATTTTGCAAAGATTAATAATAATTACATCATTACAATTATGCTCTAAGATCTATTCTGTGTTTAGTTTTTTTTTTAATACGGTGTCAAATTAACATTCACAGAGGTTGACTTTATGGTTTTCATTGTTGGCAACATTGCAGTTGTTAGTACAAACACCTATCTCAGGTGTAGCTCTATGAAATGTTACTCAATCAATACGCGTTACATGACGTATTATTTTAAAATAATATTTTTCATATGGGTGTATGCTCTTTACAATCTTTCTGGCACTGATGACTTCGTCCGTAACTACCATGCCACTTAATTTTTGTCATCTGTGCCATGGATTTCCTATCGTCGTTTTAAAGCATACTTTGTTTCCACGCTTTCTCACTTCATATCTATTTTTACCATGCCACATAATAATATTGTGTAATTCTTAACATCGTAAATAAGAGGTCTTATAGCTGGCAAGAGCAGACATATTTAAATTGAGTTAAGCATATTGTACATGTATGTAAATCGTTGTGTCTAGTTGGATATCATAAACAACTGTTACAGATGTCAATATACTTATATAACACATACACAATATACTCAAATACGTCGACCCACTTTTTACTTATCACTTACCACCGAGCAAAAAGCGCAGTGCTACTTTGACGTCAGAGACTACTATTTTGGACAACTTTACAGAGATACCATATACGGAATTGAACAGTGATATATATGTTCACATTAGACATACACTTCTGCATGTCAGTAGAGTGAGGAACGCAGGGGCCTAGTAAAGAATTCCAAATTCTAGCAATTCTAGTGATTATAATATTTGAGTAGAATGACTTCCGGAATGTCGGACTCACTACAAGTGTACGGCTGAGATGTTGCTGCTTGTCAGATTAGTAAAAGGTATTTACATCGAGAGTTCATCGAAAAGCATTAATTAAAATGCACTTAAAACAGACGCAAGGATAAAACGTTTCGGCGATAAAAACGATGTTGAAGTTTTGTCGATAGTGCGGGGCGTGTAAGGATTGCGAATCTATTTTGAACCTGTATACATGCAAGAGAGAAGTGTAAAGATGCACCAGCGCAAATGTGGCAACAATAATCCATGCATGGATGAATTGCGAACTTTCCACTTAACAGGATCCTCTAAGGTATGAGAAATTTTCTAACATGGGAAAGAACATCTAAATTTTCCGCAGCAGTCTTGGCAGTATCTTCATTTTTTGTTTTGATACATGTCCCTGTGAATGTTAAGCCATTAGTTATTTAGCAAAACCTTTCGCGTATTCTATCATTATCAATTACTATCATTACCTTAGTATGCCATCCCCATTTTTCTAAGCTCACACGGTTTTTTTTATATTTTCTTTTAATCAGTTTATTGTGAAAACGATTTAATTAGAGTAGTGATGCCGTTTGCACATCGATTGTTGTTTATGAGCTTGAAAGAAGACAACTTACAAGTAATCAATGGGATTCAATACAATAGGAAGTAGAACAAATCAGAATATAAAGCAACATGGCTGGTAAGAAAGTTTACTGTCATTAAAGATGTTTTACAAGTCGCTATGCATGTCGGTATTGTATTGATGCCGAACGCATTCACTTTGTCTGCATTGTTCGAATGCCTGAAATATTGATTTTTGTAGCTATCCTTTGCCTGGTCTATGCTATAGCTTCCTCTTGTTTGATTGCTATGATCTTTTGTTTAGCACTTCAATAGAACATGCACACGTGCCTCATTAGCTAAACAATAGAAGAATTGTGTATAAATTATTTAAAGAATGTAAGCGTATCAAAATTCAACACCGTACTCCAGAGACTAGATCCAGTACGCTACTAAGTTCGATAGGTAAGATACGCTAGTATTAGTTTTAATATATCTACGTCCTTGGTGTTTGGAGATAGGGTTTAATTTCGTTTTATGGCTTGTTTGTTTTTCAGATCATGTCAATCCGTTCTTCAGACATTATATTTTTTGATAACCAGTAAGTTCAAGAATAAAATAATTTATATATTTATTAATTCAATATATTTTGGAAACGTATTCAAGGAATTCTAAAAAATAAATAAATCTATTAAATAATATTGCTAAGTGACGATTAGATAGACGGAGATTGCTATCTGTACCCCCTTTACAATATAAGAGGAGTGCAGATCTATTTTATAGAGGTCCTTATTTATGAGGTGTTCCCGTCATTTTTATGCGTCTACTTATGCTAAAGGAATGTCGCTGTTGTCTATCTCACCTGTCCAAATCATTAAAGCTGACATATCCTTCCATTTACTGTAATCGATGCTCATTAGTTACCTAGTAAGTATTATATTTGCAACAAGCAGATCAATTTAGATTCCAAATACCAAATTATGGTCGTCGGTAGGCACTAGCGTCTAATATCCCTTTAATCCTAGCAAGTGCCAATTTAATCCTTATCCCTGAGTGGCTTCCGGGCCCTGGGAAGTGGTGATCACTGTGTAAAATATATATATATATATATATATATATATATATATATATATAATTTCAGAAACATATCACTTTATTTTTAAATAGGTAAATGCCTGTTTAATAAATAAATACTTGCAATATAAGAAAAAAATATTCTCTGCTCGGACAAAACTTTGAACAACATCCCTTTTTTGTACAGATGTCCTTATTTTAATATAATCTGAAAAATAATCTTATCAAAGTAATCATCTGTACATTGGGACCCAAATATGTAACTTGCAGTGGTCAGAAATTACTTTTGACTTACTTAAAAATTAGCTAAATTAAAATATGTAATTTAACTCCCTACTGAAGGTCGGAGTTTTCAGGCAAATTTTCATATTTCGTATCATTTTGTCCTTTCATTTTTTACAGTTAACACAACAATATCTAATCTAACTGAAGTGAATTTAAAATGCATTATTATTATTAAAATTAATTTGATTTTAATTATATCTAAAATTATTTGTACACTCATTTAATAGTCTTCCTAATGAGGGTAACAGGATTTTCCAAGATAACTACACGTAAAATTAAATTTCGTTTTTCGAATATATTTGATCAATAAGTAAGGGATTCACTGAAGAAGAGCGATTACTTCAATTTCATAAAGCTAAGAAACTAGATGTAAAAATGCAATATTCTTAATATAGAGTGTTATCTTAAAATCTAATTTTTATTATATAAAAGAAAATGTCATATTATTTAAGAACATATTTGGGAGTAGGTCAGTATTATTAAGATCAACAGTTTTCATAGAGGCAATTTAACACTAATGTAAAATTACGTTGATCGCTTTTTTATTTGTATTTTTCTAGTACTTGCGTGTTTTTATATAGAGTTTTTACGCACACCAATCACTTTCAAGAACTAGAGCCCCAGAAAGATTTGAACTAATTTGAGGTAATTGTAAAAAGGTCGACATTTATCACGCTCAGTGAAGCTAACCTGTTCACAGGTGTAGCCTTATATTAATAAATAAACAGGTTTACTGTTGGCACTTCCATTCTAGATTTAAATCGAGATTATCTTTTTTAAATTTTATAAAGAATCTATATTAGCTTGATAATTTTATTAGCTTATAGTAGATACAGTGAAAATATCAGCGGAAATGTTCTTAGTAGTAGTTCTAATAATTAATTGTTCAATAAAAGTATATATTCATTAAACCGTACATTATTACAAGATTGCTGCATAAAAAAATAAAAAAAAACAATTGCAGCAATTATTCAGAATATATTGTCAGGTAAACAGTTGTCATAATTTTAATATCAGCTGTAGTTATATCGACCATATGGTCAATTACCCCTAACATTGGCGTATGTTAGATATAAAGAAAGGAAATTGGAAGTCATTTTGAAGCAGCAGAATTGTGGGTTTTAAGACGAATTCTACGAATCTCATGAACAGAAATGAAAACAACAGAAACCACCATGCGTAAGGCAGAATACAGCAGATAACTACTTAATAACGTCCACGCCAGAAATTGATGGTTCCTGGGTTATTTAATGCGGGCGTACGGCTATAAAAAATCTTGATGTTAAGAAAAATCGCCGGAAAATAGGTAGACAAAGACAACGAAATAAGTTTACTGACAGTCTAAACAGGTTCACAGGAAACTGGACGATGAATCTCATCAGAAAGACCGGTGCAGAGGGGAATATACGACCATGATCATCAATGTCTGCATCACCATTCCTGATACTCGAAGAAGCAGAAGAAGAAGAAGAAGAAGAAGAAGAAGGAGAAGAAGAAGAAGAAAAAGAAGAAGTAATATCGATCTTTTTTTAAAAAAAAATGTTTAGAATTATTTAAACAACAAGGTTTACTCTTCAGAGCTATTAATATCGACCATATGACCAATTCCTCTTTACATGTTTGTAATTTGGTAATTATTTTCACCAAAAGTGAATTCAATATGGGGATGCTAACATATATATGTTCTTCATCATATGGACAACTACAAACAACAAAATAGCAGTAAAACATCAGACAGGTAAAATAAGATAAATCACATCCGAGTTATCATTTAATATTGTCTCTGTAACAGATACAATAAGTGCAATCTCTTTTAAGGAGGTTTTCAACCAAAATCACTACAGTCTTCACACAACCTGGTTTTTCGATTTTAATTATTATAGAATATACGTTTTTCCTTCACGCATACACCCTAAAGTTAAGTCTATCGAACCTGGTGTGGTTCATTAAAGTAATAAACATTGCCTTTGTAAGTAATAATTCCACACGAAAAAAAAAAGAGAAATAGTCAACCACCTCAGCAGGAATAACCTACTTAGTGACACACAATATGGTTTTCGCTCTGCAAGATCTACCGCAGATGTGCTGACGGTTATATCCCACAGGATTAGTGAATCTCTTTGCAAAGGCTTCCTTTCTAGGGCAATTGCTCTTGACATATCAAAGGCCCTCGAACAGGTATAACATAAGGGTCTACTTCACAAGATTTCCAGCTACGGTATAACTGGAAATGTTTCTAAATCATTAAATCATTTCTCTCCGATAGGCTCATAAGAGTAGTGGTAGATGGAAAAAAATCGGAGGCCTGCAATATAAATGCTGGTGTCCCGCAGGGGTCAATCCTGGGCCCAACTCTCTTCCTGATCTACATAAATGACCTCCCTAAACAAATATTAAATCGTTCGTTGACGTGTATGCTGATGACACGACCATCTACGGCAACACATCAAAGGCTGTAAATGACAAAGTTCTCTCTGATTCTCTCTCCTCTGATCTCGAGCGCGTGGTTCAGTGGGAGAAGATGTGGTGATTACCTTTAATGCATCCAAAACCAAACTCCTATCCTTACATCATCAACGCTCTGATCCCCATCTTGCATCAATTGTGATGGATGGCTCTCGTCTGGGTGGGATCCCGTGTTTTGACAAGTTTCTGGGTTTGCCCTTTACTCCTGATCTGAAATGGAACACATACATCACATATGTTGCCAAGGTCGCTGGAAAGAAGGTGGGATCCTTCTACCGCTCCAGAAGATATCTCACTACTTATGCAATTTTCTATCTATATAAAAGCCAAATACGTCCAAGGATGGAATACTGTTGCCATATCTGGAAAGGAGCTGCTAAGAACAGCCTATCCTGCCTTGACAGAGTACAAAATAGACTTCGTGGCTTAGTGAGGGATGCCCTTTTCTCTACTCTTCAACCTCTCTCCCACAGAAGAGACGTTGCGAGCTTATCATTGTTTTATCGTTATTTCCATGGCAGGTGCTCGTCTGAACTCCAATCTCTGGTCCCCACCTCGGCAATCTTTCACGAAAAACACCCGTCTAGCTGAATCCACTGTGAAAAATTTACCCCACTCTATATCCGTGCCTAAATCAAAACGCGGATTCCATGAACAAAGCTTCTTTGTTAGAACTGCACGCCTGTGGCACTCTGTTCCGTCTGCCTGCTTCCCACCGGACTACAACTTTGATGTCTTCAAATCCAATGTTAATAAATTCCTAATGAACCGCTCCCTTAAGTAAACACTTCATCAAATCTCCACACTAACGTAATGTACTTGCAATAACCCTTATCCCTGAGTGGCTTCTGAGCCTTGATACGTGGTGATCACTGTGTCAAAAAAAAAGACCTTAGATATAATGTTTTAATCTTCACTAAATAAGGCATGAAACTAGCTGAGGCGGAAATAGGGAACGCAATATACAGGCGCCATTATTATTATTACATATATTGCAATCTACAAAAAAGTACCAGTGCTAATACTGGTGACTTATATTAAACTAAGTTAATTTGAACGTTGACACATAGTGGAAATAACTATACATTTAATCTACATATAAAATATAGGTTATCATAAGAAAAAACACAAATACAAAAAAAAACAACTAATTAATTAATAGTAAATAACTAAACATGTCCAAATTTCACAGCATTTAAAAGGCTTCGATTAAATGCGGCCGATTTTTTCTTGTTTCAAAAATGAGAAAAATCATTCCTAGAAAATCGAAGTAGCTGACATCTTATCTTGGATAAATTGCAGTATTATAATATTAATACTGCAATTTATCCAAACCGATATTGCATTACTCTGCAGATTATGAATAAAAAATATATTTAGTGATATTCATAAAGCTCTTGATAACATGCTATATTGTTTCCTTTCATTCAAAATAAAAATATTTTTTTGTAATTATCAATGATCTAATAATCAACAACAATCTCCGGAAGTTGTCATACATATACGTTTATTATGAACCAACATTACGTCTTAGCAACTCAAATAGACTGAGTTAAAGTATAAATCAGATTCTGGATATATGTTTTGTTTAACTTAAATATTAACAATATCTGTTCATTTTTCTGAGAACAATACAAGCACCCGTGTTAATTTATTAGGATCCAATGTTTTGTCTCATGATACAAGTTTTATATGTTCGGATAATTTATGCGAAACAACGTCTGATCAATTAAGTTGTATGTAGTCAATAATTAAAGGCTCAGTAAAAGACTTTAAACAATTGTATTGTGACCGTCAGATTTCTTTATTGATCTACGTTCTGTCTTACAATCACACCTAGTATGCATGCACATCAGGACATTTTTAGGTGCATGTATTCACAAATTACGATGAAATCACATTATGTAAAGAAGAAATAGCGAATAACATGTACTTTTGACTGGTTGATAATGCATTTATATATAGCCTAGATTCTTTTAAAGCGACTCAAATGTTACAAACTCATATATTTTTACTATTTAATAAAAAACAGAAACTGTTTCTTCCATAAATATATCGTATGCGAAAAACACACTTCACTTACGAATTTTTTCTATAGTCAAAATGTTACTTGAGAGATAATATCAACTCCAGAACAAATAGAGACGAAATTGAGATTTCTTAGCAGGGAATTAAGACGTAATAATTCAGTACTACGGACCACATGCGTGTCTACAATAAGGGCACACTTATAACTATCATTTTACACACAAATTTCACATTATCTAGTTCATATATAGTATTATGAATATTGTAATATATATAAAGTTTATACACACACGCATATAAAGAGTGTCGTCAAAAAGAAAATCCGCACTTGTCATTAAAAAAAAATTAAGCTAAAGCGAATGTAACAGTTGGAACAACCTAAATCTCATTTGATTCGCCTTTTATTACCCTATAATTTTACCTCTCCATATTTGATTTTAAACATGTAATTGTCATATTACATAATTGGAAGGATAAGGAGTGTAGTAGTTAACAAAAACAATTGAAGATGCACCTACATTTTGAGTGTGGAAATTATTATTGGATCGAAATAAAATAATGTCAGTTGCCTTTTAATGTATTTTAGACTATTGGCAGGAAAGGTATTAATGTTAATATTTAGACGTATATATACACATTTCAACATTTTCCAATTGGACTTTTAGTGTATAATAATGTTATATCTAAGTCGAATTTAGTTTTCTTCGTACATTATTCTTGCCTTATTTTGTTGAGAATATAGTTTTCTTCATACATTCTTGCCTTATTTTGTTGAGAAAATCTGCCGAGTAAGAGTGCTTATATTGGCTAATATGAGAATAGATTATTTCGTATGCATCATGATGCCAGATATTATGACTCACATAGGCATGTCATATTTGTGAGTTTTGAGGTAATATAGGTATCGTATTCAATATATGATAGCGATTTTTCATCCGTTTCCCAAAGCTTTTGGAAGGATTTGTTTAATTTTCATTTTTTGTATCTCTCTCTCGCTCTCTCTCCCCCTCTCTCTCTCTCTTTCTCTCTCTCTCTCTCTCTCTCTCTCTATATATATATATATATATATATATAGAGAGAGAGAGAGAGAGAGAAGGAGAGATAGATATAGATATAAAAATGAAAATATCTGTGTGTGTCTGTCTGTTTGTGTAAACTTCCCTTCCAAGTAACTGTCAATTTTAGGTTTACAAACATAAGGGTACTGAGATTTGAAAACCTCTTTTTAAAAGGTTTTCGCCCAGACATTTGGCTGTCAATGGGTAAAAGTTCAACGGTTTTACATTTGAGAACTCTATCTTCGCTAAACACTTTAGATTTTAGCTGCAGGTTACATTGACATGGATCTAAAATTATAATTTGATTTGAACCCAAAACAATTAATGATAAGAGGCCGGAATTAAAAAACAAAACAAACAAACATTACTAATTGAAATAAAAAAATCAAAAACATATTCATCGTAATCATTTTCCTAATTACATCGTTGACGAACAAATAAAACGAATGCTACAATCCCTTGAAAACCCGAATAATAATATTAGCCAACACCACAATGCCAACCCCATAAATATATTTTATCAAAATCGAATGCCACCTCATTTCAGAATCCGAGAAACCGCAATTAAAAATACCATTCGTAGATACTTTAAACTTTTGACAGTAATTATTAGATTAAATTTATTATCTCCTACATGAAGTTTAGAACACAAAAGCTTGTGGTTAGAAACAACTCCTCACCGGCTATAAAAACGTTGGAACCAACCAGTGTAGTATATAAATTCAAATGCTTTATGGGAGAATGTAACTACGGAAATAATACATAGATTGGGCATACAATGAAAACGTCGTCCCGTCGAATAACCATGCATCTAAATAATACTAGTGCTATATATAAACATTTGATAAAATATCATAACTTTCCCCAACCAAAACTTAGAAAGGTCCTCGTTGACCACATAAATATTATGCAACATAATATTAAAAAATTAAAATTTCTTGAAGGATCATATACTGAACCCTTCAACGCACTATAAATAATATCACATTCGAGAAAAGCGGTAACGTTCTAAACTGTCGTGCGTAGTTCGTATTGGACGAACTTTGTTATCGGTGTCCACAAACATGCCGATTTCATTACTCGAATTTTTAATCGCCCTATAATTTTAATTGACTTTTCATCGACTCTCTATATTTTAACTCATGGCCGTTTACTTTATACTTTAGTTTTCACTTTAAATTCTCATTTTCGCTCCTTCGGACTTCTGATGATGATTTGTTGACGAATCGAAAGTGCTCGTGACACCAACAACTATGGAACTTTTTTCAATATTTTTTATTTTGATACAAACATTATACCGAAATTCAAAACAATTTAAAAAAATGAATCATATAAAGCATAGTGTATCCGTTGCATTTAATAAAATTTGCTTGAATGAGAAAATGCGGCCCAAATATACCAATTTCATATATATATATATATATATATATATATATATATATATATATATATATATATATATTGTTTGTTCTCTTAGACTCTATGTTTTTTCTTACTAGCGAGCTAATTTTTTTAAATATTGTTCGATTGTAAGACGAAATTTGCCGTATTAGTGAACGTTTTCGACCTCAATATATCGTTCTTAGGCGAGTGATGAAAAAGTATACAATAAAAAAGAGGCAGTTAATTGAATATAAAGAAGATAAAAATCTTTTAAAATACTTAATATACTTAAAAGAATTTAAGCATGTAATCCGTTTCCTATTGAGCCGAATTAATGGTTGTTTTTTTTATACGGACAAACAGGGCTTTAATCATTGGGAGGCGTGCATCACTGTGTGAGACATCAAAAATGGCTGTGTTTTTTATTAGTATATATCTCAATTATTTTTTCCATTAATTATAAATGCCTTATAGCCGAATGTGTTTCCAAAAATAACACGCACATTGACATGACTAGAACCAACAGCTCCCGTCGACTTACATGCCCCCCATATTCTCCCAAACAGCTTCATTCATCACCACCTTACACTCCCCCCCCCAAAAAAAAGAATTTACTAATAATAAACACCGTCATTTCAGCGGTCTTACACTGATATACGCCAGACAGTTCGAAAACTAGCCCGCAAAAAAATGGATTGTAAGAGAAACAAACAATAATTGTCTCTACCCTTCAATGTAACGTGCTTTCGTAGGCTCACGCACACACCCACACGCACACACTTATATATATATATATATATATATGTGTGTGTGTGTGTGTGTGTGTGTGTGTGTGTCTGTGCAGATGTGTGTGTAAATTAAAGGCCAGACAGATAAATAGATAAAAATATACACTGTTTTCTCATTGGAATAGATTAATGCTATTGAATTTAAGGTAGTAATGATTATCCTATTTAGAATATGGACTAATTATCCATAATAGAATTAGTGATGAATTTTCTCATTAAATGAACGCGTTTGGATAAACGACATGTATAAAATAATTCAAATGTATAAACCAGTTGGTTTATAACTTATATAATGATATAGTATTATAATATCTAATATAATAATAATGACGGATAATTCGAACTACTTTACATGGGTTCTTTCGCTGACGTAATACTATTAATTACCCTTAGCCTTTAATGAATAATGCCCGATAATAAAATAATAAATATTTTAACAACATCATATGAATACACTTTTTCAGACTGTATTAATGACATGAATAAATATTTTTTTTCGTGAGAAATAAAAGTCTATTGCTTAGTGTTTAGTATAGTATGTAGATCTTTTTAGTTTTGTACACAACATTTAAAATATGTATGGTCTAATTGCTCTGATTAAATTTAAGTAATATTTTAGCAATATTTTTTGCGAATATATAGCGTTGCGATTGTGAATGTATGCTTCTTTTCTGTTTGAACGCAAAGAGAAAGCTGAAATCTTAAAAATCAAATATAATATCAAGTTAAGTTTTCGTTTGGGCTTATGTTCAGTTGTATTTTTACAGCATATGTATATAAACTGTAATTCGAAAAAAGAGTTATTGTTTTTAAAAATGAAAAAAAAAGGGGTCATTATTTCATTTTATCAACATTTGTCTTTCACAATATTGTGACCATTAACAACTAAAACAATAACCGTTTTTTTATGAAGAACACATGACTGTCTCTGATGAGTTTTATCACAGGAAAAAAATGAACGTATGATTAAAATAGTATTAATGTGAAAGACATTTATTTTCTTGTGTTGTAAAGATCACTAAGGTTATACATGCTCGGAGAATTAAACTTTATTTAATTGGACTTAATTTATTCTAGCAAAATTAAAATCTCATAGAACATATACTTTACAAGTACATATTTCGTTATTATTTTGAGATTTCCCCGTTTCTCGTGTCAGGTGGTCTTTTCATTTCCAATTACCAAAAAGGTTGAATGAAATAATTATATAGTCATCCCATACCATTAAACGTCTATGATGAATTTGGTATAAGCATCACAAAAACACTAACAAAAGGAATGGCGTTTATAAGATTATTAAATAAGATTAAAAAGGAAAGTCACCTATCTGGAATTAACTCGGAAAAACAAGCACTGACAACAGAATAATCGCACTCAGATTATTTTACGCAATTGACATTATACAATATGGTAAATAATATTAAGATAAGAATAAATACATTAACATTTTTGGAAAAAATATTTATTAATATTTGACAAAGTCTAATATAATAATACATGTTGATATTCATTACGATAATTATAGCATGTATTATGATTATTGTTAAAGGAAATACATTAAAAAACTATAGAATTGACAATGACCGAAACTTTCGAGACATAAATTTGGCTGCTTTAGAAATATATTTCCATAAGAATAAAAACTCGAGAAAAATGGCGTTGCACGGTGAAAGTTTTGCCTACTCGCAAAAAAAATTAAAGTACGGTTGTTGTTAGAGACCAATGCCGTCCTTGAATAATTTTGGAAATTATCGGCCATTGTCCAAATAAAATAATCACGTTTTCACTGGTGCTTAGTGATGGTTTGGAGCGATATGATGCATGTACTGTTTGAATGTAAAAAGGTAATTAAGAGAATTGTAATCAAGAAAATAAAACGGTAGTTTTAGACGTAAGCCTTTTCACTGTGTATGGATTGTTTAAAGTAATCAAAAGCAGTGGTATTAAAGTAAATTCTAGTTTTATGTCTTTATTAACGTGCAAAACAAAAAATGCGATTTTTTTTTATTTCTCTTAAGAACAGCGTTCGGAATAGACACCCTTATATTCCCATGTAAAGAACGGCTTTCGGAGTAGGCACCCTCCGTTTATTGTGAGAGGCCCTTGCAAAATAATTATCTCAAATTAAACCGTGATAATTGTTGTCAGCATACGCACAAGCAAATGGAAAATATGTGGGGTGACAATGTCGGTAGGAGCGAAGTATATTTGTTCATCGCGTTGGCGTAAAAACCTGACATCCAATAAATTAAATTGCATAATACGGGGCTTTATATATGTATAAGTACTAGTCTTCGCAAATTCTTAATGAGATTTACTCAATCTGCATAGTCGAAAACCGGTAGAAGTTGTCATTCTAAGATAAAATTGTGGAAGTGGACCTAATGTACACCTTTACTCTCCCACATGCACACAAAAAAAAAACAGAATGTCTGCGCAATCTCGAGAGAAAATTCTGAAAGGACATTTAAATAAAATAATTCTGATTCAATTAGCAATCTAATAGCATTGACATGAAATCTGTAGCATAGGTAATTAGTCTAAAAGAATCGTAAATTTGTAAATAAAACCAGACCCTTTCTTTCAAAAACGCATGCAGGTTTGTCAATCGAGGTATTGAAGTCAAAATGGACAATGTATTTAACAGTTAAAATATATCAGCTATTAAATAAACATACTTTTTTGAAAAGATATGCGATGAAATGCTATAAAGTCAATTGCTAAAGAAGCTTACTATTCTTATTATAAGGGTGATGAAACAACATTACATAGATTTGTATCAAAATAATTTCACAGTTTAATCCGGAAAGAATATAGACAGCGAAATAAAAAGCAAGCGAGCGAGAGAAAGAGAGAGAGACACACACAGAGATAGATAGAAATGTTTGCTGTTTTGTCTTCAAATCGAAATCGAGAGAGAGAAAGAGAGAGAGAGAGAGTTGGGAACAGTATATACTGAGAGAGAATCAAGTAGATTACGCAAGTTAAAATAAGATATACATACATATATATATATATATATATATATTAATCTAATTCTTGCTTCGTTTGTTATTCATGAAACGATATTTCTAAATTAACAATTTAATTGACATTTTAAGACAGTCTATCCTTAGAGTGAAGGAAGTAAGTCGATTCTGCGAGACTGTTATCGGTTTTACTTCCGGTAGTTATAAAATTTCAATTCATACACCACGATTTGACGACTCTAATCGATCAGTAAAAAAATCCCCTATTTTTTTAAATTTTAATTCATTTGTTTATCATTCCAATGTTTTGATTTTTATAAAATTGCTCACCAGAAAGTGCGTTTTTAATTGAAACATAAAAGTCGAGGAACCTTAGCACAACTAGCTTTATTGTAAAAAAATCATTTTAACAAAATTGGCGGTGGACGTTCCCCCCCCCCCTTTTTTTTTAAACAGTTGTTCTATATAAGAAAATATGAACTTTTTATTAAAAAACAAAAAAATTTTAGTTGAAAGTACAATGTTTTCAAATAAAATGTACGGTACATATGCGTTTTGTTATCCTGGTGAAATAATATACTTTTATTTTGTTTCAGTCGTTTTTACTCTGGAGAGGGGTGGTGTTTTGTAACTATTCTGTGCTTTCAACTAACAATGTATTAAAAAAAAAACAAAAGGTAAATTTTCACATTAAATCCATCACCGCCACTTTTTACATGATAGGTTATGGGTGTTTATCCGAAAGCCGTTCTTTATATGCTGAGAATGGTGGTATTTATTCCAAAAGCTGGTTTTAACATAGGGAGGTTCGGGGTGTTTATTCCGATAGACGTGCTTAATATGATGAGGTTGGGGTTATTGATTGCCGCCATTGAAGTATAGTGCATTGTACAGGTTATTTTATCTCTAAAATGACTGTCATCTGCGAATTTTCAATGAGATTTTTTTAATCAACATAGTCGAAAATCCTGAAAAGTAGTCATTTTGAAGATAGTTGTGGAGGTGGGTCTAATGTAAAAAATACTAAATAAAAGATATCTTGAAATGTAAATTTTACTTAAAAAAACTCTTTTCAAATAGTGCGGTACCAAAAATAAAAATAGACTAAAAATACCCTTCTTCTGGTTTGTACTTGCACAAATATCTGAAAAGTTGTCAACAAAAATAAATATACAAACAGTAAATGTTTTCAAAGGCAAGATAACTTATATGTCTACCTAACTAGGTAGTCTTTAGTGTTTTTTATTGGGTTTGTATTACTGTACACAAAGATTTAAAATGTTGTCAAAAAAAAAACAAAAGAAAAACAAATGTATAACAAATATTATCAAAGGCAAGAGAAGTTACGTTTCTACAAAACTGGATAATTTTTTCGTGTTTTATTTAATGTTAAATGTTTATTCGAATCGAAAAACACAGCGTTTACTGCTATATTTTAAAATTACAAATGGTTGAAGATTCTGTGGTAAACCCATTAAGTTTGCGAAAATGAGTTAAAAATAAAAAAAAACGATCAAAACTACTGTTAAAAAACACCGAATATATGTCAGCATATCTTGAGTATGTTCCTAACAGTTCTTTGTATATGTATTTTAGTTTTAACTAATTTTCCCAAACTAAACGTGTTCAACACAGTCTGTTGCTATTTGTATTTTTCAATATACTGATAAACACTGCATGATTTCGAACCAGTTAAACATTTTACATTAAATAAAAACACAAAAATCTTTTTCCAGTTAGGTAGAAAATTAACTTATCCTGCCTTTGATAACACTTATTTGTTATATATTTATTTTTCGACAACTTTTTCGTATCTGTGTTTATCAATACAAACTCTTTTTATTTAATGTAACATTCCAACGGCTCGAAAAAAAAGTGTTTGTCGGTGTATTTGAAAATACAAATGGTGGCGGGCACTGTTGATTACGCTAGGTTCGGAAAATGAGTTGAATTTTAAAAAATCTATACAAAATACTGGTAGGAATCCACTGAATATGTCAGCCTATGTCACGGTATCATATATTCGGTGGGTTTTTGACACTGTTTCTATAGTTTTTTTGTTTTTACTTATTTCCCAAATTAAACGTATTCAACAGAATCCGTGACCATTTGTCTTTTTTCGAATACATCGATAAACACTGTGAGTTTTTTCAAGCCGATTAAGCATTTTACATTAAATAAAAACACTAAAACATTATCCAGTTATTTAGAAACTTAACTTACCTTACCTTTGCTTTCATTTATTTGTTTTTGGACAGCTTTTTTCGAATCTGTGTAAAGTAACCCCCTAACCCAAATATTAATTAAAAAACAGTAAAAAGAAAACTCTATTAAGCGTTTCAACATCCGGCTTAATCCAGTGATTTTTTGTCAAGTCCAAGCCATGATTGACGGAACATCCCGAGGACCCGGATCAAATTCTGCAGGAGTAATATTTCTGCTCATTTTCGCCTTTTTTACTTTTTGGTGAGCATTGCTGTACTAAGCATATAAGGAACATGCATTTCTCTTTTTATTGTTTTGGTTCCATTACAACAAATTGGGCCACAGCAACACCGGCAGGGTACAGGTAGTATATATATATATATATATGTATATATAACTACTTCATTTATTCACATGAATTTAATATACGAAAGTATAGATTTATGCGTAAACTTTAAGTATTTACTTCAAAAGTGCTCAATACGTAGGTAGAGCTAGTTAGTAATTTATAAAATATATATGGCGATTAAGCTACACTGAATATTCTGCGTTTCATCGAACTATAGGATTCGTCAGGCTTATGCGCGAATTCTGTCGTTGCTTCTTGTTTTTATATATGTTGAGGATTTCTAGTTGGCCAATCAGCTTTCTAGTATCCACCGTGCCCCTTCCTATCAGCCAATGGGCATGCATTTTATCAAACAAAGGATCTGTTTTAGAACTAGGTTAGTGGTTTTAGGTGGCTGTTCTCCTTTTTTATACATATAAATATACCTATATGTACACAATAATGCATATATATATATACATATATATATATATATATGTGTGTGTGATCGTTTATGTATATTCATATTTATTTTATTTATTTATTTGTTTGTTTTCTATTGTTATTGATAGTTTTAAAGCTATTTGTATCGCTATCCTAGAGTAAGTTTTATTTTGTGAACACAGTTGTTTGCTATTTCCCGCCTACAGTTTAATAGATTTTGAGCTTCTTTAAAGTACAGGATAGAAAATTTTTCATGGAGGCATAATTTACATGGGTCGTCTAAATGTCTGCATGTGGTAGCTTGTTTCATTATTTTCCATTCGACTACCGGCGAATGTCCGCTTTCTTTGAGTTCCACGTATTTATTCGCTAGTGTTGTTTTTATACGGTGTTTTTTATTTTTTATTTTTTATTTTTAAGGAAGGGGCGCGGTGGATACTAGAAAGCTGTTTTGCCAACTAGAAATCCTCAACATATATAAAAACAAGAAGCAACGACAGAATTCGCGCATAAGCCTGACGAATCCTATAGTTGGATGAAACGCAGAATATTCAGTGCAGCTTAATCTCTATATATATTTTATAAATTATTATATATATATATATATATATATATATATATATATGAGTTTCCTTAAATGTTTAACAAAAGTATATATAATTATTTAAAAAATGTCGAGTGAGCGAGCGAGAAATTAACTCATGGTGCAAAAGTACGTACGATTGCAATACTACGTTTGAAAGGTAAATAAGCGTCTGTTTGCTAAATCTTATAAAGGAAGTCCTTGGTATTGGGCAGGTAAAAAGAGTTAACATACACTTTCGGTTTGAAGTTCAATTTTCTTTTTTTTTTCTGCATCAATATCCAATTCCCCTTATTCTATGTAGCTAAAATGATTTAAATGCTTTAGAAACATTTAATTTAATATTCTATGTTTATTACTTTTAGCAAATTAGGTGCATACCTTTTATAATGTTTGCTGATATTTACTCCTAGGAGAAGTATACACATCGAACACTCCTAGGTTAAGGAAATATATTTTACTATACTGTATTCTTTGTCTTGGATACAATAAAATTTCTATATTTGAAATTTAACTTTTTCAAATAACAAATTTTAAATTCCTAAATTATGATTTGTTTTCTCGATCTAGTATATTGAGCAATTTTACTTAGCTGGGATATTCTTATATAAAATATTACATCCAATAATATTTTGTAATCATATATATATATATATATATATATATATATATATATATATATATATATATATATATATAAAATAAACATGTCAAACGCATATCTTATTTTTCTTTTATCAATATTATTGGAATGCTTCCCCCTTTTTCTTGTGCCTATTTGTGAGTTATTATATGGATTTCGGCCTATTGAATTATTTTGGACCATCTTCCAATTACGTGATGTCCTTGGATTTTACTTGTACGAATGGAAATTTAATTAACTTTCTTTGATGTATATTTTTGTATTTTACTGTAATTGGATAATTTACCTTTCAACGGACTATCCATTCACGTGAAATCACATTTTTCCTCACCATATTCCCTCTGCTTCACTTTTTCTCCTCAAGTAAAATCTTTTACTTATGCAGTTTCATCAAATACTTTTGTATGCAAAATCCGATCCCGCATTTTGCTAATTCCTACCCTCTGCTGAATAGGAAAGTATTTCTTCGAGACTACGCGGATTAAGGACTATTCACTTATTAAGTTGTTCCTTTTCAGATTAAATATGTTTTTAACTATTTTTCAAAGTGGTTTTAACATGTTTTATGAAATATTTGCTCTTATATATATATATATATATATATATATATATATATATATATATATATATATATATATAAACGTATATATAAGTTTAACTTATGGAAAGATAACCCACATTTCACATTTTAAGTGTTTAGATCCAAATTCGGTGAAGGAGTTTGGTAGAGTCTGCAGTGTAAATTATTTAAACTTTTAACTCTTGGAACCCAAATTTTTGCCCCAAAACATATTAAGAAGCTTGCTGTATGTCTAAATAGCCTTTATATTAATTTTCAAATGTGTAGACCCAACATTAGCTTAATAGTTTGATAGAGAATAAGTTCAACTTTAACTCATTGGGAGCCAAATATTCGGCAACAAACACGATTAATAAACTTGCCCTTTGCCTGAATACATTTTATGTAAGATTTTAAATGCTTACACCAAATATTTGCTGAATAATTTGGTAGATAGAAAATGTAAGTTTTTACCTTTGCCCGACATTTAGACCCCTTAATATTTATTGTTTTGGGGTGAAATAAAATTAAAAATTTGATCTATATCCAAGTTATCTATGTGTAAAATCTCAAGTGTATAGGCACAACATTATCGGAGAGTTTGGTATAGTTTTCAAAGGTTAAATCGTTGCAGTTTCTCCCTTAACAACAAGATTTTTCGCCAAAACCAGTTTACAAATATTTTCCTAAATCTCAATACTCCTTCTGTCAAATATCGAGTATGTTGACAGAAAATCTTCAGAGTAGTTCGTTAGGGAAATGTACACACACAGACATACAATTTCACTTTTGTATATTTCTATGTTCAAACAGGATTCATCTATTTATATATGTATACATATACATAAAAAATGCACCATAAGAATACCTCCTAATAGAAAAAAAAAATAATAATAAATTAATAATAATAACAAATTAAACTAACATAAATATAGCTATCAAATTTTAATAGCAAAACACACAGAAACACAGAAATAAAATATCCCCAGCTACTTACGGTTTTAACTAGTTACATATTACTGCGGTGATAACCTCTATCTGCAGTCTCGTTCTTTTTCGCAATTTTGAATATACTTTAGTTTTGTTTTGTTTTCTTTTTGAAAAGGGGAGGATTTGTCCCGAAAACGATTTCCGTACCGCCAACGGACTTTATATACATCGGACATACGAACAACTTGATTGCAAATTGCGTTTGGCTTTTCAAACTTCCATATATTCTTTTATGCGACTGGGGACCGCTTGTGAATATTATACTCCCATGAAACTTCCTCCTTCGATTAGGGTTGGTGCTGACTGCACACACACACACACACACACACACACACACACACACACGCACACACTATTTTCCTTTACCAGCAATGCTTCAAGCAAACTACCATGTACTTTTATACATATACAAGCATTTCAGCCCGGCGTTTCTCGTGTGTTTGGATGTGTATCTTGAGCAAAAAAAAGTGGTAGTAGGAAGACAGTTTCCAACTCGTATCGCGAAGAATACCTGACATCTTTGCTCTTACGACTACCGCCAAACCAGAAGCCACTTATGTTTAAATAAAGGCTAGGCAATCGAACGTAGAGAAAGACTTTAAGAAATATTGGCGAAAAAAGCGAACCCAGACTTACACACACACACATACACACAGACGCACAGACACGTTCACTTTTATAGATACATTAGCATTGGTGCCAGGCGTTGCCCGAGTGTTTGGACGTGTATGTTGAGCAAAAAATAAAGTCTTAGTACGAAGGCAGTCTCGAAACCGTACCGAGAAGGAGGAAAAGAACTAGGAAACTTGAGGTCTTTGCTGTTACGACAAGTGCAAAACCAACGTGAGGTAGGTTTTACTTAAGGCTAGACAATCGAAAGACAAGGATGAGTTTAAATATATATTGGCAAAAAAGTGACCCATCCTGTAGAAAAGTTTCCAGTTGAAGGTGAAGATGATAATGTTTTTAGCTAAATTTTTCGATGTTTGTCGACTGTGCGTGTGTCTGTCTGAGTGTCTGCGTGTGTCTGTGTACATTTCCCTACGCAATAATTTGTCAATTTTAGTCTATTGACTTGAATTTGATATACAGGGTACTGAGATTTGGGAAATCTGTATAATTCGTTTTCACCCAGAAAATTGGCTATTAAGGACTTAAAGTTCAACGATTTGGCCTTCGAGAACTCTACCGAACCCCTCCGACAATTTTGGGTCTAAACACTGGAAATTTTAGATATACGTTCATTGGACATGAATCTTACTTTATAACTTCATTTGAGCTCAAAACAATAAATATTCTGGGGTCATAATAGGGTGAAAGTTAAAAAAAAAATATGTGGTCTCTGCGGTTTCTACCAAATTACTCAGTCACTTTCTAGTCTAAACATTTGAAATTTTACATAAACGGTATGCAGAGATAGGGCAAGCTTTTTAGTCTGTTTCGTTGAAAATTTTTAGTTACCAATATATGTTTGCATGTGTGCTTAAAACTTTTGACAGAAGCGACGGATTTTTAAAGATCAGTACCGATTTTAAGTTCGACCTTTCAGACAACAAATATCGGAAAATTTGGCTAAAAACAGATATCTCTTCACCTTAAACTGGACACTTTTCTACAGCGGTGTCGCTTTTTTCGCCGATATTTTCGAAAGTCAGCATCTCCTTTTTACTGTCTAGCCTTAAATAAACCTTATGTAACTTCCGGTTTGGCGGTGGTCCTAACGAAAAGATGTCAAGGGTTTTCCCCGTTCTTTTTGTCCTTCGCGGTACGGGTTCGAGTCTGCCCTCCCGCTACCACTTTTTTTTGTTCAACATCTACATCTAACCACCCAAACAACGCCTGAAATGCGAGTAGATTTAGAAAGCGAAGGGGACAGAAAAAACGTCTTAATACGTCATGTAGTTTAATTATGCATTACGTGTAATAGTTTTTATTATATATGAGTCGAGATGTATGTGCTCGTATGCATAATATATTTTTATCCTATCATTTATTTATATACTTATCGACTTGTATACCCGCTTCTATTGACGTAATTTACAATTGCCATACAATATATGATGCGCTAAATTCATAAACTGACTAACAAAAAGTTAGCGAAAGACAGCGTGGAAACATATAAATGCAATTATTTTCATGTTAAGTGCCTGTGCAATTGAAATCTCTTGAACCGTGAATGTTTCTTTTCATTTTGATACAAAATACGATGGTGTATCTTTCTTTTTAGTTCTTTTTATCTTTCAATATATATTGTTTAGCCGTTATTCGTCTAATAAATATAAGGTCGTTTGTGTAAAGTCTATTGTTCTCAGAAACTTCGACGGTGTCGCTAATAGACGTAAGTTTTTTGGTTAGTTTTTACTTTTTATTTTCTGGCTCCGTTTTGCAGAGTCCTCCTTCAAATAATATGTTCCAGCATTTATCGGTAAATATATAAGAACTTAAATCGACATACACAATGAAACTCGAAAAAAGACGTAAAAATAATATGCATTTTTGGTTATGATGCATTCGTTTATCCTACATTAATTCATTTTTACTGATGTTCAGTCAAATGAAAGAATATTTTCACTGGCGCATAAACGCTACTCTTTGGGAGAGTGTTTTGCAAGAATTCAAAAGAGATTATGCGAGGGGATGCAGTAGATATCAATTTATATTACACGTAAATTTAATTAAGTACCGTCAGAGAAACAATTACAGACTGTCCGGGGGAAAATATGCTATTGAGCGGAAGGCTTTTCTGTATATTTACAGTGAAGGGGAGGTATTTGTTAGTCAACGGGTACATCGAGGGATTACAAATGTAATAGATGCTTAAAAACTCATTCTATTAAGATACGTATAAAACAAACACAATAATCAAAATTACGCGATGGATCATGGGGTCAGCGCTTAGTTGACAGTGCTTGGTCTATTAAATGTGATACACGTTTGGTACACTGCATGAGACAAATAGTGGATACACTAACCCGGATGGGAGAACAGCTGTCAATGCCTGAAGGAATAAGTTCATTGTGAAAATACCGGATACTCTCCTGTGTGCGTAATTTTATAGCATGGTAGATTGAAATGACCTTCTTTAATCAGAGTTTGTAATATCTTAAATATATGTGTTCCAATCCATATTGCTTGTAATAGTAAAACGAATTTAAAGGAATAATTCTCTGGTAGTGTGCCATTTATCTCGAGTATTAATAGTTGGGAAGATTTTGTTTTTAAATTACTTAATGAAAAAAGCTTAGTCTAAGTAGTATTAATTTTACTATCTATTTACGACCCGTCCCCCTATTTTGGAGGTAATTTCATAAGGATTATTTAATTGCCTTACATATGGGTAATATAATTTTCCCTTATGCCTATTATAGAGCGTTGTACAATCAGCAATCATACAGGTCTGATATATAATTTTATCAGCTGAGTCATTTATTATTATCGGAAATAGTAAAACTAAAAGAAATTGACCCCTGAAACTTTCCCGCGTTTATTTTATGCTGTTAATATGCTCATACGTCAAGGACAACCTGGATTCCCCTGTCGTCTTATAAATATTTAATCACGTTTAGCATTTTCCCAATAATACTGTATCATTTAATTTTATCAAGAACACTTTGTGCAAGGTTTTACGAGATGGAATGATCCCACACAGACAATTTCTGAGCGATTACGGAAACAAGATTCAGCAACGCATTAGATGTAGTGTTGGAATGCACGGTAGTTAGATCAGGTGATCATTTCTTAATTAGTATAGCAGAGATGAGATCAGGGCAACACACAAAAGTTGTTCTATTTTTTATATTGTGGACCCCATTAAGGGTGATATTTAGATCATCATATGTTGCTTCAGTCTGCAAAAGGGAATTTCGTTTTAGTTTAGCATCATGTAAGGGCCAATTTCTGTGTAGTACCAGGGTCCAACATGTCTGTTAAAATGTTGAAGAATTGCTAAGAGTTCTTTATTTAGTATTATATCATTCATTTTCAGAAATTTGGCAGTTCTTATACTGTGTGACTCCATGCGTTTCCTATTTAGTTCAGCATGCTTTTTTTCTTTTACGCTTTTTTTTACATTTACAGTGATTGCCAGTATCTCTACATTTTTTTTTTACATTTATTTCAGTCATCACAGTAAATCCGAAAGAATGCATACTTGGTTCGTCAAATGGCAGCAGCACAATTTTAAGGGAACCATTCAAGTGAATGTGTATATTTATTATTAGTTTGTGTGGAAGCAAGTGTTTCAATGCATGTTTTGCTCAATTCGCTTGTCTCATTGGAACAGTGTTGAAGAGAAAAAAGAATATGCTTTATTCAATAGGGTATCTTTTATCTGTTCTCTGGTAGCTTCTCAACCAGTATGTTATTAATGGACTATAATACGAATAAGAACGAGAGAAAAGATATAAGTACCTAAAACAGCGTGGACAGGTGAGTCTACAGGGCATGGTTGTTGTTGGTTATTTTATTACGGCATATCAACCCTTTTCATGTTATTTAATGCCGACTCCAAAGATTTTGAAGAATTTTTTTTTTATAGAATATATTTGTTGGTTTCAAGTCAGTTTCTATTTAACCCATAGTTAGAACCCTTACAGATACTACCACTCCCGGTCACAGTGAATCTGGGAGCAATGGGAATTAAAGGGTGGCTACACACTACCCAAACGCCGCAAGCTGGGGCCTCACCACGGGATATAGTTTAAGGTCACATCCAGGACCTACAGCGCATGAAAGCAATGCCATCTATTAGGTTAGTGCAAAATTAATGTCTTCTTTACGATAAAAAAAAACGTCCTGATATTTGCACCGACATAATGATTCTAGATTATGCTGACTACTAAAAGGAAGACTACCCTTAATATATACTTCATGTCTGTGAATGTATCTGCCCGAGTTTTCTAAGGCAAAGTGCAAAGTACCTTGTCATGTTAAAGGAATTAATTTGGGATCCTATGTCGGTTGCAGGATATAGCAGAAGAAAATTAATTAGGGATTGTGGGACGACATTCATTGACATAGTCAGGTACAAGGCCGAACACAAAGTGTCTTCAGTGAGACCCTGGTATTATACCTCTGCGACTGACTAATAGAAAAGCAATATAGAAGTCGGGATATGGGTAGGGAAGTCATTTAGACTCACAAACATAATGATCTGTCTTCGTCAAAAGCTCTAGAAATATCGCCAACGAGGATTAAAGAGACCTCCTCCCAATATTGTTTCAGCCTTACAGCATATGGGATGAGTAGCACAAGGTAACATGCCAGAGTTTCTTTTTAATATGCATGAACGTCAAGATCTATGGGTCTATCACACCGACCTGGGTAATAATGCTTGTCACTCTAGATCAGGTATGTCTCTGCGCTGGATAAGATAATAAGTGGTTATAGTAAGTAAAGTATATAAGCAAAGTGTTAATTTCTTATAAAGAAAGTGTGAATTTCTTATGAATATATTACTATATTAAACACAATGTAAATGGAATTGAAATCTAGAAAGAGAAGTATATTATGCTATTCATAACATAAACAATGAAAACATCACGCACTTTATTATTTTTAAATGAATTCCAGGAGCAACAAGTTCATGATAGTTGAGCTAAGTTATGAATTATAAAAAAAAAGCATGCAAAAATGAATAAAATCCAATAATGGATGATTATGCATTTTCTAGATTGAATTGAAATATATTTTCTAATTATATAAAGTGTATGTGTATCATATATGTGTACATGTTTATAATCATTTGTACGTAGATGACTCGCTAACCAATCAATCCACTGATCCTGATAAAATTTGAAACACAGATATCAGGTGTGAAGTGTGAATATTTCGAGCTATATTTACTTTAATTGTGCTCATTTAATCTGAAAGAAGAAACAATGGAAGATTATTGTTGCAACTCAAATGATTAAGAATCCTGCGAAACATACCCAATGGATATTAGACATAAATTAAAAAAAAATCAATATTTGGAGTATTTTATAAGATATGTAAGACAAATACATAGCAGGAAATCTGAACACATTGAATTTGTGTTAATTTCATCGATTCATATAAGACACAAATTCTCTAAAATTCTATCTGTTTTTACGATCTCTTGAGAATAATATTGAAACTCTATGCACATTTCAGAACTAAATCATGCAATCGATTCAAACCACAACTTGAAATTTAAATTAAATAATTAGCTGATACAGACTAGAGGCTTCAAAGCAAACATCATAACAAATTTGTAAGATTTATGGGATCAATTACTTTTTTATCTAAAGTCGATGATATTAAACATCAGATTAGAAAGTATTTGCAGTTCCTAAAACTAAAATTAAACTGGTATTTCGTTTTCTTTTTTCGTCATTGTAAAATATATATTTACTATTCTTACGAAAAATGATACCACGTTTTAATTTGATCTAAATAATATATTATAACGTGCGTTAAGATAAAAGTTTCGATGTTGATAGAGTCTGTTTGCTTGCAATACTGCCTAACGTATAACTGACTTTCTTAAGAAATATATCAGTTAAAGCCCATAGTCTGTTTTACAGAAATATGAATGACACATTTTGGACGATAATTCGGATTCTAATGTACCTATAAAACTTGCTTTTTTATCTAATATTGTCATAGATATATATATCCCGCGTGTAAATTAAGACACCTACCAAAAATGTTTTTTTCCAGAATATTTAATATCATAGATATCATTTTCCAATACATTCTTGAGCTTAATATCAAATTCCCATGTTACTCTGCCTGTGATTTAACAGAAGAACCTCACCAAAATTCAATGCAACATAAAAAGGTAAAGCCTGGAATAAAATTTGGAGCTTTTTTTACATTGCCAGCAAAAGATGGGTTGTTAGAACACTGGTTATTATTTTTGCGTATTATTTTTAGCAAGGAAATACAAATATGTAATTATTTAATCAATGGAGAATAGCGTTCTATTTAAATATCTCTCAACTTTGTTTTTACATGGGAATAGCTACTTATCAAGGCCCAGAAGCCACTCGGTGATAAGGGTTATTGTGTGTACAGTAGTCAATGGGATAATATCCTAGTAATCGTTAGTAATAGAGATTTGACAAAGTGTCTTTCTTAAGGGGGCGGTTTATCATGAATTTGTTTATGTTGGACTTGAAGACATTCAAGTTATAATCATATGAGAAACAGGCAAAAGGAAAAGAGTTCCACAGACGGGTATTTTAAGAAAGAAGCTTTCCTCATGAAATCTACGTCTTGATTAAGGCACAGATAAAGAGTTGTTAAAATTATTAACAGTGGTTTCAGCTAGAGGGGTGTTTTTCGCGAAAAATTGGCGAGTAGGTACCAGAGAGTGCAGCTCAGACGAGCACTTGCCATGGAAATAACTCTAAAACAGACATGCTTTCAACGTCTCTTCTGTGGGAGAGAGGTTACAGGGAAGAGAAAAAGGTGTCTCCCACAGGGGTACGAAGTCTATTTTGTACTCAGTCAAGGCCGGATAGGCTGTTTGTAGCAACTCCTACCCAGATGTGACTGCACTACTTCATTCCTGGACGTACTTGGCATTTATATAGAAAGAGAATTGCATCAGGGGTGAGAATCTTCTGGAGCGGTAGAAAGATCCCATCATCTTTCCAGCGACTTTGGCAAGAGACGATGTACATGTTCCATTTCAGATCAGGAGTAAAGGTCAATCCCAGAACTTTATTAAAAAATGGAGCCTCTCCTAGACGAGAGCCATCCATTTCAATTGATGCCAGATGGGGACCTGAGCATTGGTGATGTAAAGATATGAGTTTGGTTTTAGATTCATTAAAAGTAACCGGCCACCTCTTCCCCCACTCTACCACACGCTCAAGATCAGAGGAGAGAGAATCAGAGATAACTTTTTCATTTACGGCCTTAGATTTGCTGCTGTTGATCGTCGGGTCATCAGCATATATGTCAACTGAGTGTGTGTTTTAGGAGATCATTGATGTAGATCAAGAAGAGAGTTGGACCCAGTATGAACCCCTGAGAGACTCCAGCATTAATACTGTGGGCCTCTGATTTTTGCCCACCCACCACTATTCTTATGAACCTATCAGTGAGAAAGGTTTTAATGATTGTTAAAACGTTTGCAGTTATACCGTAGCTAAAAATCTTGTGAAGTAGGCCCTTATGACATAACTCATCAAAGGCCGTAGATATGTCACGAGCAATTGCACTAGAAAGCCTTTGTCGAGAGATTCATTAATCCTATGAGATATAACCGTTAGTTTATCTGCTGTAGATCTAACAGAACGGAAATCATATTGCATGTGACTAAAGAGGTTATTTCTACTGAGGTTGTTGACTACTTCTGTATTTGATATGGATTCCAGCAACTTACTCCTGTCGCACAGGAGACTTATTGGTCTGTACTGAGAAGAGAATGACTTATCACCTGATTTCTTAAATACAGGGCATACTGATGAGGTTTTCCAGGGTATTGGCAAGCACTTCTCCTTAAGGAAAATATTAAACAGTTTTGTAAGTATGGCGAAAAGTTCTGGTTGAAGCTTTTTCAACACTATAATTGGAATGCCGTCAGGGACAGTTGCTTTACTGGAATCAAGGTTCTAGATTAGCTTGGCGACCTGACGCGCATATATTTGCACGTTGCATAGCGTGTTGTCTGTTATATGAGAAAATACGGGGAGTTGATGGCCTCGTCACATAGGGTAGAATTAGCTGCAAAGTTTTTTGGCAAATAGTTTGGCCTTGTGTGATGCTGACGCGATGACCTCAGGTCGATTAATGATTGTTGGGATAGAACACGCGCTTCTGTTTAAGATCCTGCTTGCTATTTGCCAAAACTGGTGAGAGCCAAGCCGCTGCTCAGCTACTTTGGATTTAACGGAATGAGCATATAACCCTTTTGCATTATTTATTACAATTTTCACAGTGGTTGCTGCCAGTCCTGAAAGCAACTTTAGTGTCAGTACATCTATTACGTTGGTAGCTAAGGAAAAAGTGATTTTTGTGGGCGATTGCTATCGGGAGAACCATGGCTGGCTGTTAGGTTTTTGTTAGATTTTTTTTAAATGGTATGAATCGGTCTATGCCTACAATTAACCATTTGGTCAGGTCTGGTACTATAGGGTACACACACCTATTTGTGAAATTATTATGAGTAACATTGTTTAGAAATATCGAATTTAAAAAGACTGCGTTTGATGGGCAAATAGAACTCATGTAAAAATGTCATAATAGTATAATCATTTGTGCATGATTCGTATTTGCCCATCAAATGCAGTATTTTTAAATTCAATATTTTTCTCGCAATGTTACTCATAATGAAGCTACAAATATGTATGAGACTAATTGTAGAAATCTATAATAAAACACAAGTAAGACCCAATGAAATACAATTAATTTATCGTAATTCTTATTCTGTATTAAAATGAATAATAACAGATATATCACACATAAACTTGATTTATTTTACGCTCAATGTAATCGACGGAATTTAATTTACACGTTGTAGAAAACCAATGGATTTTAAAAATGCTAAACATATAATAGCGGAAGTGTTTTTCGATATGAATGAACGAACGAAAAAATTTTAAATATAAAAAAAAAACTGTAAAATATACATAAAATATTGTAAAGGTTTTGTTCAATTATGAGTCAAGTGAAATAAAACAGTAACCGTCTTAGTTTATTTGCATGGTAGTCACCACTTATCAAGGCCAGAAAGCAACTCGGGGATAAAAGTCATTACGTGTAATGTAATCAATCGGATTATATCGTATTAATTGTTAGTAATATCGATTTGATAAATTGGATTACTTGAGGAGGGCGTTTTGAAAGGAATTTGTATATGTTGGACTTGAAGACATCCAAGTTGTAGTAAGCTGGCGTACAGAGTAACGGAAAAAGAGTTCCTCATGCGTGCACTTCTAAGAAAGAAACTTTGTTCATGGAATCTACGTTTTGATTTAGGCACAGATAAAGAGCGGGGAAAATTATTGACAGTCGTTTCAGCTAGACGGGTGTTTTCGTGAGAGATTGGCGACAGGGGACAAGAGATTGCAGGTCAGGGAGCACTTGCCATAGACACAGCGATAAAACAGACAGGCTTGCGACGTCTTTTCTGTGGTAGAGAGGTTGCAGGGAAGAGAAAATGGAACCCGCCACTAAGTTACCAAGTCTATTTTGTACTCTGCCACGGCAGGATAAGATAATTATTGCAGCTCCTGCCCAGATATGGGATCATTGGACGTACTTGACTTTTATATAGATAGAGCAGTGCATCAGCAGTTAGATATCTATCGGAGAGTTAGAAGGATCCCACCATTTTTCCAGCGATCTTGGCAACAGATATGATGAATTATCATTGTCAATTTAATTTTTTATATCGACCTGTATTTTTGTTCTGGCAAAAATAAAACACGTGGGGTTACAAATATATAAGCGGAATAAACAAGACGGGTTTCTTTTCATGGGTCACAACCGCACTATATATATATATATATATATATATATATATATATATATATATATATATATATATATATATATATATATATATACTAGCAAAATTCCGGTCCTTGAATCGGTTCAAAAACAGCCTACAGAAAATAGACTCTGGTTTATGAAATATGATAAGTAATGAAAAGGAAGGTTAAAAATTTGGGTTGATTTTGGGGTATCAAAACCAAAGCAAAATATTATCAATTAAAAATAAAATAGATTTACCCCATAATTTATTATACCATACATGTTCACACTGAAACACTTATCACACTATTCTGTGTATCTATATGACAACCCCTTGTTAAACTTCATGACACATTTCCATTCTATGGAGGTCAGGTGCAAATGAACGCCCCATATATTTTTTATACCATATTTCTTCAAACTGAAACATAATTATCAAAGTATACGTACGCAGATAGATATGAAAAGTCTTTATTAAAGTTTGTGCCTATTTCCATTCTATGGAGGCCAGGCGCGAACGCAGACCCCCCCCCAAAAATGTTATTATACTCTCCCTATTTAAGTTAAAACATATTAATTAAAGTATTATTATGTAAATCTATATCAAAACCAATTGTAAACGTTTTTTCTAATTTTCAATTTTTTTATTTCCATACGTTGTGGACCAGGCGCGTACACATACCCCACAATTTTAATGAACCAAGGTTCTGCAGGATCAAACATACCCATTCCTGTGTCTCGATACATATTCTATCAGTATATGTAATCAGTTTTTTAAGATAGTCAACCGTATAAGAGTCTATTCGTGACCAGATATACAGACACGCACGCACACACACACACACACACATACAAATACATTCTGCTTTATATTATACATATATATATATATATACATACATAATTATAGAAATATTCAAGTTCCATTTCTAAATATATTTTAAATATTCGCTAGTCAAAATCGGCATCAATAATAATTAATTATTAATAATAAGATCGTCTCATTATTTCTAATATTCTACATTTTTCTCAGAATCTTAATAATTCCATCGTTAAACAAAATAAGAAATTATTTCGCAAATCATCTGAAATTTCACAGAAAACCACTTTTATATATAATTAACAGAAAATGTTTTTTTTTTACCTAAAAATTTAATGGTTTTGATATATATTCAATATTTCTGAAAAATGTAAAAAAATCTTTTAATCGGCAACGATTGGAACCCAAAATTAAAAAAAAAATATATATATTTTATATAATTTTTCTATTATATTCTAATATGTAATAAAACCAACGAAAAATAATTAAAATATTGCTTGGTCGATGGGAGGGGGAGAATATCAAAAATTATTTAATATAATTTTACTTCAGTTTGTATATAGGTCAGATGTTTTAAATTAGTAAAAAATAAGAAAAATGCTTGAATTGATTGAATTCTGAAAGAATCTTTAAAAAATCGCGTTGTGTCCATTGTTTATTTCCTAATAAACATTAAAAAGCATTACGTTCTATGGTGCCGATTTTAGCTATTTACGATTTAGGGGGGCATTAAACGGTGTTACGACGAGTAAAAAATATGAGCTTTTTTATAATCTTACATCTTGAGAATACAACAAAAACACGTTGGACTAATTTTACTGTTATTATCTGTTACGAAGACGTAAATGACGTCTTTATTAGTGTCATAATTAACTCACAAATAATTTTATATATGTAAGCAAGTCAATAAAAATATGGGGCATGTGTAGTAATAAACCTCATCAAAGTCACTATAGATAAGGGTTTATGTGCAAATAATATAATGCTATCTTTATTCAAAATGTTTATGCACATTATAATTACTCTAAAACACCAGAAGCCGCAAAACCTAAACATTTTCCAAGTGCATGGTGTCATTATATATATATATATATATATATATATATATATATATATATATATATATGCATGTATATATATAGGTATATATATATAATATATATGTATATATATAAGTATATATATATGTATATATATGTATATATATATGTATATATACATATATATATATATATATATATATATATATATATATATATATATATATATGTGCGTGGGGGTGATACTGAAATGCCATCATTATAATTTATGTGAAAGGTAATGCGATTCTTTCACATTTTATTAGTGCATGTAAAAAGATATTCAAGAACACTTCTTGTTGTTATGGATAATTTATTACTAATGCCATTATTTTAATATTAGACACTGCCCAAGCTTCGTTAAATATAGAGTATAAAAGATGATGCTTCTTGTTATTGCACTTTAAAATTCTATCGCCGTATACACGTTGCGAGGATAAAGATAGAATATTGCATATTCTACTAGTATTAAACTAGGTATTTCACTTGCATATCGAACGTATTATATTAATTTCTAAAAAGTGAGCACAAAAACTTATTATTGGAGTTCTATTATGGGCAGGGATAGTTTAAGGTGTTGTACCTGTAGGCTTAGCTTACACACGCCAGTATACGTATAAAATATATAATATCATATTGTACACACACACACGCACCCACACATACACGCATATATATATATATATATATATATATATATATATATATATATATATATATATATATTAGCACTGGTACCCGTTGTTGACTGGGTTAAAATAGAGTCTTCTAAAAATAGATTCTAATTTAAAAGTATAAAATGGTTATGAAAAAGGGATGTGGATATACATCTTTGGGATTATTTCAACCAAAATAACCTCTTCAGACAAATATGAGAGAGGCCACTCGCGCAAATATTTATTGGCAGAAATGTATGATACCAAATAATGATTCCATTCTATAAATGAGCCCCATGATGCTCCAGGTCTGTTGGTGTTATAGAGTTATGCAAATCGTGATACCCCCTTTGCATGGCAAGTTTGTTAGCTCTGCATCAAACGGCGTAAGCGTATGTAGAGTTTCCATCCATTAGAGTCACCCTAAGGCCTTGTCCCTGTTGGTGATTGTAAGTGGTGTAAGCCCTCAAAACCTCCCCCCCGCCCCTTGATGTGAACGTGTACAGGGTTTCCTTCCTAGACCCCGGTCCCTTTGGTGGAAGGTGACTTTATCATAGAATTCCTACTGCTTGATATCTCTTCTATCATTTATACGGTCAGTTTAGTATATTTGTAAACCATAAAAGGGTCTATCCGTGTTCATACAAACAGATATATAGACAGAGACATTGAGTTCTATTATATTTAAACAATTTTTTTTAAAGTATACAGAGAGGTTCTGTTAATTTGATCGTTTCTATTTTTCAAATTTTCCGATGATCTTTTAGTATGTAGATGAAAATAAATTATATAGGTTCAATTTTTACTTTTAAGTTGGCCGCGATGGTACTTTAAGCCTTTTCAAGAAGACATTGTCAGAAAGGATATGTAAACACTGTTTACGAAAAGAAATGGTAGAATTTTGTTTTTATATCAACGATTAAAGCCTGAAGACACGATGGAAGCTCGGAACGTGGGAGAGAATGCTAAGCTCTGTGGCAAGTAGAGTCAGTTGATGTTTTAAACTGGAGTAAGGGATTATTTGGTTAAGGGCAAGCATTTTGCGTTTTTATGCATGTAGCTTGAAGTATTTTTAGCTTATTGACGTTGGTCTAGTGGTGTATGGGTGTGCTGCTAACTATAATTTATCAAACTTCGGAGAGGAAAAAGTTCTGTTCTGTGTTTTTTAGCTGTTGTAATGTTATGCTAGCTCATGTATTATACATATTAAAACGACTTGAAAGGGTGTTGCTTGTCTAACCATTGTACATAACGTGACTTATTGGTGTAACCATTGGTGTGCGCGCAAGCGTACATATTTTTGGTATAATAAATATCGCCCGTACTCCATAGCAAGCTGTACTTTATACTGACCCAACGGGTAACAAGTATTATAGCATATAATAAATCTTATGTTGTTGTTGTTTTCAGAGGAGGAAACGTATGCATTGATTATAGGTTTCGTGTTCTATTCTTCTAATTTAAAAACCGGAATAATTTGGTTACCATGGAATATGTCAATATTATTGGGATCTTGAAGTCGAATAAATCTTATGTTGTTGTTGTTTTCAGAGGAGGAAACGTATGCATTATATACTATTCGTGCTGGTATTTTGATATGTTCTGTGGTATTGATTATATTTGCTGGTCGATATCTAGTTTGGAAATCTGTTACTTAAAAGGAATGGTTTGATAGTTTTTATTTCGGAAGTGAGTTCGTATCGAAGGAAATTAGATTACCACTGTTAATAATGCTTTAGATGTTGGATATTTTGTAACGGTGAAAGTATTCGCTCGATAAAATTTCGACGTCAGGAATTACGGCTGGTGGCATTTTGTAGTTGGAGGTCGTGTATGTGTTGTAAGATTGTATCTAAGAGACTGTCAATAAAAAGAATTTTGTGATTAACATTTAGTTATATAGTGAATATGCGTATAGATTTATCTTAGTAATGTATTGTTGTTTGTTAAGGATAAGGTTTAGTGTATTGTCGACATAAATAGATGGTATACTAGTGTTACTTAATGTCCGATTCTGGAGGTCATTCATAAGACCTCACTTAAAATCGATCAGACAACTGAACCGATTGAAACTCTAAGTGAGTGTATATGTTACCTATTTAGTGGTAATAAAAACTACTAGTACTTTTAAATTATTTTGTGTTACCCTAAAGTGAGGGTGAGAGAGGCCGTTGTATATGTTGTTAAGGATTATATCCATGTTTTACTTTGGGGAGCGGCTTTCTACGTCTTCGAAGTGATGATTTAGTTGCCAGGTTGTTTTACTTTTAGGATTTGAATGTTAGGTTTGAGACGGTATTTATTGCGTAATTATGGGCTGATAGATTATTGAGCACTTTTCTATGTAATATAAATACATTGTGTGCAGTCTTTTATTTACACCAACGTTATAAAATATATCAGAGAGTTACCTTATGCTCATACCTTACTATATACATATATATATATATATTTATATATATATATATATATATATATATATATATATATATATATATATATATATATATATATATAAACCTGAATGTTTGTGTGTGTATGTGCGTGGGGGGTGAGTCTGGTCACGACTAGGCTCTTATATGGTTGACTATTATAGAAAACTGATTACATATAATGATAGAAGAAGTATCGAGACATAGAGATGGGCATGTTTGATCTGGCAGAACAGTGGTTCATTAAAATTGTGGGGTCTGCGTCCGCGCCTGGTCCACAAAATATGGAAATAACAAATTTAAAAATTAGAAAAAAACCGTTTAGACTTGTTTTTGATATAGATGTACATATGTGGCACTATTTCTTTGTGCCACTGTTTCTAACACACTCTGCAGCATAGACCAGTGGTAATTTGGCCATGAGTGTAGAGATACAAAGAAATCCCTTCTCATAATTCCCTTGCTATCTTTCTGTCTCTTTCCTGCACGACCCCCATGATGTGAGTATGCATATTCTGTCTCTCTGTAAATGAGGGGGCCACCCCCTCCCTCAACACTAGTAAGGGTAGTTAGCTTTGAAAAGCCTATTGTCCAGTTTTTATTGTAAAAATTAATTGTAATATGTATTGTAATATATATTTTGTAAAATAAAATAGTTAGTTATACCTTATGTATATTACAATTGTGTCGCGTGTCGTTTTTCTTGTGTCGGCCATGAATCCCTTCATAAATGTCTGAAGTCGAAAGGCGGCCCTGAGGACAAAGAGATGAAGATTCCCACCAGAATGCCATCAGGGTGAAGACATCATCTTGAGAAAAGAAAGGAGCCACATCCAGATCCAACATCTCAGGTATGATTTTCTTCTTGCTACACATATTCTAATGACTGGCCCGTTTTCATATCTTCATGAGACCGCTTTAAGACATTTACTATAACACGTCTGTCGGTCCCACCTCAGTGACCGGCTGATAGTGGTATACATTAGAATATTTTGATAAGCATGTTATAACTTAAACAGGTATGGTATAAATAAATTGTGGGGGCTGCCTTCGCGCTTGACCTCCATAAAATAGAAATAGGCACACTCTATAATAAAGACTTTTCATAACTATCTGCGTAATATACTTTGATAATTATGTTTCAGTTTGAAGAAATATGGTATAATAAACTCATGGGGTGTTCGTTCGCGCCAGACCTCTATAGAATGGAAATATGTCACAATGTTTAACAAGGGTTTGTCATATAGATCCACAGAATACTGTGATTAGTGTTTCAGTGTGAACATGTATGGTATAATCAATTATGAGGTTTATATATTTTATTTTTACTTTGATCATATTTTGCTTTGGTTTTTATGTGCCCAAATTCGAAGCTATCTTATTACAACCCTTCCTTTTAATAACCTATCATACTTTCATAAATCAGAGTCCATTTTCTGTACGCTGTTTTTGAACCCAGTCAACGACGGGTACTTTTTCTAGTATATATATATATATGTATATATATATACATATATATATATATATACATATATATTAGTACGTTAGAAAATATATATGAGGATTAAGCTACACAGAATATTCCGCGTTTCATCCACGCTAGGATTCGTCAGGCTTATGCGAAGATTTGCGTTTGTCTGGCGTTTTTATATACGCACTTCCGTATATTGATTTAGGTTGCCGAACCAAGTAGTCATATATATATATATATATATATATATATATATATATATATATATAATATATATATATATATCACCTATTAATTGAAAAGTAATTTTAGCCAATTGCAGATTGTGCAACAGTTGTTTTAGAGTTAAGCTTCATTGTCAATTCATCACGATGAGACTGACAGAGAGACAATGCAATAAAATTAAAATTTATATCTACAAACATGAATGGATGTGATTAGTGATTATACAAGATGCGACTTGATCTCCATACATCGACTTCCGCTAGAAACGCTGGTGCGTGCCTTTAGACATCTTTAATATTCTAAGATGTAGTTTAGTTTTTTTCTTTTATTAAATTTCAAGATATCGGATATTTTATAATAGAAAATGAAGATAGGTGTTTAAAAATTTTACACATTGAATTACAAAACCATGTAAAATTTATTAGATAATGCCAATTAAATATGAGAAAGAAATATCAGCAAAGATGTGTTATTAATTGATAATCAATGCCTTTTTAGTCTAGAGTAAGGTTTATTGGGAGAAAAGTAGAAATTTAATTATCTTTATCTATTATTCGAACAGAGTATTGTACCGCAATGTGTTTTACGTAAACTCAAAGCAGTCTTTTTCCTTCCTTCCTTCTTTTATCCATTGATACACAATTCTTCTTTTCATTAAAGCTTCCTATTCATATTCTTACATACTCTATATTAACCTACTTTTCTTTTCTATTAAATGAGTAAGTTTGTGTAGCTCTTCCATTGTGTTGCGATATATATGTATATATACATATATATATATATATATATATACATATATATATATATATATATTTATGTGTGTGTGTGTCTGTGAGTGCAAAAAAATGCAAATAAGAATACAGTGATCCCATTTTCCCTGACTAAACATGAGTTTATATCTGGTAATGGCGCCAACATGAAGAAATAATACAATAGATATACTACAACAACTTTTACTAATAATATCAAAAGCGATTAAGATTGAATGCCGACGCCTACTCAGTTCTTCTTTCATTACTTGCATTGTGTTTTATTTATTTATCGAAAAGTGTATATCTCTGTTCACCTCCTCTATTTTCGGGATATATTAGAGGGTTATAGACTTAAATTAGCGAAAGTTTATTTTTTAAAATTGTGTTAAAGATTTCAGGCCGGGAGAGCAATTTGAAAAATTCGAAATTTAAAATGGGATTTTAGATAAAATAAGAATATATATATATATATATATATATATATATATATATATATATATATATATATATATATATATATATACATACTTAACATAATTAAATCCTTCTTAGTAAAAAGATACTTAGAGAAAAATCCAGGTTGTCCTCGACGGTCGTACATCGAAACCATATGATATAAATGCGGGGGTTCCCCAGGGTTCTATCCTTGAACCTCTATTGTTCCTGATATTCATAAATGATCTCCCCGACAAAATTGCCTCTGAGATAATTATATATGCTCATTAAACTACACTCTATGGCAGGCGCGACAGGAAGACGAATGAACACATTTCTAAAGAAATGGCAGAAACACTAGAGGAAGACCTCCAATCTGTAGTGGAATGGGGACAAAAGTGGTTGGTCGCGTTCAATGCCGCCAAGACTAAACTAGTTTCATCCAATAATTAATAGAAACCCTCTCTACCACCTATAGCAATGGTCAACGACTCTTTATCTGAGAGTATATCTTTCAAACTCCTTGGCCTAACGTTCACAGGAAACATGAGTTGGAACAACTACATTGAAGGCATTGGCAGGGCCGCTACAAGATAGGTGGGCTCTCTCTACCGTGCTAGACAACTACTAACACCCGAAAGTATCCTGTACCTCTATAAGGCCACCATTCGCCCATGCATGGCGTATTGCTGTCACATCTGGGCTGGTGCATCTGCTACTAGTCTCTCGCTCCTTGACAAGGTTCAAAAGAGAGTCGCAAACCTGATAGGCCCTGAACTAGCATCTACGCTTCAGCCTCTGTCTCATCGACGAAATGTTGGATCCCTTCTACAAGTATTTTAGTGGTGAATACTCTGACGAACTGCAATCACTTGTGCCCCCACGACATGAGCTCCCTCGACAAACTCGACAGGCAGCTAAATCCCACCCCCATACTGTAGAGATCCCTAGATGTAAAATATCTTTTTACTCCAATATTTTCTTCCCCAGAACCGCTAGACTCTGAAATTCCATTCCAGGTCCCTGCTTCCCCAACAGTACTGATGTGCAGAAGTTCAAGTTTAACGTGAACCGACATCTTGCTGCCCAACTCCCTACATAGTACCCCAGTAGTTGTTGCCCCTGATAGTAGCCCCCTACACCAAAGTGGCAATTTGCGTTGTTTGGGGTGAAAATGTAATAATAATAATAATAATAATAATATATATATATATATATATATATATATATATATGTTTGATCTGACAGAACGATGGTTATATTAAAATTGTGGGGTCTGCGTTCGCGCCTGGTCCACAAAGTATGGAAATACAAATTTTAAAATTAAAATAAAAACGTTTACAGGTGTTTTTGATATAGATTTACATAAAAATACTTTAATAAGTATGTTTTAACTTAAATAGGGATGGCATAATAAAATTGTGGGGTCTGCGTTCGCGTTTGATCTCCATAGAATGGAAATAGAAGCAAACTTTAATAAAGACTTCTCATATCTATCTGCGTAAGTATACTTTGATAATTATGTTTCGGGTTGAAGAAATATGGTATAATAAAATTATGGGGTGTTCGTTCGCGCCTGACCTCCATAGAATGGAAATATGTCTCACAGTTTAACACTTTTTTTTTAATATAGATCAACAGAATATTATGATAATGTTAATAATAATATATCCATTATTATTGTTGTTGTTGTTGTTGTTTGTGTTGTTGTTGTTGTTGTTATTACTGTTACTGTTATTTACTCGTTATCCAGCTTTTTATTATTCTCCACCTCTTCTGAAACCATTCCTCAGTGGTTGTGACCATTGCTCTTCATGAGAATTTGAGCACCAATAAGCCTCCCTAAGGACACAGTCCTCTTCCCACACATCCAGTGGAGGCTTTCACTCCTCGGTCCTTCCATATTCCTTGACCCTTCGAGTATTTGGGACGATGCCAGGTATACTGTCGCTATAATAATAATAATAATAATAATAATAATAATAATAATAATAATAATAATAATAATAATAATAATAACTATAATAATAATAATAATAATAATAATAATATACATTATTATTATTGATATATTTATTTCTATTCATTGTTTTATTTTTTACTGCCCCTATCTTTTATTATGTTGCAATTCATGTTCAATAGAATACTTCTTATTCTCCGACAAAACTGATTAATGAGTTGAAAGTAGAACTCCTTCCTTTTATACAACTTTATATTACCTGTCCGGTCAGCATGCTGGCATCAATCCAAAATATACGAATCGCTGTAAAATGGCTCAGTTTCGCAATTGTCTGACCTTGTAAGCGTTTCGGTGATCTCAGTATTTTTACAGATACTTAGGAAAATAATGGATAGAAAAAATAAATCAAGGCTAATGCAATCAAAATCGCTGACAGATAGTTCGATATAACTTTAATCAATCTGATTGATGTTAGGGGCAGCTGGTTGCGGATTATTTCAAGGAAAAAACGTAGAAATAGAAAGTTCACCAAGAAAAATATAAAAAAGAAAAGGACTAGAAAGTATATATATATATATATATATATATATATATATATATATATATATAGAATAATTTCGTCCATATATTGTCTCGTTTGGCAAGGTATGTTAAAATTATAGTGTGAAGTTTGCACTTCAATTAGGAAGAACATAATGAGAGATTAGCGAATAATTTCTAAGAGGCGGGGAATGGAAAGCGCAAAGTTAAAAAAAAAAAGATACAAATTAAGATTATCTACAGGAGCATTTAGATATTTGGATATATAATAAATAGAAGATAATGACGATGTATAACGAAATATGGCATCAATAAGGTTCATAGAAATGATAAATGGGAAAATGTTAATGAAAAAGGAATTATATGAGAATTTATAAAATACGAAAAGCAGGAAATAACAAAAAAGTAGATAAATTAACAAAATGAGATAAGATACAAAGAAAGATAACGTAAGAAATATAAAATAAATCAGAAAATGATGTATAACCACCAATTAACAAAGTTAAGAAAAATGGGATATTTAATAACAATAATAATAGAACAAGTAGAATGTCAAAGTATAACAAGAATACGAAGGAGTCGAAAGATGAAGAAAAACGTAGGAGAAATAAAAAAGACAGCTTATAAAAACACCAACAACAAAACAAAAACAGCGGTAAGATGAAAAAATATTGAAGGAATGACCTCGTGAAATAGAAGGAAAATAAAGAGGATAAATAATAAATATAGAACAGAAGCAAAGAAACCTAATGAATAAATCCGGAAGTAATTAAAGGGATGATATGATGAACAGGACAAAAGTAGTGAAACTATTTATAATGAAGAAGAGAGAAAGAAAATAATAGTGCATCCGGGGAATATTAATATCCTAGTTGCGCTCAATCGATCACCGTCGCTGAACAAAAGAACATTAAGCAGTCGAAACAAACGGATTGATAATCATTACTAAATGGGAAAAGGAAGACATTCAAACCATAAAGAGATCACCGAATGTTTATAGGAGAATAGAGAGGGTTAAAGTGCATTTTCCATGAGAAGAGTTTTATAATATTGATAAAGAAAAAGATCAAGAAGATTTAAATATTAACCTGTCGAGAATGAAATATAACATAAAAGCATAGTGCCTGTTATTGAATTAAATATCTTAATTAGCGCGAAAAATGTTCTTGATCATGAAACAGATTATACGACAATAAAATTAATAAGGTTTGAACGCTTCAGACAAAGATGCGTCCGGGATAGATGTTTCTGCATGATGTATTTCCTTTAAGAGAAATGGCTTTACATATTATTTTATTATTAAAGTTTTTTTTTTCAATAAGTCTGAAAAGAGGCTGGTTATGTAAAAATTTTCAAACGCAATAATGTTTGAATTTGTCCAATCAGCCTTGAAACAATAACAACTAACAATGAAATACACTTTTGGTTGCTATCAATTCTTGCTTTGAAGTATTGCTTTTGTTAATACAGCATATATGTATATATATATATATATATATATATATATATATATATATATATAAAATAAGAATTACAATAAGGTTACCAAGGTAATCTAAATGGTAAACTTAAAATATATTATAAATATTAAAGAGTTAATATTTACAAGTAAACTAATCTCAACAAGATGTAAGAGCTCAATAAAACCGAAAAGGAAATAGAGCTTATAATATGAAGTTGACCTAATTATTAACCCTAACTTTCGCGCTTTTTGTCTCGGTCAGTTTGACCCTGCTTTTCAAATTTAAACTTTCACTGCTGTTCGGTTTTTTTTAACCTTAATTTACTTGATTCCTCCAGCCTTGACAGACGTGTTTTAAATATTCTCTCCAGTGCTTTTTCTTTTAATGATTACGACTGTAACTGAAGTGTTACATAACGACCGACTGTTTACGTTTCGACTCTAACTGCTGAAAACATTATCATGATTTTGTTTACTTTTCAAACCATTGTTATATATATTGGGTACAATATAATAATCAATACAGAATTTGCTTATGGATGAATACGAAATGCATAGGGTAATGTATCCTATTTAAAGGTATTTTACGACTGGGTAACAATGTTGCATACTAGTATTTATTGATAAAATAATCATCATGGAAGTCAAACCGAGTAAACGATTTATATACTGAGACGGTTACTGTCTGCCTGACACGAAATAATATGCTTCTCAGAAAAGTGTGCCCATGTTTTTAAAAATTCAAAGTGAGTTTACTAAAATGGGTCAAACGCATAGAAATACTGAATTAGAAGAAAGCGTTTAACTAAATCGCAAGAAAATTCGGACAGCCAGAAGGAGCTTAACTGGAGTTTAATAGGAAAATAAATTAAATCCTCGAATAATTCGACGTTTTTCTACTGAAGCACGTATGACGGATGCAGGCAATGACTACATTAATGATTGGCCAAGGAAAGAATAAGAAATAAAATAAATGTAGAAAGACTGTATAGAAGAGTAAAAGTTGATTTCAATTTCAATATTGATCGCTTCCAAGTAGATGCCATGTGACTTATTAGAGACTAATATTAATATGTTCACGTAAAATTTAGCTTTCGTTCAAACTCGAATAATTTAATAAAACTTAATCAAGTTTGAATAATGGTTACATTTTATGTAAACATATTAACCTTTAATATTATATTATGACGGTTTTCTGGGTCTAAAATTAAAAATGAAAATATGCATGCTTAAGATGTTTCAATTTTAGTCAGTGTTTATCGCCATAACAATGCTATTCCATCATAAACTTTGAGAAAACAACAAAAATATAGAAGCATTGGCAATGATGACAAGAAGTTTACTTTGTCCGAATACTGACGGGTATGTTACTTTAAGATACTTATTAAAAATTAGTTCTGCCTATTCAAACTAAGCTCAACGCAAATATAAAAACACAAGCATATTAACTTTATAATAATTCAACATTTGCATCAAATTTATTATAAGTAATATATAGCATATATTTTCCTTAATTGCAATTATCATCCAAGATCCGAATAGCTTATTTTCAACTTGTACAAAGAATGTTACCATAATATTCCCTCATAGTATCGCATCAGGAAATAAGGTAAAAACAATAAAATAAACAAAGATAAAAGAGAACACACTTTTTTTTACAAAACTTCGTCTATTGTTTTTACTTACTTTTAAAGTATCTCTTTCGTTCAGTATTTATAGTTCTCCTTTTCCAAAATACAATCGTGCCAAGCCCTACCGGAAAATTCACTTACCAAGAACGATTGTTAAGTTGATGCTATAATAAACCACATACTTTATACGCACATACATAATTTATTTATTATTATATATTGTTTTAATACCTTGTATCCTTATATTGCATTTACTGTATTTATTTCACATTGTCTTAGTACAATTATAAGTATTTACAATGTTTAGAGCGCACTGCACAGTGACATTAATGCCACTCTTCGATAAGGGTTGATAAATATGATTGCCGATGTGTCCTTAATTCTTTTCCCATATTTTCCATCTTTCCGTATATATATATATATATATATATATATATATATATATATATATATATATATATATATGTATATATATATATATATATATATTCCTTAACTTGCATGCACATTTTTTATGAATGATATATATATATATGTATATATATATACATATATATATATATATATATATATATATATATATATATATATATATAACTACTTCGTTTACTCACATAAAATTAATACACGAAAGTATAGATTTATGCGAAAACTTTAAGTATTTACTTCAAAAGTGCTCAATACGTAGGTAGATCTAGTTAGTAATTTAGAAAATATATATGGCGATTAAGCTACACTCAATATTCGGAGTTTCATCCACTCTAGGTTTCCTCAGGCTTATGCGCATAAGCCTGAGGACTCCTAGAGTGGATGACACGCCGAATATTCAGCGTAGCTTAATCGCCATATATATATATATATATATATATATATATATATATATATATATATTATAAATTACTATACACACACACACACACATATATACATAATTTAAATTTGTTAAAGTTCTCCTCTGCTAAAACTAAATCAGACACTACAAAATTGAACGTCATCATTAAAACACACCGTCTAACACTTAGTGCAAGCCAACGCAATTTAGGCACAGGAGCAGAAAGTGAGGACGATGTAAGTGTTCGTGTTTCTTTAATCAGTGTTTAATGAATTGTTGAATTCTTCCTGAATTCCCCACGCAAATACCATTTAGAATATAGAAATGTTGGTTTCATATAAAAATCTAAAATGTAAATAGTGTATTATACGGTGAATCACTGATATTGTAATTATAAGGAATAAGTCTAATGAATACATCACAGTTGTTCAATAGAAAAACAACGTAGGCAACATTAATTAATAATTATATTATGCTCTTTAAACAACCTACCGTTTGCAAATTCGTGCCTTATACTAATCCACGGCTGAGTATATTATCGTTATATTAGTTATTCAATCAGACGACACATAACAATGTTACTAGTTTATTTAATCGATATTTTTTTACAGAAATCCCGTCGTTTTTTTTTCAATTCACCAGTAAATTGTAATACACATAAGAATTTTAAATATGACTGATAGTAAATTGTTATTTGTATTACGAAAAACATTTATGGTATTAATTTTATTTATTGCGGACTATTATTCTCATATTTATTAGTTGTTGTTTCACGACGTTTCGGCCAACTATTCCTTTGGCCTTCGTCAGGTGGTAACCGCGACGGATAGGAATCTCCTAACTGCATTCTTAGCAATCACTGCCAGTTAGGGGAAACAACAACTAATTAAGATGAGAACAATAGTCCGAAATAAATAAAATAATTATAAATAATACTCATCTCAATAATGGAGTCCAATTAAAATAATATATATACCACTCGGTACAGACCCGGCCATGGAAGATCAGATAAAAACAAACGTCATTTATGAGATCAAAAAATCCAACCTTGATCGCCCTTCAGGGCCTGTAGCGCAGTTGATAGAGACGTTTAATCTCTACAGTTCCAGATGAGCATTTTCTAAAGATAGCGGTTTCAATCCTACCCAAAGTCGGCCAGAGTCTTACTTGGCCAAAAAACGTGGTGACACGACAGCAACTACGGATGGCAATGATGGCTGAGAATGCAGTAAGGAGATTCGAATCCTGTCCGTATATATAGCATTTCATTGTGTGCGGAATAAAATGTGATCATGTATTTTATCGCCTACTATAATGGTTCTAATAATAAGTATTTGTAAATGTAGAGTGCATGAAGTATTTTGCTTGAAGATCTATTATCAGAAGATATGCACATCGCATATAACAACATTAGTACAAAGAGATGCACCTATGTTAAAGTATCACTATGGATATAGGTGAGAAATGATTTGTGTAGAATGGTGGCAATCACATTTATATTGATATTTCATGATTTCAGATAAAATCCAATAATTATTAAATCGAATTAATAATAGGAGTATTGTTTTTTTAAAAATTGAATCGATACCAACGCAAATTCGCACAGGAATAGTTATAATGACAATTGGCAATAATATATGCGTTTGCCTCTGTTGGATTAAAATATCATCATTGCTATTCATTATAAAAACCGGTTGACATTGTATCATAAGCTTTTAAATGTATTTCTCTGTAAAGTCTGATCGTTTGTAGACGAAGGGAAAGACAATATCCGGCTAGACCAAGGTTAGAATTATATATATATATATATATATATATATATATATATATATATATATATAATATATATATATATATTTATATATATATATATATTTATATATATACATATAAATTTATATATATATATATATATATATATATATATATATATATATATATAGCAGCATGCATATTTTTAATGATTTCATATCCTTTATATTAATTCAATCACCATCAAAAGCCTTCGACAAGGTATGGCATAAGGGCCTACTTCACAAGATTTCCAGCTACGGTATAACGGGAAATGTTTTCTCAATCATTAAATCATTTCTCCCTGATAGGCTCATAAGAGTCGTTGTCGATGGACAAAAACCAGATGCCTGCAATATTAATGCTGGAGACCCTCAAGGGTCAATCCTGGGCCCAACGCTCTTCCTGAGCTACCTCAATGCTCTCCCTAAACACATACTTAAATCGTTCGTTGACATCTATGCTGATGACACGACCATCTACGGCAACACATCAAGGCTGAAAATCAGAAAGTTCTCTCTCATTCTCTCTCCTCTGATCTCGAGCCCGTGGTTCAGTGGGGGAAGACTTGACTGGTTACCTTTAATGTATCTAAAAGCAAACTCATATATTTACATCATCAACGCTCTGATCTCCATCTGGCATCAATTGAAATGGATGGTTCTCGTCTAGGAGAAGCCTCATGTTTTGACAAGCTTCTGGAGTTGTCCTTTAATCCTGATCTGACATGGAACACGTACATCAAGTCTGTTGCCAAGATCGCTGGAAAGATGGTGGGTTCCTTCTACCGCTCCAGAAGATATCTCACTACTGATGCAATTCTCTATCTATATAAAAGCCAAGTACGTCCAAGGATGGAATACTGCTGCCATATCTGGGCAGGAGCTGCTAAAACAGCCTATCCTGCCTTGACAGATTACATAATAGACTTCGTGGCTTAGTGGGGGATGCCCTTTCTCTTCCCTGCAACCTCTCTCCCACAGAAGAGACGTTGCGAGCCTATCCTTGTTTTATCTTTATTTCCATAGTAGGTGCTCGTCTGAGCTCCAATATCTGGTCTCCCCTCGCCAATCTTTCACAAAAAAACACCCGTCTAGCTTAATCCACTGTCAACAATTTTCCCCACTCTGTATTTGTGCCTAAATCAAAACGTAGATTCCATGAACAAAGCTTCTTTCTTAGAACTGCACGCCTATGGAACTCTGTTCTGTCTGCCTGCTTCCCACCTGAATACAACCTGTTTGTATTCAAGTTCAACGTAAGCAAATTCCAATTGAACCGCCACCTCAAGTAAACACTTCAATAAATCTCCACACGAACGTACTGTACTTGCAATAATCCTTATCCCTGAGTGGCTTTCGGGCCTTGATAAGTGGTGACCACCGTGTAAAAAAAAATCTGGCAATTTTTTTCATAATTTACTTAATTTCTTAGAAACATCTTATGGTCAATGCATCTTAAGAGATGAATGCACTTAAGTGTGATGCAAATAACCTTGCGTTTACAACACGCATGTTAGTTATTGCAAACACCCCCTCCTAAACCGCATATATCTTTAACGTATCAAACTCCATATGACATGTATACAACTAACCGCGACAGTCCACAAGTTAATGCCACATCCTTAACTGCTTTTTTACATAGGAATCACGACTTATCAAGGCCCACGACCATTCGAGGATAAGGGTTAAATATGTACAGTAGTTAATTGGGCAATATAATAATTGTCAGTAATGGAAATTCAGTAATTTTGTTAACTTAAGGGGAACGACTTATCAATAACTTGTTTATATTGGACTTGAAAACAACCATATTGTAGTCAGCTGGAAAGCAAGAAAACGGAAGGCCGTTCCACAGGAGTGCAGTTCTAAGAAAGAAGCTTGTTCATGGAATCTATATTTAGGTTTAGGCACAGATAAAGAGTGGGCGGAGAATTATCGATAGTGTTTTCAGCTGGACTCGTGTTTCTTGTGAAAGTTTTGCGAGGGGGGACATAGATTGAAGCTTAGTCGAGCATTTGTCATGAAAATAACGATAAAGCAAAGACAAACTGGCTCATCTCTTCTGTGAGATAGAAATTGCAGGGAAGAGAAAAGGAAAGGCAAGATTAGTCCTTTCTAGCAGCTCCTGTTTATATGTATCAACAGTACTTCGTCCTTGGAGTCTCCATCTCCCTTTCTTTCTTTCTTCTCAATCCCGCCTTCAATGGTCTACCCATCTAAAGCCCTTCACCCTTTTTTCTATATCTCCCCTCTCATTCTACTTCTGTCTATGTCTAGTTTAAATACTAAACTCTCCCTCGCCTCTTACATATTTATTAAATCTTTAAACTGAAATGTTGTCGAATAAGAATTAAATTCTTTCCCCCGGTTTATGTTCATTCTAATATCGTTTTTGTCCTAATCATAATAACAATTGCTGTAAAGTGTGATAAACTTACTGGGTCTTTGCTACGATTCGGTAACCGTAACATGTGTAACTAAGCAAATAAAACGGCAATATATATATATATATATATATATACACACACACATATATATATATATATATATATATATATATATATATATTCCTTTGTTTTTAATGTGTTATATCTTTTTACACGACACAAATATGACACATCGAATGAACACTTTAAAAATGTATACCAGCACATTTTGTGCGGGTTAGCAAACATACATTATGATAAATTTCATGCCAATGCGACCTTTACTCTTACATGCATACACAATAAAACGTCGGAGAAAAAAAAACCTACTACCTTTCAAAACATAGATTCATTATAATTGATATGTGTACCTTATCGTAATTTGCAACGGAAGTATGCTCATATTTGCTCGTTTAGTAATAGGATTAAATTGATATTCCGCAAGGTAAGGTTTTATGAGGATTCAACTTGATGTTTAATAAAATTTATTTCACGGACTCTGTAAAGTAAGCAAGATTTTTGATAACATTGAAATGATTCCTAATACTGATTTTGTTTAATGATGGCTGAAACTGAAATCAGTTTAGTTATTATATAGTTAAAAGCCTTGAGGCATCCTTAGAATTAATTACACAATCTATGAAAAAAACATTAGAAAACGGTAACGGAATGGGTAGTTAGTACTCTTACTTCGCTACCAATGACACGTTCGAGTGGCAATCTATTCTTTACATTTTTACCGTTATCATTCGTTACAGTTAAACATTGTGCAATAAACTTTTGATAACTTAATATGTGGCGTGCCTCATTTCATCTATCAGTATTATACATATATATATATATATATATATATATATATATATATACTAGCAAAAGTACCCGTCGTTGACTGGGTTCAAAACCAGCCTATAGAAAATGGACGCTTATTTATGAAAGTATGATAGGTTATGAAAGGGAAGGATTGTAAAGAGATAGCTTCGAATTTGGAGGTTTCAAAACCAAAGCAAAATATGATCAAAGTAAAAATAAAATAGATAAACCCCATAACTTATTATACCATACCTGTTCACACTGAAACACTTATCACAATATTATGTGGATCTATATAAAAAAAAACCTTGTTAGACTTTGTGACATGTTTCCATTCTATGGAGGTCAGGGGCGAACGAACACCCCATAATTTTATTATATCAAATTTCTTCAAACTGAAACATAATTATCAAATTATACTTACGCAAATAGATATGAAAACTATTTAGTAAAGTTTGTGCATATTTATATTCTATTGAGGCCAGACGCGAACGCAGACCCCACAATTTTATTATACCATCCCTATTTAAGTTAAAACATATTTATCAAAGTATATTATGCACATCCATATCAGAAGCACTTGTAAATGTTTTTTTTAATTTTTTAATATTTTATTTCCCGACTGTTTGGACCAGGCGCGTACGCAGACCCCACAGTTTTAATGAATCATCATTATGCCCGATCAAACATACCCATTCCTGTGTCTCGATACATCCTCTATCATTATATGTGATTAGTTTTCTATAATTGTCACCCATACAGGAGCCAATTCGTGACAAGACACACACACAAACGTTCAGCTTTATATCATATATATATATATATATATATATATATATATATATATATATATATATATATATATATATATATATATATATGTATATATATATGTGTGTGTGTGTTTGTTTGTGTGTATGTATATATGGCATACAAAGATCACTTTTCATATCTTAAGCACGTTATATGAAATAAGTGAAATTTGAAGTAAATACAGCGTTTGTTTTCCCTTTGTTATCACGTCTTTATGCAGTAATCAGTCGTATGTGATGCTTGTGAGCGATCACGGCTTGTGTTAATGACCGTGAACTATAACCTTTAGTCCAACAATCAATCACTCATTGAATGATAAATCAATTAAACTGGCAGGTGATTGAGCACTATCATTTATCTATCGGTATGAGTATATTTCTTCCTGATGGTTGATTTTACGAGTTATTTGTATATTGACAAAAATATGTTTTTATAAGATATAGTACGGAGAGAAAGGCTTAATTAAAGAAACCAACTACAAGGCAATATATAATATTAAAGTGAATGAGATTGTTGGTGCAAGGTTTGTTGATTAAAGTCAGAGAATAATCCTGAATTTCAGGAATAGAAGACATGTAATTAAAATATTTTCTTCAGCTCGAAACAAAGGTAAAACGGCAAGGTTAAATGCTGGTAACTATTGATGTAGCCAAGAATTAAAAGGAGTTGACAAAAAAAACACTGAGGTATTACGGAAGGTTACTCTTATTTCGAATCCGAAAAATCTACAGTTAGTTATGAACAATATATTTCCATAGCTACAGTTCCTCTGGATACAAGGTCACATGAAAGATCCGTAATGAGTGAAGTAATCGCTAGGGATAAACACACAATATTTTATTCAGAACATTTACTTATACTGGTCTAGTTCTATAAAGACGTCAATATCTAGCATATATTTTAAAATTATGCCACAAACTTTTTTTAAAATAATCTCTAAGAAAAAGAGAATGGGCAATGCTTTGTATATTGTTTGTGTACTGTAAGTGCTTTGAAAAAAATCCGTTATTAGAATAACAAGAAGAGGAAATTCCGCAGAATAAAAAATATATTAAATCAAATGATATGTTTTGACAAAGCTGATATTCTCCTTGAAATTGAGGACAGAAACACTTATATCGCATAGCCAATATGAGTTAATTAACATTTCTATATAAACTATGTCTGCTGTGTTTAAACATATAACTGACAAACATCAGAGGAATTGAAAAGTACTTGCCCGTACTTTGAATATTCCAATTCTTACTCCAATAAAACAATGCAATTAATTATATTATACAATATTAAATTTACTATTTTATTTGAACACCTGTTGACAGACATTGTTTTTCTTTGGCAACCTCTTTCTTTTAAATGTAGCGCACAGAATGTGTCGCTAACATCTTTCTTAAGTGAAGTACTGATCATATCTATATTACTACAGGCCCTTTTTTATAGTAGAACAATGATTATATCTTATTATACTGATATTTCAAAACAAAGCTACATAAAAATCTTCAAAAATAGTATACAGATTTTATCAAATCGTACTTCAAAAATTAACAAAGGTAGGAACACCTAACATATTTTGTATATAATACTGAACAAAAATAGGTGCGGCAAGGTAAATTAAGACAGCAATAATTACATGGAAGGTATAAGGCATATATATTAAGGTACATTTTTACAGAAAGGATAACTTGACAGAGAACGGAATATTCACGTATAAGGGCACGTAATAATTACGAACTATAAATTCAAGACAACGAGACAGGAAGGTCATGACTTTTAGTGTGGACACATACAAAATGGTAACTCGTCCAAATCTGTATGGAAATCTGATCCGAAAAGTATATACAGACCGAAATGACTATTTTAGAAAGGCAGACTATGCAAAAAAAAAATTTCTCTCTGACAACTAGGACATACACGTTAGAGTTTTGTGATAATGTGAAGACCAGAAAAAAAAGCCTGCGGCATACATGCGTATGAAACAATGTAAGCAAAATACCACTCGTAATAATAATAATAATAATAATAATAATAATAATAATAATAATAATAATAATAATGATAATAATAATAATAACAATAATAATAATAATAATATACGAGGCGACATCTTACCAATTTGTACATCTCTCCATGGTTATCAATAATGCATGGACTCAAAGCAAATTCAAATGAGAAAACTGACATACTAGGATGCTTTCTAAGTAAACCTTATTATTTTTCCATTTGTCAAAACTTGGAAGAGCTAATCAACGACCGTTATATCAGTATAATGATAAATATTAATGTCCTTCAGAATTTATGTTTCTTCATAGTCATCTCTATTATCAATGCGGTTTTGCTATTAATTAAATGATGCATATCTGACTCTAACGCACCTCTATGCAGGAGTTGATGTGTTAGTCTTACACCGTCAGTGTATCCAACAGTGATATGAAACTTCCACGTCATCAATGCATTAGTGTAGTCATTATAATGCAATATTCTATATCTACAATCTCTACATCTATTCGAGCAGAATAAAAATAAACAACATTAGTTTTTGTAACGACACTCTTATACTAATAACATTAAAAAAGAAATGCTATGATTAAGAAAATTAAATGATATTAAGAATAAGCTCGGAAACCCATAAAAGAACGGAATAATAATAATAATAATAATAATAATAATAATAATAATAATAATAATAATAATAATAATAAAACATATTTTTTAATTGTTAGGATGACGATTGAAAGTTTATATTATGTGAATTATCACGACGATTATTGTTTTAATCGTGAGTTTTATTTCCACAAATTTTCGCTCAATTCCACTTATAACTTTTATTAGTTGTATCATGTTAAAGTCGGTACTCCTTCTTGTTGAAATGGTTATATTTTGTCTAACAAGGTCCAGTGGCGTAACTAATGAAATAGCAAGGTTACATTTAGTTTTAACTCACATTATACTGGAGATATGACGTTTAATACTCACTGTTGGCGATACTAAGAATATGCGGATTACCTGAGACACTCAGTGGTAATTAATGTAGATATACGTGTAAGTAACCCTTGTGTATTAGAAAAAAATGTTTTCTGTTTGAAATTCTGTGGAGATTCCTGGATTCACCAGACTCATAATCGAATTCATGAAAATATTCTGAAGTTCGCTAGGATAAATTTGAGTAAGTTTAGACAGGTGATTACCTTAACTATTATGCAAATTACACTCAGGATATGAAAAATAGTCTGAATAACCTAATAAATGATCAAAGTAAAAATATTTATAAAATATGTAGACAAAATATCGAACGCTGAAAATAAGAACCACACCCAATTTATAATCAAAAGGAAAATTAATTGCATCTAAAATATACTAGAAAGAAATCGCTGCAGGCAAATGAACGGAACATATCAGTATAGAAAAAACAAACAAACAAATAAATATTTTATAATATTCCCTGCCTACATTCACTTTCAAGAGACTATGGATATCCTCTGTAAGTATAACTGTGGGTCTCATTGAGAGGCACGGTTTGTGCAATCCCAAAGCACACTTTTTCTGTATCGGCATAGTTTGTGTCCACTAGCAAGGAAAAACAAAGACGACTGGAAACAATACCAATATAAGCAAAGAGCGCATGCAGCATATGGAATTCCCAAATGGCAACTAATTTATTACTTACCAAGCTTAAGGTTTCTTATGATTATGACGAATATTGATGGCTTTAGCATCAGCAGTAAATCTTTTTGTTTTAATGTTCTATGAAATATTTTTTAAATTGCTTTTGTTTTTCTCGACATTGTGTTTGTATCAAATAATTTTCTTAAATATTATTGCAATTATGACGTCTAGTAACGTTGCTCGATAAATATAAACATGCGTAGCAAAATAAAAAAAAAGAAAAAGAACAAAAATCACCAGCAAAAGAAAACAAAAAGTAATACTAACAACACGCATTAAAACAACTTACTTTATCCTTTTAATGAATAGCCATTGAAAGAGTCTTGTCCTTAGCCCGTATTGTAAATTATCCAAACCGAAGTAGATTGTCTGTTTTGTTAGCTCTTGAAAACAATCTGCGGTAAATAAAAATAATAAAATTATCACAATATTAGAAAGAACATGGACATAATAAAAACATGATGTACTAGAAAGACAATAAAGAACATCGATATGGTATATTTCCTAACAAGTATTTCCTGTCTGAACTTGTTTTATTTCTACATACAAAAGCACACAATACACACGGAACAATCCATGTTGGCAGTGCGTGTTGAGCAAAAAAAAAATGGTAGTAGGAAGGAAGGCTCGAACCCATACCGCGAATGAAGAAAAGAACCTGCAAAAAAACTTAACGTCTTTTTTGTTACGACCACCGCCAAACCGGAGTTGACGTAAGTTTAAATTAAAGCTACACAATCGAAAAGAGGGGATGAATTCCGAAAATATCGGTGATTGGAGAGACCCCCTTGCATAAAAGTGCCCATTTCAGGGTGAAGAATGTTACGTTTTTCACAATTTTTCGTTATTTTTTTCTACCGACAGGTTGAGCATCTAAACGATACTGATCTTCTGAAAGTCAATCTCCTCTGTCGAAAGTTTTAGGCAGACATACAGACATACATAAATACATTTAGATATTGGTAGCTCAAATTTTCGACCCAAACCGATTAAAAAGCTTGCACTATTTCTGAATACCCTTTATATAAAATGTTAAAGGTTTAGATCAGAAATTGTCTGAGTAATTTGGTAGAGACCGCAGAGGTAAACTTTCTTTTTAAATTTGACCCCTATTATGACCCCTTAACATTTATTGTTTTTGGTTCAAATCAAGTAATTTGTTTTGTTCCATGTCCATGAACATATATCTCAAATTTAAAGTGTTTAGACCCACAATTGTCGGAGGAGTTGGATAAAGTTCTCAAAGGTCAAATCGTTGAACTTTGACCCATTAACAGAAAAAATTCTGAGCGAACAAAATTACCACGATTTTCCAAAATTTTTATATCTTGCATATCAAATTTCGAGTCTGTAGACTGAAAATTGACAGAGTTATTTCGTAGGGAAATGTACACAGAAAGACAAACCCACCATGCACTTTCACTCGTATATATATATATATATATATATATATATATATATATATATATATATATATATATATATATATATGATGTATGTATATATATATGTTTGTGTGTGCGTATGGGTATATGTGTGTGTGTGTAAAAGTATAAATAACCGTCTGTCTGCGTGTGTTTCTATGTGTGTACACTTCCCTACACAATAACTGTGCCGATTTTCCGTCTACAGACGCGAGATTTGACATAAGGTTTATTGAAGTATAGGAACATCTTTTCCGCCGGTTTTGGATCAGAAATTTGGCTGTGCATCAGTTAATGTTAAACGATTTTACCTTACAAAACTCTACCAACCTTCTCCGCCAATTTTTGGTCTAAATACTTGAAATTTATAAATGTCAGTTCTTGGACGTGGCTGAAACTATTTAATTTGATCCGAGCTCAAGAAAAGAAATGTTTAGCTGTAAAACTTTGAGTCATTTTTTTAATAGACCTACGCGCTCTCTACAAAATTACCTAGCCAATTTCTGGTGTAAATATTTACATTTTTCACATAAAGGGAATTCAGAGATAGATGTCATTTCAATCGGTTATGGTCGAAAATTCTAACTACCCAGGAGTCAAATTTCAAAAGATTCGACTCATTCAGTTTCTATAAAATTTCTCAGCCAATCCCGGGTCTAAACATTTGAAATTTATACATAACGGGTATTCAGACATGGGGACTGCATTTTTAGTAGTTTGAGGCGAACATTTCGCTGCCAAAAGGCTATAGTTAACAGAGTTTATCTTTGCAGATTCTACCACATTTCTCCCCCAATTTTGGGTCTAAACACTTGAGATTTTGGATGTAGGTAACTTGGAAATTAGTAAAACATTGTATTTTTATTGGAGACCAAAATAATAAATGTTAAATATCACAATTAGGGCCTAATAAAAACAAAACCACTTCTGCGGTCTCTATAAACTTACTCACATAATTGTTGAAATCTTACATAAAGCGTATTCACACGTAGGGCAAGCTTTGATCAGTACATAGGACCCGAGTAAAGCTGCGCTGAACTGACAATATATACACATGAATGTTCGCACCTGTATTTTTTCAAAAACTGCAACTTACGCTAAATAAAATTGTAACTGTTTAAACAACCTATACCTCATTTGATTCGCCTTTTATGCCTCTCTAATTTACCTGTTCATATTCGACTTTTAATTTAAATATTCTAGTGTTCACGTCAATTAAAAAAAAAACTTTAATTGAGGAGGCAAAAAAGAGTCCGCAGCAACAAATTCGTTTAAAGCCAGCTTAAATTATCGCCCCTAAAACAGGAAACAAAGCATTTCTAGTCGTATTTGTTGTTGTCCCAGGTTATACAACGTAAAATATAATTATCTTAGTGATCGTCAGGAGCTCATTTATCCTCACCTTTCTAGTTTTTCCAATCGAGAAATCGGCCGCAGATTGTGATTAGAAAACGGTACGAAAGACTGTGCAAAAGCACCAAAATACCGGCGCTGTTCATGATGCCTCTAAATTAGGTCTTACTAGGGTTACTTCTAGCAGAACAGACAATGCTATCAAGATCGGCAACCAAAGAAGCAGATTTTAAACGGCTTCTCAAATCCAAGAAAAGTGCACTCTTGTTAAAAAGTGCTCTCTTTCTATTGTCAAGAACAGATTAAAGGAATATTTCCTTGGATATGTTGCAAGATGCAAACCAATTATTTATGTAGAGAACAGAAAGTGTCGTTTGGAATTCGTCAGATGCAATGAAGATCATGACCCTTCATATTGGTTTAAAGTGCTTTTGAGTTACGAAAGGAAAATCACTAGTTTAGACCGAGATGGTAGGCAGTAGGTCCGTCGGAGAAAAGACGAAGAATGTAATGCTAGGTGATCAGTTTCAACGTTTGAAGGTGGTGGATGTTCAGTTTGGGTGTAGGGCATTATTAGTACCAAGGGTGCAGGGCCTATAGTTCGTTTGCAAGGTCGAATTAATTCGAGCAAGTACATTAATATGTTGTCCGAGAATTTTCTACCGTACTTTGGTTGGAATTTGGATGATCATCCCCTCTCATGCAGGATAATGTTTCCTTTTACACAGCTGGCAATGTCAAGAGATACCTGGAAGAGCATGATATTCCCTGTGATGATTATCATGCACAATTTCTAAATTCCAATCCTATCGAAAACCTAGGGCATTACATCAAGCAACAGCTACGCAATGACAGAATTTCAAATTTGGAAGTACTTTGGACAAATATTAAAGAACAGTTTGATGCCCTTTCTTGCTGCAGTCTAATTCAAGGAATTACCAAAAGATTGCAGGCTGTCAAATTGCAGAAAAGCTATGCTACTAAATATGAACTAGTTCATTGTGTTCCTGTTGTATTTCTGTTGCAATAATGTCCTAAAGTTTCATTTAAATAACAAGTTTCCAATGTCCGGACTTTCTTTTTGCCTCCTCAATTTGAAGTTATTGTTCTAACCCGACGTGAACGCTAGACTATTTTAATGTAAATTCAAAACTGAACAGGAAAAACTACAGAATAATAAGAGGTCAACCAAATGAGGTATAGTTTGTTTAAACAGTTACATAAACTTCAGCGTAATTTTGCAGTTTTTGAAAACATTACAAGTGAGGATGTTCTTTCTTTTATATATATATATATATACATATATATATATACATATACACATATATATATACATATATACATATATACACACACACACACATATATATATATATATATATATATATATATATATATATATTGAAGACCTCCCAAGATACATGGAAAGGGTAGATTTACAGTTAGTAAAAAAGGAACCTGTTTTTGCAGGCATTGTTGAAGGTTTATGTCTCGTAGATTTAGCAAAACCGCTTGGAAAAGAACGAAGAACACTGTTTTCATTCGTTCAAAAAAAATTCAGAAATAAAGAATATATCTAGTAAAAATATTAACTAAAAACAAGGACGAATATCACGTTATTTTCTTTAAGGAAATATTTTTTAACATAACCCCCATGTTTCAAAATAACTTTATATAACTGATCACTTATACAGGTAATAGGCGGATTTGAGATTATTTTATGCTATAGATTTGAGATTACGTGATGCTATAGGAAAATTCCAAAATCTTTCTCCATAGCTCATCCTTCGACGAAAATCGAACACCTACTTCATAAACATAAACCTTTATTATCGACTACCTCCTGCTCAATTGGGTTTATATTTGGAGATCATGATGGTCATGTTATCAAATTTGCTCCACTAATATCTAATGACAACGTAGGATACTGTAGCCTTGGTTGTGTGGAATTGCGTATTGTCGTGCATAAAAATCAATTAGAGATGACGCGCCAATTGAAATTCATTAAGCCATGGTGGCATATGCTCATTTAAAAAAATATGTAAGACTGACTTTTCAGTTTAATAATTTCTGGAACTGCAAATGATCCAATTAGTTCATCACAGATTATTCTAGCCTAAAACATGACACCTCCACCCCCCAGTTGACGGCCGATTCCATGAAGGGTAAAGAATCAAAGATAACTCCAAAAATTGGCCCACCTATCTGGTATATCAGGGGTTGCCATTACCGCATTTGTTAATGTATTGGAAACACGTAAATATTCATAAAATAACGTTTTTACGATTATCTGTATGATTTCTTTTTACTTACATAATGATTGAATAATTAAAATACCTATCTGTAAATTTCAGATAAGCATTGTAATAAACCTGGCGTGATTAATTGGCTTATTTCATTAAGACGGCAAATACTGTAACTTGAAATGTACGATACGAATTTAATATGGGTAATATGTTTTTAAGATACAGTATACTTAACAGTATTAAATTATATTAATAATATTAAATATATACAAATGTAAGTAACTACCTTTGTGAAACATAAAATTGTTTCAGTTACAAACATATACAGTTGATAAAAAGGCGCCTATAATGTTGCATGAAATATGCCCAATCAATGCCGAGTGGGTGGAATCTTAATTGCAACATGGAATGTATGCTTGAAACAGGTTTTCAATACTTGTGTATATCTAAGGTTCACTGTACTTTAGTTCGCAAATCTGGTCGTCTGTTTCCCGCTTCCTACGCTTATCTAGGTCACCTATAATGTTCTTGATTCCCACGGATGATGAAACACATTTCAGGGTGTGTCTCGTTAATCTCTGCAAACTAGGGTTGTTATAACGGATTGAATGGTATATTTGATGCTTCCGTTTCAGCCCAGAAGGAGCAAAACCTACTTTTTGGTGCACGTTTTCGTTTGGCTACTGTAAAGATCATATATTAACTCCAATCTAGGAACTTGCAATAAGCTGAATACATTTAATGTACACTTTCACATTCATGACATATCTTGTCTCATAGATACATAACTGCATTGTTGTATATATTCTATTTTTCTGTTTCATAACAATGGTAAAAATAGTTTTACCTTGTAACACATTGTTGGTATAGTTTCTATATGTTTTTATTGTTATTGTTACAAGTTGTGATATCATATATAAATATTACAGGTAGATCTCTATGGCAAGATGATTTAAATATTTTTATATTATGTACAATAAGACACGTATCTGTACACGAAAGTATTAACCTCGTAGTATGTCTACTAGTTTGCAGAGTTCATTATGAGTGATTTGGTAATACCATCTCCAAACCCCTTACTCTGCAATGGGTACTAGTAACGTTTTCTTTTTTAATTTTTTGATCGATGTCTAAAGAGTCCATTAATATTTTTCCCATTCTAGATCAGCGGCGTTCTGGAGCCGTTTCGATATCGAACGTATTGTATATCCTATTTGTTATGTGCAATATATTTATGATTCAACGGACTCTTCTCATCTGATTGTCGTTATTGTAGACGCGTGAGTTTGATACATTGATTTTGGAAATATTTCCGAGTCGTTTGTCAATTGTGCTTAGTTCCAAGGTAGGGGAGAAGTTTATATAAGTTTTATAGAAAACATGTTCTCTTGGTGCCTAGCTGTTCTTAGGCACAATAGAGTTTCTAATTTTTGTTCATTTTTGAAATAATGTTTAAATGTCTGTCTTATCTTGGGCTGGAAGTTAGTCCTCGCTAAGAGTATGCTAATAGCGGGTAGGATTATATTTAATCATATAGACATGTAGACATTTTGTAGTTTTGTTTGTCATGAATGTTTTTTTTATGATGAATCGTTTTAAAGTGTCGACGAAGCGTTCATCTGTTCAATTGTATCCCGTGTGGTTCTAAGGTGTTTTGATATGTTAATGTTTAACGCATAATAAATTAAACCTAATTTGTATATAATTTGTATAATTCATTAATTCACTATTATATCTTCGCGCTGTCATATCTTTTTACAGCTCAGCCCCTTTCCTGTTCCGGTCATCTATTATTGTTGTCGGTGATGTGTCCAAAATATTGTTTTTCTCACAGAGAGTTATCCTTGATTTCATCTCGTATTTTTGATTGAAAGTATTGTATTTGAGAAGATACCTTAGGGATATTTACTCAATATTGCTCTCTGGTCTTATTTTAATCAGATAATAAATGCATGCTACCACGAAATCAAGGGCGCCCAAACAATATATCCATAATAATCTGAAGAAATGGTGGACGCTACTTTGACTCCAAACATTAAGTTTCTGAGATTAAATAATCCCTTATATGTGTTCATACTAGGCAACTTTGAGTTATTTTCATCGACTGGAATTTAAAGGTATGTTTTATTCAGATTGACTTTAGAGGATTACTTACATAATTTAGCTTAGTACAAATGCCCGTATTCGGCCTTTTTTACTGAGTTCAAGTCGATGATAAAGTCAGTGAGAGACGGGTTTGTTTTTACTTCCATCTCTATATTGAGAGTTGTTTTTTTTTTACTTATCAAAGCCCAATGGCCAGTCAGGGATAAGGTTTATTGTGTTTACAGTAATCAAAGGGATAGTGTAGCAATAGTATTGGAGAATTGGTAAGGGGTCATTACTTAGGGGGACGGTTCATCAGGAATTTGTTTGTGTTAGACTTGAAGACATCCAGGTTGAAGTCGGGAGGGAAACAGGAAAGCGGAACAGAGTTCCACAGGCATGCAGTTCTAAGAAAGAAGCTTTGTTCATGGTATCTACGTTTTGATTTAGGCAGAGATAGGGAGTGGGGAAAATTATTGACGGGGGTTTCAGCTAGTTGGGTGTTTTTTGAGAAAGATTGGCGAGGGGTGTCAAGAGAATGTAGCTCAGACGAGCACCTGCCATGGAAAAAACGATAGAACAATGACAGGCTCGCTACGTCTCTTCTGTGGGAAATAGGTTGCAGGGTAGAGAAAAGGGCATCCCCCACCAAGCCACGGAGTCTATTTTGTACTCCGCCGAGGCAGGATACGCTGTTTTTTGCAGCCCCCGCCCAGATGTGGCGGCAGTACTCCATCTTTGGACGTACTTGGCTCTTATATAGATAGAGAACTGCATCAGTAGTTAGATATCTTCCCAGCGACCTTTTCCCAGCGAACTTGGCCACAGACTTGATGTATGTGTTCCCTTTAAGATCAGGTGTAAAGGTCAAACCCAGCAGCTTATCAAATCCTGGGGTCTCCCTTAGACGAGAGGCCTCCATTTCAATTGATGCCAGATGGGGATCAAAGCGTTTATGATGTAGAGATAGGAGCTTGGTCTTAGATGTATTAAAGGTAACCAGCCACCTATTTTCCGAGTGTAACACGCACTCAAGATCAGAGGAGAGAGAATCAGAAAGAACATCATCATTTACGGCCTTTGATGTGTGGCCATAGATGGTCGTGTCATCAGCATAGATGTCAACGAATACTGTGGGCCTCTGATTTCTGCCGATCAACAACTACTCTTCTGAGCCTATCGGAGAGAAATGACTTAATGATAGAGAAAATAGTTCCAGTAATACCGTAACTGGAAATCTTGTGTAGTAGGACTTTATGCCAAACCTTATCGAAGGCCTTTGAAATGTCGATAGCAATTGCCCTAGAAATGAAGCATTTGTTGATAGATTCGCTAATACTATGAGATATAACCGTTATGCTGTAGATCTAGCAGAGCGGAAACCATATTGCGTTTCGCTAAGAAAGTTATTTCTGCTGAGGTGGTTGACTACTTCTCTATTTTATTGTGGATTCCAGCAACTTACTCATGACACACAGGAGACTTATTGTTCTGTACTGAGAGGGGGAGGACTTATCACCTGAATCCTTAAATACAGGGCATACTGCTGAAGTTTTCCAGGGTGTTGGAAAGCACTTTTCCTTAAGGCAACACTTAAACAGTTTGGAAAGTATGAGGGAAAGTTCTGGTTGTAATTTTTTTAACACTATAATTGGAATACCGTTGAGACAAGTTGCTTTACTGGTGTAAAATTCTTGATTAGCACAGATATTTGTATGTTGCATAGCGTGTTGTCTGTTATAGGAGGGAATATGGGGAATGGATTGTCTTCGTCACACAGGGTAGAATTTGCCGTAAAGTTTTTGGTAAATAGTTTGGCCTTGTCGGATGCTGTCGAGATGACCTCTGGTCATTGAAAATGGTGTGGATAGAGCGCACGTTTCTGTTCATGATCCTATTTGCTATTTGACAAAACTGGTGGAAACCAAGCAGCTGGTCGGCTATTTAGGACTTAACGGATTGCGCATATAGTTCTCTTGCATTTTTATTATTATTTTACAGTGGTTGCTGGCGGTTCTGAAAGCAGCTTTAGTTTCAGTGCAACTATTACGTTGGTAGCTCTGGAAAAAGTGATTTCTGTGTGCGATGGCAGCAGCAGATTCGGGGGAAAACCATGGCTGGCTGTTAGGTTTTTGTTGGAATTTTTTTATGGTATGAATTGGCCTATGCCTATAATTAACCGTTCGGTCAGATTTGATACTATTGAGAAAACATCCTTTTTAAACATGGAATGGAGAGGGAGATCAGATATCAATGTACGGAAGATATCCCAGTCAGCCATAGAGTATCGGTATACAGTACGGTGGAGAGATACGTCTGTAGATTTATTATATTTCATTTTTATCTTAATTGATACGACGCAGTGGTCGGAGGATCCCAGAGGAGATAGAACGGAACATGAGCATAGCTCAGAGGAAGTGGATAGAAAAAGTTCTAGGAGGCTTGCGAACTGACCGATACTATCGGGCACACGGGTGGGCTCGCGGACAATCTCAGTGAGGTCATAGACTATGGCAAAATCATGACAACCCTCCCCTCCTCATCAGTCTTATTTGAGTGGGTCAACCATTCCACATTATGGACATTGAAGTAACCGCAAATGTGAATGTTAGCCGATGGATGAGCAGACAAGATGTGGCCAATTTTTTCTGATATACTCTTAAAGACAGTAACTCCACTGTTGTGGGGGCGATAGAGGGCAAATATAAATACGAAATGCAACCCGGAAGCACATATAAGGTAGATTAGGGTCTTCTCTGGAGATATAGCTGCCACATGGGAAGCCATCTTTAATTTAGGCACATATTCCATGCCCGTGGCGATCTTGGGGTCAGATTAAGATGTTAGGTTAGAGTATCCTTTAATTATGAACTCACCTAGGGAGGTGGTCGGCCCTATTAAAGTTTCGCTTAGAAAGAATGTGTCAGGTTTTGTCTCCTGTAATTGGGTTTCAAACTCTGGAAGGTTAGAACGTAGACCCCTGATGTTGGAGAAGGAGATCAGGTAGTAGGGGTCTTCGTAGGAGGATGGGGTTCTAGGTTTATTCGTGTTTTCGTTTTTGAGATATTTAATGTTGTGTATTTTGGGATTTGTGGAACAGGTCAGCATACTTAGTTTGAACAGAACAGCATTGACTTATTTAAACTTTTAATGTGATGGCGTTTTCAAAGTCCTTCAACTCCTTATTTCTATTCCCCACTGAGGCAAATGATACATTTTATTCTTGACTACTGGTTGTATATTACATCTGACTTCGAATCCGGCTGACATATTAATGCAACCTGATAAAAAAACTTCCCATAACCTCTTATTTAAATTGTTACGTTTCGAAATTTTAACAATAACAACAACAACATCAATAATAATAATATATTAGTATATATACACATATATATATATATATATATATATACATATATGTATATATACACACATTCAATAAATCGATTTTTGCATGAAATATTTTCTGCTTTTTTGAAGGTAATATAAATTTATTTTTGTTATCAGTAAATGTATATATACTTAATTAAATTAAATTTAATTAAATGTCAACATTTTTTCGACCCAGTTACCGTTATGTTTGCTATGCATATCATTACATGACATGCTTTTAAATCACATTCATTTATGCAGAGTTATGATTGATGGGTCCTGTCCCAAAATTAACTAATACTTCACGGTTTTATTTAATATCCTTGTTAAAACATATATAAGTATATTTTTTATCGTTATATTTTTGTTCTGCACTAGCTTTTATAATGGAAAGTTACTTGTCTAAATGTGTTTGTGACTTCCTTTGTTTTAGATAATAGTATTTGTGTGTTGGGTGTTGAAAATATTCTCTTTGTATTTTATCTGAAGGATAGAGTTTGGAGTTTTAAAAAAATCTTATATACTCGTCGTTGGAATAGTGAATGAGCTTTGAATTCCTTTTAAAGCGAATCACTCATTAGTATTATTCGACCAACTTTTTAGTGACTGGTTTAGTTTGCATTCTCATTGTAACTCTGCGTCAAATTTCGGAGACTTTTGCAGATACCAAACCATGAACGTATTTTTATTTTCAGGCAAGTTTCAGCGAGTTTTATATCGTTGCAAAATTTGTTGACTATTTATGCAAATTTAAAATAATTTTCCTAATCATTCATATTTAGATTCAAGCGTATCTATTGTTTAGGAAATAACGATGTTCTGTTATGAGTATTTATACTTCCGTAAAAGTAAATGTATACGTTGTTTTTGCAGTAAAATATAATTCTCTAATTTGTTATGTTCTGTAGAGCTCACATGGGGATAGAGTTATGGCATTACTTGACATTTTATTTAACGTTTAAGCCTTTATAAGAATCACATACCATATATAGAAATATGGCTAAGTTCGCCGCCTCTTTGCAATGAACAATTATAATAAACCGTTTCTATGCGTTTCCATCTATTATATAATTAAAAAAGTCTTGAAGAAAGGTATAGCAATTATTTGTAATTTTGTGCGTAGTCTTTTTTTTTTACAAAAACTGTAAATGTTTAAACATAAATTGTTGAATTTTTTCTATTCATTTACTTCAATGTTGTCTAATTATGTATTGATAATTTCCGTATTTATATTATGAATTACCAAATACATTCCTATAGTTTTCTTCTCTTTCAAATCAATCATATAATTTGGATAATCGGCAGAAAGTGTGAAGGTCTTGAGAAATATCAAAACTGATATTATAGATGTAATGAGAGTACCCCTGCTCTTACTTATGTGTAAATTAAATGACACTACCGCGTTTATTAAAAGTGTTTAATGACGCATAAAGTGTACTTATCATCTATTTATATATACCATTATAATGGGCAATGCATGGATTTTTCTGCTGCTACTCTTTTAAAAAATCGATTAATAAGATAAGATAGAGGATGTGGATCATTACCTTAAAAATGAGATGATCACATTTAAAAAAAAATAATTTAGTAACTATAACACAGGATTCAGATAACCTTTTCAGAGGTAGACAGTGAGAATACTTTATATTCCAAACCTTGAATCCCTATTAAGAAATTTTAAATAAGGCCCAATCTTCTTCTCCGCCACCAAACAATGTAGCTATTGATTCTAATTCAGTACTGTAATAGATTTTAATCCAAAACTTTATGCTTTAATTTATTAATTAATTTAACTTCATGTTTTTTTAATATATCGTAAACACAAGGGCTAAGGATTACGGACATGAGAAATCTATAGTGACCAATTTCGGGAAGAATCAAGCTCAGGATGCGGACATGATATGCCAGATAATATGAAGGAAAATGTAGACCTAGTAAAATGCTAGTATAAAAACGTGTCTGCGTAGAGAACAACCGCAATATGTACAATGTATATGAGCAAGTATGTTTTAAAAAAATATGTTGAAAAATATGTCGGTTTGAGAGGAGTAATTAGTGACACGGAATTATTTATATTTCTAATTGTCTTAATTTTTTTTTCTTATTATACATTTAATTACATTTAATTACATTTATATTTTAGTCACACGACAAAGATTATACATATAAATTGAACTGTACTCCATTTATATCGATATTTACTCGATAAATAGAAATACTCATTTATAAATTACTAATTTATTAGCATTAAATTCAAGTAAAACGCAAGTGTATATAAAAAATATTGAGAAGCATGCACATGCATAGCTATATCCAAGTACACATGAATATATACATATATTTTATATGAAAGCTGTTCTCATTATTAAAAATATTATTGAAAAAACATGTATACATCAAACTATCGAGCGAAACATAGTTAAACACCCGAAATATATATATATATATATATATATATATATATATATATATATATATATATATAGTTACTATATGTAGTTTCTGAACGTATTTACCGTTCATTGGACAAAACAGGGGAGGGTAGAGCGGTAGCCCTTGATATATCTTAGGCTTTTGACAGGGTATGGCACGATGATCTTCTAAGGAAAATTAGATCATATGGAATCACTGGAAGAATTCATAATGTAATTAAATTTTTCTTAAGTAAGAGAAAAGTCCAAGTTGTCCTCGACGGCCGTACATCTAAACAATATGATATAAATGCGGGAGTACCTCAGGGGTCTATCCTTGGACCTCTATTATCCCTGATATTCATAAAGCACACACACACACACACACCAACTAGGGAGTAAACTGTAAATCCACATTCCCTCCTTGAATTTTTGTCGCCTTTTTATTTTTTTTTCAACGGATTACATTTATATAATATAAAATAAGTTTTTATTTAATCAAAGCGCAATTATGGTAATGCCTTTATGATCCAATGTATTTTATATATTTTCATTGTTTTGTTTGCGCATTCAATTTATTACGAACGTTCAATTTATTACGAACGTGCGAAATTGTGTACCGTTTTAACAGGTAGCACCTTGCATTCAATTTTTGTGCGTTTATATATTAATTCTGTATTCTCACTAGTACTTTTATACACTAAGTTTGTATACTCACTCTTCCTTAGAAAGCTATAAAATATCATGACCACATGCGGGAGGGGTAGTCTAATATATGTCTAGAACGTTCGCCAAAAATTGGTGGACAGTAACATTTTTTAGAAAACAAGTTCACGTACAGCTAAAGATAATTAGCTAATTATATTAATGAAAATAAATGCTATTCATAAACGCAAGTGCTCAAACCGTTTTTCCTCTTGATGTACATTGAAGTCTGCGTGTTACTCTTTGATAAACATTTTCCACTTTTGTCTCACCCTGTATATCTATATTCTCGTCTACTAAAATGTTTCATCTTAAAATTTAAGCAATTATGCAGAATGCCGAAACAATGTATAATAAAAATCCAGCAGTATAAGGAAACTAATTATTTCATAAAAAAAACATAAAACGATCACGTAATTAGTTAATGCTTCTCGCTTTTAAAGAAAATGCAATTTTTTAAAGAATTTATGGAGACAGTCGCACGGCTGAGAATTTGTAGATTCTTTTTTAAAATTTTGAACAAGTAGCTTTTCAATACTAATGCCAAAGCGAGAAAAACACTCAATTATCTATCTATCTAGCTATCTATCTATCTAACTATATATATATATATATATATATATATATATATATACATATATATATATGTGTGTGGGTGTATATATATACACACAAATATATATATATATATATATATATATATACAGGTGTGTTGTGGGTGTTTGTGTATGTGTCTGTATTTGTGCTTATAAATATGTATAGATGTGTGCTTTCCATGTATGTAAAATTGTATACATATATATATATATATATATATATATATATATATATGTGTGTGTGTGTGGTTGTGTAAGTATGTGTGTATATATATATATGTGTATATATATAAATATATATATATATATATATATATATATATATATTCAAACTGAGGTAGATCGAAGGATCGGTCGAAAATTATGTGCTTTTGAAGGAAACATTCTTTCTTTTTTTTTTTCAAAATACCTTTTTATACACGTCAACACACAGGAAATAAATACAGAAAAGATATAAACATTTATACATTTTTCGTATTGATTTTTTATTCATATATATATATATATATATATATATATATATATAGAGAGAGAGAGAGAGAGAGAGAGAGAGAGAGAGAGAGTGGGAAAGATTATGTGACAAATGGTATGAAATGTTCATAGATACTCTCATAGTA
>NC_136489.1:62298070-62348070 GCF_053919585.1 Euprymna scolopes | reverse complement strand
TGTACTCTACTGCTGTGTTCAATTTTACTTGTAATACTTTAAGTAGGACTATAACAGAAATTAAATAAAAAGATATGGCCTAAATATAATAACTTAATTACGTAATGATCTAATGACAGCTGTTGAGAATAGCATAACAACAATTTTGTTTAAACTTCTATATTAATACACCAGAAACACGATTATTTCTACCGATATTATTTCTATGAAATTCTTATATGCGCCTATGATATTAGACTGTATGGAGATATTTACATTGATCAAAATAAAAATGCACCTACTTTAATCATTTTTGGATTATCCAATTTCGAAACCTATTGCAGCCATAACGATACAAACCTAATCTAAAAGACTCCCAGAAACATGACGTAACTTGCGTGAATTTGTAAAAAAAATCCTTCTGTTGTTGCAGACGCCATAGAAAATGAACGTCCATACATACACAGATTGACACGCACATACAAATTGCAGTTTACAGATAAAACGATTAGGTATATACGTTTGTTATAGATACGATAGGTTAACATACTATAACGTCATAAATAGTCCTCCCCCCATATTAGCACAGACATACACGAATCTATATAATTTCAAAATCACTAAAAATTGTTTGAACTTCTAGTGATATAATTACTGTCACAAAAAGCAGAAAGCCTCTGCTACAGAAAAATATAACAGATAATAGTTGTTCAAGGTATGCTGTAATATTGCAACATCACTGACCGCTTACGATGTGTTATTACACCAACCCAATTGATAAAATTTTACATACATAATTTTAACCTCATTCTAAATAAATCCAGAATTTGATAAATATAGATAACATGTAGATTAATCATATTGCAAGCATTCTATCTACTGAAACAACCCACAGATACATCCAGCTTAATAATTATTATAGTTCAATGGACACATAAATATTTTTTCTTTCAGAGTTATTTATTTGTATGCGTGTCAAATATTCAACATCAATTAGTTCAAATGGAAGACCCTGTTACAATCTTTACTAATTTCATGTTGCAAGATATGCAGTATGTTATAAAAGTTACCGAAGGTTTTGAACTTGAATAGATTCTTATTTCTGAAATTTTAACACAATCTAAGACATTGATATTTTTTTTTTAAATGCAAAATTCCAAAAATCTTTAATTATGAAAAGAATGTCGTTTAAATATTACCCATTTGCAGCGTCGCATATTTGTGCTCTGTACGGAAAACCTTTTCATGACCCACTGCAGAATCGCTTGATGGCAATTTCACTCCCTTATTTCGTCCCAAATATTTTTCTTCAATTATTGCAGAGTTTGGAATTTGTAAACAGAGACTCTTTCTTTAAAGATATTTCTACAAGAAAAGTTGGGTCTAGTCACGTCTGCTTTGGAACGAGCACAAATATGCGAAGCTGAAAATGGGCAAAATTTAAAAAAACGCTTCATTCATGAATAAAGATGGTTTGAATGTAGAATTTTTGAAGGTTTCCCAATGTCTTAGTCAAATTGCGGTAAAATTACAGAAAGATGTCTCCTAAAATCATTAATCTATTAAAGTTCAAGACGCCTCAGTGACTTCTTAGGAAAGTTATATTTAATTAAGTGTTATCATAATTCGATCAAGTAATTAATAAGTTGCAAATGTATTTGTTTATAAACGTTTTGAGTGGTATATAATCTTGTCTATGTATCTTCTCTCAAACGGAGACTGATCCGGATAATGTATATATGTATGTATATATCCGGATTATATATATATATATATATATAAATATATATATATATATATGTATATATATATATATATATATATATATATATATATATATATATATATATATATATATATATATATACTAACTGTACCCGGCCACGCGTTGCTGTGGCTCAGTTTGTTAAAATGGAACACATGTGAAATTGAGAAAAGTTTGATTCTTTTTTTCAAGAGAATGTACAAATTATTTATTTTGTTAAAGATGTTAAAAAAATTAAAAGAAAAATACTTCCATCATTAATTATGCAAAAAAATGTTGATTTAGTGTTTCAATATTATGCTTATAAATTACGATCAAAATTACTGAGTATGCGCTGTTTTACAGTTGCAAAAATGGAACGGAAACTTAAATTTCGCTTCGGTTTAATCTTTCTTAATTTTTTAATTGTGCCCCCCAAACGAATATAATCAAAACAGTAACATTCACCAATTGTTCTTTATGTATATAAAACAGAAAATATTTATTAAAAAAACAAATTTAAAAATAAGTTAATAACGAAAAGGGAAATAATTCCATTTTTAAACGAAAAAAGTCCAGCTTACAGTTCACATTGGAAATGTCGACATTTATAGGTTGTCGGGTACGTTTACAACGAATAAACACTCCAATCTAGTAGATGTATCAGAATTTTTGTAGGAATTTTTTACACCCCTATCATGAAACAGCGAATAAAATATAACAATCTCGTAATTTCTCTTTTAAAAGTGGGTTGTTTATTTTGTTTATGGGTTAGAATTCCAAAATAAACTATTAAAGTTGTTTTACAACTATTGAAATATTTTTTTTATTTTTTCAAAAACAGTAATGAATTTTACGAACTCCAGATTTTTCAACTTTAAATTTAAAAATCTATCAAAATTCTTCTATTGATTCTATTTTTACGATATTTTCAGGGTCAATGTGAAATTTTATGCTCTATCCAATAAACTGAATATAATATTTTAGACAAACGTTTTTTTTAATTCAGGCCCCCCCATTTTCAAGTGTCTAGTAAAAAGTAAATAATTAATTTACTCACCAAAGTTGTATATATCACAAATTGAAGAGAACAGGGTCAATAAGTAATACATTAAAATTTAAGACCAAAAAAGTAGTGTTTTTTAGAAATTTACCTGTAAAGTTCGAAGTTTAAAACCTTTCTTTTTAAACCACGTTGTTTGTTTTTTTCTTTTGTTTTGTTTTTATGAAACCTTGGTGCCCACTCCTTTAATTGAAAAAAATAGGGCTTCAATTACATTTTTCGAGTAGTTATAAGCTTGGAAAGACAGGGCGTAGAATACTTCACGCCTCACATTTTGAAATGCCTATTAAGAAGTAAATAATTTATTCACTAAAGTGTTATATATTACAAATTGAAGAGAAAAGGTCAATAAATAATATATTCCAATTTAAAACAAAAAAGTAGTGTTTTTTTTAGAAATTTACCTGTAAAGTTCGAACTTAAAACCTTTTTTTTTTTAAACATGTCGGTTTTTTTTGTTTTTTATTGAAACCTTGGTCCTTGCTCCTTTAATTGAAAAAAATAGGGATTCAGTTAGATTTTTCGAGGAGTTATAAGCTTGGAAAGACGGGGTGGAATTATTCACTATTTTTCACGAAATTTCTGACAAACCTACCAAACTACCAATGTTAAGAACGGCTTTCTGAATAGACACCCCTAACCTTGCCAGAATTCCCGAAAAGCTATAAAAGTTGACGCGTCGAATGTGAACGATGAGTTGGAGCTAATGTAAAAATGTACGCAATTTAAAAGGGAACGAAATTCAAATTTCCGTTCCATTTTTACAACAACCGTAAAGCAGAGAATTCTATGCAAAATTTACCTTACTTACTGTATTAATGCTATTTTTTTAACACAAAAAATAGGTTTGGCTATTAATTCCTAAACTCATTTCACCCTAAATAATTTAGGTGACAGAAATAGGAATCTTATTGAATCTTTAATTTCCTGAATAGTATGCGAGAATTCATTTTTCTTCGAGTTATATCGAATTCATTAATACGGACTTTAGGGGCTTTTTTCGTAATGTTACTGTAAAAATTATTTTCATTGTTACAAATTACGATGCTTTATTTATATAAAAAAAGCAAAAATAAATTCTTGCGTTTTTTATTTACTACTGAAAACCATAACTTTAGTAAAGGTACTTTTTAAAACAAAATAACACATTTTCTCTGAGAGTTAACAAAAATAATTACTTCATTATATTCTGCGACCATTATTTGAAAAATACTGCAATTTTCATTAGAATTTGTTAATTTCCTGATTTTTGGTGAATTTTTAAGTAAAGGGAGGAGTCAAAGTGTTTATACACTTTGAGTGTCGGCATTCATTTTGTGTGTACCTACCATTTTTCGATACATACTTGATAGCAAAGCGACCACGTGTGGTTAATTTAAATTAAATTTCAACCACATGGTTACATTATCAATAATCATGTGATTAAACCCATTGAAAATTTACCGATATTGTAAACACATTCTGTTTACATTAAGCCTGTAGTGTTTTTTTAGTGATGCAATGTTGGCAACTGAGATTTAAAAAAAAAAACTGCGAGATCAGGAGAAAGAAATCTCCAGAAAATCGCTAGATTTTTAACTTTTATCGTCTGAAATTTTCAAAAATCGCTAATTTCTCCCCCCCAACTCCATATTTTAACTTCCTACCGTAAAAAATATAAATATAGTATATTCAATATATATAATGTTCCGTGTTTTCTCACTATATGTTTCAGGAATTATATTGAAGCGTTTAGCTCCCCAGAAGGCTTATATATTTTATCAGCTAGTTTTGCCTGTTTTTTTTTCAGAGAGGGTATGTTTTTTTTGTAGGAAACAAATCATGAACTCACACTTTTTATAATAAAAGTTAAATTGAAATATACTGCAAATTAAACATCACAATAATGGTGCAACATTAAAATTAGAAGAATAAAAACAAAAATAACTTTCTTTTAGCATATTAAAAGTATTTAGGTTGGTAGATAATTAGATTTTACTGTATTGGTATGAGTTTTTTTTTGCTGTTGTTTCTTGCTTTTTTACAATTTTCGATTAAATACTTCTTAATAAAGCAGGGTTTACTAAAATGTACTTGGGAAAATCGATTTTATAGCGAGATTTAAGAATGGTTATCAGAAAAAAGATTATAAACAAAACAAATAATCAATAAATAATTGTTAACAAAGGCAATAAATGCTACTTTTTTTTTACTTACTTGAATGAGTTTATTTTAAGTTTAAAGTATTTTCAAGCGTTTTTTAATCTAAAATCAGGGATGTGTGGGTGCCAACTATCTCCAGATTTTCTAGAATTCCCCACTAGATTGCAAACGAAATCTCCAGATCAAGCAGGAAAACCACTAAATCGTAACACTAGTCATGTGACAGAAAGCGGTAATAAATAATTGACCCTAAATAAAAAACATGTCGTATCGATACAAAGAAAAAAACCTATTTATCATAGAAAAATTAAGTATAATGTTATAATAAAAAATAAATATATAAAAACACGCATGGATATAGTAAACACATTATACCAAAACGTGGAAGCCATCCGTCCAGTTGTTTTTTAGACTTTTAATTGCGAACGAACCAAGAGTTACACACACACACACACACATATATATATATATATATATATATATATATATATATATATATATATATACCAATATATATATGTATATATATGTATACCAATATATATATATGTGTATATATATACCAATATATATATACCAATATATATATGTATATATACCAATATATATATACCAATATATATATATACCAATATATATATATATACCAATATATATATATATATATATATGTATATATATATACCAATATATATATATATACCAATGTATATATACCAATATATATATACCAATATATATATACCAATATATATACCAATATATATATACCAATATATATATATACCAATATATATATATATACCAATATATATATATATATATATATATATATATATATACCAATATATATATATATATATATATATATATATACCAATATATATATATACCAATATATATATATATATACCAATATATATATACACACCGATATATATATATACCAATATGTATATACCAATATATATATATACCAATATATATATATATACCAATATATATATATACCAATATATATATATATACCAATATATATATGCCAATATATATATACCCATATATATATATATATATATATACCAATATATATATATATATATGTACCAATATATATATATATATATACATATACACCAATATATATATATATATATACATATATATATATACCAATATATATATGTACCAATATATATATTCATATATACCAATATATATACATATATACCAATATATATATATATATATATATATATATATATGTATGTATATATATACAATATATTGAAAAGGGATGATACCTATTAAGATATATCTACAAGCAAGTCTATGTATTTTGCGAATTCTTTCTGTCAACAAAGTGGCTGCTTCCTTTAAAGAATTGAGGCTTACTACAAACACATTGAATGATTTTAAAAGACAATTTAAAGACAATCTAGTGCAATATTTTGAAGCAATCAATTTTATTAGTGCATGCTGAGTTTTCAATTAGATGTTGGCCAATCGCAGATTCAAAAGCAGAAGATGGTCGAAAACAATGTGATCGTCCTAGTTTATTTTTTTTCTGCCGGTATATGTTGCTGATGCGTGTTCAAGCCACATAGCTAGATACGTGCTGGCAATTAAATTCATAAATAACATTACTCTTCGTGGAGCGTTTCAAACCGTCCTTTGTGATCAGTGGGAATTAAGATCTTACACCGGAAACCAAATTTAATACGACCTATTGAAAACAATTTGTTACAAACTTAAAATACGACTACCTGACAACTGGCCAATAATATAATATATAATAATCAAGTACAAATTTTGAATTTTCTGCCATTTATTTTCGCATATATCCAAATATTTTCTGTTGCAGGACAATATAGTTTGTTTTATTTTTTATTTATGTTTTTTTTTGCATTTTTTTTATATCCAATGATAACATCTAGATTAGTTAGTTGGTGAGAAATGCTGCTAGTGTTTTATTCCTATATTAATTTCCAAGCGCTGTCTAGTTTTTGTATCCCTGAAAATTATATATATATGTATAAATATATAAATATATATGTATATATATATGCATATATATTACACATACACACACACATATATATATATATATATGAATAGTAATTACCGTACGCATACAAACGTATATATATATATATATATATATATATATTTATATACCCACAGTTACATACACATGCACACATATACCCACACATATACACAATCAGTCAAGACTTGACTCTTGATATCTCCCACGATAGATGCATTGTGAGAGCTGTGGTTTGTTATGAGAGTATACTTCTCCAGGTTGGTCTGACTTGCAAGAGTGAGGAACACCATCTACTCGGAGCTACTTGTTTTGAGATGAAGTTACTTTCATGATGACACCCCTCAAATCAGTGGATCAGGTCCGTCGGACCTAGTGACAAGCCACATGAAAATCTTAGATTGTCAGAGACTATAGATTTGAGCATACCTTGAATATGTTTAATAGGTTATTATATATATATATATATATATATATATATATATATATATATATATATATTTATATAACAATGTATTAAATTATATATACATGCATTTATATATATTATTTTAGGCTGATTTTATTAACATTAATCGAAAACTAGTTTTTGAGTAGCGTAAGGGATCCATGGTGGACAGGGAGTTTGCAATGGTTGATGAGATGTTTAGGACATTTAAGAAGGTCAGAACACCAGAGCTGATACGTCAAATATATATATATATATATATATATATATATATATATATATATATATATATATCGATATATAAGGGCTACCGTACGCTTATAGAGGCAATAAGTGCACGTACTTGCCTCAGTGTGCGTACTGTACACACCCTTATTCAGGGGTGACTTAAGATGCGAAAAATTCGTCCCAATGATGCTCAGAGAAGATCAGACTATTTTACCATTGTGGAAACCAAGACAGTTTTTTTACAGGCGTTTTAGTTTAGTAAACAATGCCAGTTCGTTACAGGCGTTTTAGTTTAGTAAACCAAGACAGTTCCTTACAGGTGTTTTAGTTTAGTAAACCAATACAGTTCCTTAAAGACGGTTTAGTTTAGTAAACCAAGGCAGCTCCTTACAGGTGTTTTAGTTTAGTAAACTAAGACAGTTTCTTACAGACGTTTTAGTTTAGTAAACCTAGACAAGTTCGTACAGGCGTTTTAGTTCAGCAAACCAAGACAGTTCCTAACAGGCGTTTTAGTCCAGCTTTTTTGTACCTGTGAATTTTAGTTATTCCCTAAGCTCAAGAAAAAAACACTTAAAGGCTCTCATTATGAGAGAATTGAAAGGATAAAAACTGTGACGATGGCCATTTACACGCTTACACAAGAGGACTATCATAGCTCATTTCAAAAGCTGTTTAACCTGTACAACAAGTGTATTGCAAGCGGAGAGGACTACTTCGAAAGGGACTAGTTTTTATGTGTGTCCTGTCAATAGAAGTTCCATCGAAAAAAACAGTCTGGAACATATTAAAGGCACTTTATATATGAAACTTTAACATGCAATTATCAGTTCGAACAACACTCAAAAAAATACAAATTAATGAGAATATTTATCAGACTATGGCTCACTAAATGAGAACATTCCACCCCGAGTTGAATAACAGATTTCACCGTTCTTAATTCCTGTTCAACTTCCAGTTTAGACAGAAGGATTCCCGAGTTCGGCAAAGTAACCATGAAGAAATTTACATCATATAACGTGATAACTGTTATTTGCTGTGTGTTTAAACTGCCATCCAAAGAATCTAAATGACACCAATATACACAGACAGACACACGCACATACATATGTATGCACGGACACCAACCCACACTTATTAAATAGACTGTCTGATTAACACATATATTTCTAAATGAAAATGCATGCATCATTAAATAATTTGTTTACTTTGACATAGGCATAAATCTGCATCGCTAAATGAATGCATTCAAACTTATTGGTTGTACTTGAAGCGCTTCTGCACTAGATGCAAGTCTGTCTTTTTACCTGACCCACTACTTACGTAGCCAGCTATCCAATTCATGTCTATCACTGCAGCTTACTAGCAGCCCCGGCTTTTTCAGGTCTGTTATTTCATTGATCATCTGTCAGTTAGCTTCACATTTCCAAGTGGCACATTGCCACCATTTTGAAATGACGGCTGTTGTTGTTCGCACGTCGATTCGACGAAATGAGAAACCTGTTAGAAGATGAGAACATGACGCCATTGTATGTCACCTTTCCATGCATTTTGCACACTGCGCAGGCGCCATTCAAATATGCTTCCTTGAAGTGCGATCACATGACAAAGCAGCCTACTACCCGGAAGCTTTTCAATTCAAGCAGTAAATCGATACATCGATTTCAATCATTCAAATATTTCTACGAGTCTTTTAGCTATACTAGAGACGTAATTGGAGATCGTAGAATGATGCAGCATGTTCAGTTTTCGGGATTCCTTCAGTGAGTTCAACTGAACTTATTAATGCGTTTGTTAATTTTCCGCCACAGCAAAGAAGGCTTAAACTCACTTAGGGAATATAAACTCTTTTTATTTCAGTGTGGCAATAGGTCAATATGTGTGTGTGGATGTCACAGGTTGTCTATTAAAATTTTATTAATTTCTTTATTAAACTATGGATTTGAGAATTATTATACATTGTTTTCATCCGGAGCAAACTTCAGACATCTTGTACGTTGGTATTCGTTCCTAATTAAAAAAAAACACACACAAAAGGCAAACGCCAGAACTATTCTTAAATATATAGCTTGTAAAAAAAAAATTCACCCCTTATTTCTAAGCGTAAAACAGATTATTTTGTAATAAACAAACAAATCGATCACTATAAAAGCGACGAGCAAATGTTTATATAAATATACATCTTATAATATCCTTTACGAACACTGATCTCAGAAGTCAGAGTGGGCAACTGTTTATTATACACTAAATAGTTGCACGTTCTATATCTAGTTAGATATAAGTGCAAACCTGACGGCACTGATATGCTGTGATACAACGAATGATTCTAAGTTCTTATATATATATATATATATATATATATATATATATATATATATATATATATACATATATAATATATATATGTCTATATACATGTATATAATATGTATATAATATATATATATAAATATATTTATATATATATATATATATATATATAATAGTGGCCTGGCAAGGCCACAGATGAGACAAGCAAAACTGAAGTTTACCTGTAGGGCACAATATATACAAGCATATGGAAAATTTGGACATATTTTATAGGTTTGAACGTCTAGATATTTTTTAAATAATTGTCCGGAGATTTTAATCAGCGAATAGTGTTATAATCTTCAAAATGCATGCCCATTTTCATATTGTTTCGTCCCATGAGACAAAAAAATAGGAGCATTTTAATATTCAAATTGGCAACGAGTATACATATATCCACACACACACACACACACACACACATACCCACATCTCTCTCTCTTTATATATATACATATATATATATATATATATATATATATGTATATATATATATATCGAGAGGGTGGCGACAACCCATGCATTATTTTAATTAGTAATAACTTTAACATTCAATTTTTTTGGCAGAATTTTTCAGATAAAACCAAAATTATTGAGCTTCATTTCGGAAATCACTGTTCCATAATTTTAGATCAAAGAGCTTTTCCTTTACCTTATAATGTTAGACAAGCTCCCAATAAAAGTACAATCGATCTTCTTGTGAAACAATTTCAGCAGCAAGACTAAGTCATTGAACTTCCACGAACTGGGAGACCACGTTCAGTACGTAAAGTGCAACTGCATCACTCGTAGAAGTCAGCATTGCTGAAAACCAAGCCACTTCAACTCAGAGTCCACCCAGATTGGGATGTCCAGATGGAAACTTCAAATAAATCTTTTTTCACATAGAAACTTCAAATAATTTTCTTGTTTCAATATAAAATTACAATTGTCCAGGCATTGCAACAAACAGATTGTGATTATCGTTAAGCTTATGGTGTTCATATTCAGCAATTATTCAAAGAACAACATGCGTTAATCATTAAGCTGTTAATGAGGGCAGAAGCCCATCTTCATCTGAACAGGTTTGTGAATTAGCAAAACTACTGAATATGATAAACCAGAATTTTAAAAATCGTTTAACAGCGAGAATTGCACCCAATAAAATGTAACGTATCTTGTAGCGTTTCCTTGGAAAGCATGATTGGCCCTTATTTCTTTGAAGACGAAAAAAATGCCATAACGAAAGCCCACCTCTAGGAAACCGAAAATGTTGGCCATTTAGATGATTTAATTTAAACTAATATAATAAATGCCCGGTAAACTTATTATTTATAAGTAAATCGTAGTAAATTACTTCAAATGTTGAAGATTTTTCACCTGAACAAACCGTAAGAGGACAGAAAAGCATATTACACAACATCGTAACCAGACAACTATATATATATATATATATATATATATATATATATATATGTGTGTGTGTGTGTGTGTGTGTGTGTGTATTTGTAGTCATCGACATATAGTCCTGTTTCGTTGTATCACAAGTCATCAGTGCCGCTAGACTAGCATCTATTCCCAAGAAAAGCATGTAACCCAGAACCGTTGTGTTGACAGTCGGCACTCTCCCACTCGACCATACAATAGACGCCCGTAAATAACTCGTCGGAATGTCTATTTAAATGAACACCCGACACCACTCTTATAGTGCTCAAATCGCCTGTTCGTAAACAAACAAACCCCGGGCTTCGCATTTTCAGCCAATTAAGTAGCAGGTATATATATATATATATATATATATATATATATATATATATATATATATATATATATATATATATATATATATATATATATATGTATATATATATGTGTATATATATATATATATATATCACTTAACTATTGCTCATCTCTTATTAAATGCAACGCCTATATGGTTAGGGACTAGGGACACATGCCTTAGTAGATTGCATATCTCTAATAAGAAACTAAGTAGTGACCGACTAAGATAATCTGTTTAAATAAAAATTATTGATAATGCAATATTAATGTAGGTAGAAAAAGAAAGTATATAGCAAGATCGATTGTGATTTCTACACATAAAAATAAACGGTCTATTACAGTGTATTTTAACTGTTTGATTGAGATTTCATTGGTGTTCAGATTTATTATTTAATTATTTAGTTACTTGTGGTTATGTATTATATGTACTAAGTCACTGTGTGTATCTGCATTTCTGTCTTTGTAAAGTAAACACAAAGTATATATAAACAACATATCCAATATTTCTTGATTAGTCTGATTCCAAATATGCTTGATCTGAGCTAGCTTAATTGAATTAAATCAATCCAGAACAACCAAGCTTCAAATACGTTAAAAACTGCAATACACTTAAAAACTCGATTACAATATATTAATAACAAGATCAACAGGCCAAAAGATAAGCATGAAAGAATAGGACACCTCGATGTATTCATGTTTATGTCTTTCCAGTTTAAGCAAAACGCAACAATTCCACGTTATATTTTTTTATTTTAGTTTGGCTATTTTATGTATATCATTTTCAATGTATTTTGCAAATATTATTACGCCAATTAAATAATTTTATTAATATACTGTTAAATAAATGCACTACTTTGTTCTACATCATGATTATAATCTACTGAAATAATCGTTAAGGAATAATATTATAATTGTTTTGGGATAAGTATTTCTGGATTAAGTCAGTACATTAATTTGAGATGTATTATTTTATTCGTGTATTACTTATTTATTTTTAACAGTTATCATAATGCATGTAATACACCAGTTATTTTTTAGACTTCAAAAGAAAACATAACCAGATAGCCTACTTCATATACTCAAGATTCCGTTTCTGCATTCTTCTGATTCATTTATTAAATGAAATTGAAGAGTGGTACTACATTATATGTTAGGTGATATATTTTAATTAATTTGTTGACATTATTAGAGTAATTTCCTTGCTTGTATCTTTATTTAACGGTATGTAAGACATCTGATTGTTATTCAACAATAAAAAAAACGTCTAAATACTAATAATTTAGACTCATTGAACTTGATTGCAGTAAAAGAGTTTCAGTTTAAACATCAATCAATAGCATTATATACGTAGAAATTACTGTGGATTTTGGCCTATTTTTCATCAATTTATATTATAATTTGAAGTAACAGAGTAATAGTTTTTTTCTATAATAAACTCATCGAAGATAGTTTATTTCAATTAAGTGTACGGTTTAATATAGACTTAAATAGACTAGTTTTAAAAAGAGATTCGTGTATTTTCACTATTATTTTAATATTTATCACCTAATTCATTATTTCTCTTCTACATAGTATCCTCCTCTCAGTATCGTAATTTTATTGATTATTCTTGAATTATTAAACAATACAATTTCTGTTTCGCAATCTTTCATCTTTATTTGTTTTCTTCGTATCTTTTATCATTATAATTTCCGTTTATTCTTCGATAAACACAGAAGACAACGATAAAATTGCCGCCCTAAAATAAATGGCACGATTTTATTTCCATTTGCTTTTCCTGTGTCACTTTACCTGTTGTGTACACATCCTAAGAACTCTAGGTGCCTTGTACCATGTCTTAAAATGACAGAATGTTCAACGAGCGAAAACGATGATGCGCCGCTGTACAAGTCATACTCTATACCGATCAAAGTTATGCCAACAGGATCATTGCCAGCACCCTCAAAATGCAAATCCTGAGATACCCATCATGCAATCTCACATCTTCAGAGTCGGTTCGAAATCTAACATCAAAGTGCACCTGAATGTATTGAGAAGTATTCTTATCCCCTGGTGCAATTTGATGGCCCCTTGCTGACCCTTGGTGTAAGAGCATGTCTCAGCACCGGTCAACAAGTTTTAGGAGATCGAGGCTTGGTTTCAGAAAGAGTGTTGCCAATTTGTACTCTTCCCTTACTGGCCCACCCTTCGTCTGACTTGAACACGATGGACTACTCCGTTTGCTCATACGTTGGGACCATCACTAACATGACCTCCCACAAAAAATGATCTACGCATTATCCAAGTTTTCGCCGAGCTCTGGCCGGTTCTTGGAAAAAAAAACGTGCTCCCAGGAGCCGTATCAAGGCGATGAATAGGGTTGAAGACGGCGACATTAAATAGGTCATAATCAAGTTAGCTGCATTGATTGTTTCAAAAAACTGTTTTAAAATAAAGCGCTAGAGTTGTTTTCCTTTATTCGACAAAGTTGTTGTACTACACTTTACAGTGGATCCACGGTTTTAGTATTCACCTTTTCTAATTTTGCGTTTTCAGGTCAAATATCAGCAGTTGCTTTAGTTTAATAATTTATTTACCTTTTGTTTGCTAACTTTAATTTCCTATTTGCAATTTTTTTTCCTTTTAGCATATCCGTTGATCATCGGATTAAGTCTCTATCTCTTATCCCGTATCGCCCCCTCAATTCCTGCGCGTTCTGCGAACACCTTTAAGTGCTTAATAATCTTTCATTCGATTTCACAAAAGCGGAAAAATGGCGCACAAATGTTTCTCTCAAGATTTCGACTTAATTATATTTCGATCATTCAGAAACACAGTGAGTGGAAATCTAAAAGTAGCAAAAACGTGTTTAACGTTACAAACGTTTTAAACAGCGCTACCTGGATATTAGAAACGCATTACTTTACACGCGTACGAGCATTCATAATTCCAGCAAACTGAAACCCTCTACTAAACAAAGATGAGATGAATGTAATAAATTTATGATAATGTACAGATTCTTTACACACACACATATATATATATATATATATATAAATATATATATATATATATATATATATATATATGTGTGTGTGTGTGTGTGTGTGTATGTATGTGTGTGTGTGTTTTGTTTTTTTATTACCACTTTATCTGTTTGGTGAAATATGTTTCGGATGTTGGACCATGTTTACGATTCAACAGCTCCGTCAGACCTTACATATATATTATATATATATATATATATATATATTTACATATATATTATATATTTATATATATATATATATATATATATATATATATATATATAATATTTTCCACAGTCAGAAGACGTCGAGGCTTACAAGAGCCATGACAACCAAGAAACCAGATGCCCAAGACTAGAGTTTCACCCCCATCAGTTAGACACATCAGAAGTCGGGATTAAAAAAAAAGAAAAAGCACCACACACAAAGTATTTTAACTTACGCAGATCAAGCAAACCACGGTCAAATCCGAGAGTTTAATCAAGCTACTTCGTCTAGAAAAATTGCAGTAATATTAACAACGAGCTATAACCCAGGCCGATGTCTCACAAGTAATAATTTTAATATTGCTTAGGATGTCATTTCGACAAGCTTACCTATCGAGCTATAGAATAGAATATAGAAGCACCAGAACCTTTGCAAACCCATATTTTAATTTCCACACAATTGTGCCGATTTCCCCAGCTAAAACAAAAATATATAGTTTTGCATGGGTTCGATTATCCTATATATTAAGTTTCATGTCCGTAGATCAGAAACTAACAAAGGAATTTGGTGAGACTATTGTTTAAAACCAATATATATATATATATATATATATATATATATATATATATATATATATATATATATATAAAAGAGGCTTGAGGTTACAATAGTCTTTTTTACGCAAGAAAAAACGCAAGGATAAACCATGTAGAATATCCGCATAAATATAACTATATGCAATATGGAACAAAATTTTATCATGCACAAAATACCAGAAAAAAATCTAATAGGTAATTAAGAAAAATGAATGTTAAAATAATATGAAAATAATTGAGAGGTTACGAGGATAAATACCTGATATTTTTTGGCGGGTAACTTAATAAGGTGCCCTAAACTTCTACTTAAATCGTAATATGATCTGCTCAATCTCTCTTACTGTTTTTTCCCCTAATCATAAAAAAAATATGTAACTGTATGAAAAGATCTATGTTTGCAATTTAGAATACTTTAGCGTTAAAGACATAACAGGTAAATGAAACTAGATGTAGAAACGACAATTTTATAAGAAGATTACATTTTTATATACTTATTTGCTTTTTGAAATAATTAGCATCTGAAAATGAACGAAAATATTGAATATAACCGAAACAAAACCGCCTTTGATAATTTGAACCCAGAAAATTGCAGTAAAAAGTGCACACACAGACTTGTATATATATATATGTATATATATATATATATATATATATATATATATATATATATATATATATATATATATATATATGTATATGTGTATTTGTGTGGGGGGGCTGACTGTGGAATTTTAAATGTAAACTGAATTAAAAGGAATGAATATTAAGATGGTCGACATCATGAATTTTGTAATATAGTTTTTCGTCATTTATTCACTATATTGCTCCGTAATTACATTGAGCTTCTTAAATAAGGACTGTTTCATCTTATAAGAAAATATATTTCTACGGAGATATCTATATGTATACATATCTCTCTCTATATATATCTCTGTCTGTCTGTCTGTCTCTCTCTCTCTCTCTATATATATATATAAATGTATATATACATATATATAAATATATATATATATATATATATATATATATATATATATATATATATATATATATTGGTGTCTATGTGTTTGGGCGTGTGGGATGAGATATTCTATAATATAGAAAGATGCGGGCAAGAAAAGTTATATGGTTAAGATTTAGCTAAGAAAAAAAATTAAGTTTTTAGAACTGGAAACAAAGACGATAAGAACATCTAGTATAAAAATATTATAAATTTATTGCTTATAATATTGCAATAAATAAAATATATTTAACGTCATGTATAAATCTTAATACTGCAATATTTTAGGTTATGAATTTGTTATATCTTTACTAAAAGACTTTGTCCTTTTTGTATATTCCATTTTTAACAACTTGTAATTTTACTTATCTAAGCTTAATCTAAACTATTTTAGTTTTCAAGCTCACATTTTTCTACATAATCCACGATTATTCCAGGCATTGCTTTTGAATTATATATTTTTGTGGTATATATCATATGCATTTTCAAAGATCCATTAAAAAAATATTACCCACTTCTTAAATTAATTATAAAAAAATAACGTAGGACGCAGTTAAGAACATAAGCAGAGAAAAGCGACAGAAATTGACAGAAACAAAAAAAAAAACAGACGCCATCGTAAGCGAAATATTATAAGCCGCATCTCGGTAAATAGCATCATGTTTGTTAATATATATATATATATATATATATATATATATATATATATATATATATATATACATATATATATAAATTTAGAATGTTTTTTAATTAATATATATATATGTATATATATATATATATATATATATATATATATATATATATATATATATTTCCTAATTATCGGACTTGATACCGACGGTACCACTGCCTTGTCTCATCAAACAAACTTCTGTACAAAAAATACAAAATACAAATTAGCTCTTATATTTCAGTTTGTCCTTTAAATTGAGCACTCTATGGATTTCTTTTTCTAAAAAAACTAATCATATATATATATATATATATATATATATATATATATATATATATATATATATATATATATATATATATATATATAATATTACTTATTTATGAAAATGTTTTAAGAATTTTTAGGATAGTAAAAAGTCTTGCCTGGATTCTCTCGAAAAATATACCCTAGTACATTTATGTATCCTTTTATCTGCTAATCTACCAATTTCCCGTTTTCTTTCGCTCTCTCTCTCTCTTTTCTTCATATATATATATATATATATATACATATATATATATATATATATATATATACATACAGGAAGTACAAGTAAAACAAGAAAAAAGTATCCATTGGCCTTTCGAAGTGTGTAATATTTTTCATCAGATGGCAGAAGTTTGCAAAATATACAATACATTTTGCAGGTTAATGAATTACAATAAACGAATAATATTGAATTTATCATGCGTGCATGAAAAAAATAACAGTTTTGAGACTGTTTATAAGGGTTATAAGATATTGGGAAACCTAGAAACAAGAAGAATAGGAGAAAAAATATATAATAAAGGTCCAATAGGAACAATGGTAAAATTCACAACCGGAAAAATGCGATATGGGTCTGTTGAGTATTTAAAAGTAAACCATAAGGAAACACAAATATAAATATAACTATCCATGGTAAAACGGATCTTCAAGAGGAAGCATCGGGTCATAGAGGAGTTAAGATATGTAGCTGTTTGTCTTTGAAAATAACGGACGAATTTTAAATATTAAGAATTGGTGCCGTAAGAGAAGAGAGAAAAATAGAGATAAGAACAGAAGAGAGAAACAAAGAATATAAAGATCGAAAGGAGAGCGAAGAAAGAGATATGCACATAGTTGAGGGGGGAAAGTGGGAAATAAATGGGAAGGGGCAGGTCGTTAAGAACACTTTAATCACAAACAACACGTACTTTATTATAGACAAAAAAGTAATTATAAACATCCAATTTCTGTCCAAAAGTCACTAGTTTAAAATAATTATAAAATTGTATAAATGTTCTGCGTTGTTATAAGAATAAAACATGTTGTAAGAAATATCCGAACTCATTATATAAAAGTTTTCTTTTTTTAACGAATCATAGATTGAACTTAGCAAAGATAACAAAACTGCTTCTCTTAATATGGCTATATATATATTATAATAAAACAGCAGAAAACTGTGAAAACAAAATATTGGCATTAATATGAATGAATACAAGAATAACCAATTAAGGAGACCTTCTTCACATGTAACGGGATATGAAGAATCACTTGCTATGTAGTATCATTGCAAAGCCGGGGTGTTATGGTGAAATCACGTATCAATATGTATATATATATATATATATATATATATATATATATATATATATATATATATATATATACTTAATTTACTGACATAAGTTAATATACGAAAGTATAGATTTATGGGTAAACTTTAAGTATTTACTTCAAAAGTGCTCAATACTTAGGTAGAGCTTGTTAGTAATTTATATAAAAAAGACGATTAAGCTGCACTGAATATTCCGCGTTTCATCCACTCTAGGACTTCCCAGGCTTATGCGCAAATTCTGTGGTTGTTTATCGTTTTTATATGCTCCTCTTCTATTGAGATTTAGTTAGCCAATCAGCTTTCTAGTATCTCAATAGAAGAGGAGCATATAAAAACGATAAACAACCACAAAATTCGCGCATAAGCCTGAGTAGTCATAGAGTGGATGAAACGCGGGATATTTAGTGTAGTTTAATCGCCATATATACTTTATAAATTACTATATATATATATATATATATATATATATATATATATATATATATATATATATATATAAGGACTAGCCATTTATCTAGAGTTTCCTTTTCAGATTAAATATATGTTTAACTCATTTCAAAGTGTATTTAATATATTTTATTAACTGTTTGCTCATATAATACACTCTATTTCCTATTTCGTTTTATAGAGCCTTTCTATCTAGCTGAGATAATTTTATAAATATTAATTCTTTAGTATGTATAATTTACTTTAAATTTACCTCTTGGATCATTTTGGTTCATTCAATTGTAATGTTCATTTATATATATATATATATATATATATATATATATATATATATATATGTATCAAGATCAAAAGGAAAAGAAAAGTGCAATTTTCTGCTGACAACTAAAGCCTCTTCCTCGTCAAAGCCAGCAGCCGCCCTCTGGGTCCAATAGTTAAATACTGCAAAACAACGACCGATAGTATCTCAAGACAATAGTCTGCTATCAGTCAGTAAGGAATATCAGACAGACAACATTATATGACGTAATAATGAATTAATTTTGAAGTACTTTTGAAATGAGTAATTTGAAAACATTTTTTTAATTGTTTGCGGATTAATATCCTTATCTTATAGTTGCTGTTACACGACATTTCAGCCAACTATTACTCTGGCCTTCGTTAGATTGGATAGGAAAGTTGAAACTCTTAACAGCATCCCCAAAATTTACTGCTTTCCATAGTTGTTGATGTCTCTGTTCCGTCTGCCTGCTTCCCTCCGGACTACAACTTGGATGTCTTCAAGTCCAATGTTAACAAGTTCCTAATGAACCGCCCCCTTAAGTAAACACTTCAGCAAATCTCCTCACTAAATTAATGTACTTGCAATAACCCTGGCTTCCGGGCCTTGATAAGTGGTGATCACTGTGTAAAAAAAAATGTCTCACCATAGTTTGACCAACTAATCCTCTTGCCGGCTTTGAAACGCCGTGAAACAACAACTAGAAGATAGAATAACAGTCCGAAAATAATTAAAATAAATTATATGACGTGTTGTAGATTAACTTAGACGAATTGTGTGTGAAGCTGCACGAAATAATTCAGCTTTCATTATCGTACACCAACTAAATTCTTATGGAATTTTATTTTTCTTGGGATTCTCCAAATAAAACTTTTAGTTCATTTTTAAAAAGAACTTGCCAAAATATTAATAAAATAACAATGATAACTACTCAGAAACAATATCTGCGATAATCCAAAAAAAATATGATAACATTAGCAGTAGCTTTCTTAGAGATTGACAATTTATAAAACCCATTAAGAACAATACATTTAAAGTATTGTTTTCTCATTCCAAAACTAAATAATTCGAATAATGAAACTGAATGCAACTGTAATTGTATAAATTTGCTCATAAAATAGAATCTGTTATCATCGAATTTTGTATAATAATGTAATGTAAATTGCTAGAAATATAACTCAGACTTATATCGGATCCATTGAAACTGGTTATTATTGGTCATCGCAGCCATATAATTTCATATTATGTTTCCATTTTTTTAAATGTTTTGTACAGGTTTTTTTTATTATTTTGAATTATTTTTAAGTATTTTCAGAACGACTAACTGTATTAAATGTAGCAAATACACTGTTTGAAAAGCACTTGACACACGTATATATAATGTATCGGTTAAAAGGCCAGACATAATTGATTTTAATAAACACTTCTATTTTTAAACTTATATTTGCTTTTTTAAACATTTTTGAATAATAAACTACTCTTCTACATGAAATACAGACAATTTCATATTCCTACGTGTCATTCTGGATGCAAGTCCCGGCTTTTCGTTGGAGGTTAGAATATAAGACTACACAATATTTAAATGCTCGATTACTGGGTCGAACATATGGGTCAATAATAATAGGAAGTATTGTTGGAAAAGCACTTAATATTTATCATTTTATATTTAACGGTTGAACGATCAGACAAGTGAAAAACTGATTTTGATAAACATTTCTATTTATTAAACAAAAAAATTATTTTTAACTTAATTTTCGAGACATGAAATATAAACACAGACAATTTATCTTCGTTTTACATGTTATAGTAGAGTTAACTTCCGGCTGGTTCTCCTAAATTGGAAATTGAAGGTGAACGATGTTAAATGTCTGATTACGGTGTGGGCGTTTATATAAACTAAGATCAATAATAATAAGATATTCATTGTTCCAAAACCACACGATATTAAGAATTTCAGATTTAAAGGTTGAAAGAGCAGACATGTGTAAAAATTATCTTAATAAACAGTTCTCTATACTAAAAAAATTATTTTCTATTATTATTGAGCCATAAGTGCGACCAATGTTCGAACGGGATAACTGCACTCGTATCTATATATTTCATAGTTATCGGGAATTAAATGATATCAGCGTACACTTTGCTGGCCGACGTACATTTTCGCGCATATATTTTGTTGTATTATTCCGGCATGTGACGAATAGATCAACTAGTTTTAAATACTCGCATGTTGTGCTAGTTTAATATTATTGGATTTTGGATTAAGCGGGTGATTTCGCAAGCAAGGCTAAGTGTTTTCTTTTTCTTTTTCTTTCCGTGTCCGATGTAATTCTGGCTGGATTGGAAGAAAATGTTCAGATAAACGTATAGACAGAAACTGTTCCAGGAAGTCAAGAATAATTCCATATTCAATATTGGTCGGAACAAGATTAATGAAAACCCATCTCGTCAGTGATTCATTTCCTTCAACGTAAATTACTAATTTTCAGACGTCCCATTGATTATTGGTACGAGTTTTCGAATATCTCATTATGCACTGAATATTGGCAAAAATTCTAATGATATATTATCAATATATGCAATCACATAACTATATATAACTATATACAATGGCGCCAAAAAGAAAGTCCGTACTTCTAATTTTTTTTCAAATACGGCCAATTTAAGCTAAGTTGAATATAACTGTTTAAAGATTTATATCTGATTTCAAATTTAATTTTTTCCTTTTATTACTTTAAAACTTTACGTGCATATATTTGACTTTTAAATGAAGTACCCTAGTGTTCACATAAATTTACAAAATTACCTCCAAATCAAGAAGGCAATACAAAATCCGCAGCAACAAATGAGCTTTAAACTAGCTTAAAAATTTCACCTTTGTAGGCAACAAAGCATTACTATTCGTAATTGATTTGTTCCAGGTTATACAACGTACCATTTAGTCCATATGCTTAGATTTTCTCTTAGTGATCGTAAGGACCTCAATAATCTCCACCAGTCTGGTTTATTCAATAAAAAAAATCAGCCGCAGGTAGAAATGTGATGTGAAAACGATATAGATGGCTGTGCTAAAGGCCACAACCCCGGCAGTGTTGGTGAGCACCTAAAATCTGGTCGGACTAGAATAACTTCATACAAAGATTACAATGCTATTGAAGTCCGCGGCCTCGGAATCGGATTTTAAACGGCTCCTTAAATGCAACACAGGTGAATCCTTCTTAAAATTCTATCTTTTTACAGATAATTTGCCAAAATTGCCAAATTGAAGGAATTTTATTTGCGAAGCTGTATTGCAAGATACAAGCTAATGCTGTCTGTAAAGAACAGAAAGCGGATTTTGAATTTCGTCTAATGCAATGAAGACCATGATATAATCGATACTAGTCTTACGTGAATTTAGCGGGGAAAGCAAGTTAAATATGCTAGGCAATGGTGGTAGGCAGTACTCCTTCGAAGCAATGACTGAAAATATAATCCTAGGTGCACACTTTCAACGTTGCAATTTAGTAGATGTCCAGTTTTGTTTGGGGCGTTATTAAGATAGTGATTCAGGGCCTTTATTTCGCTTTCAATGTCTATTTCATTCGACCAAGTACAATTATATGTGAACTGAGCAATTTCTATCCTACTCTTGCCGGAAGTTTTATGATAATCTCCTCTTAATACAGGATAATGCTGCGATTCACAAGGTAGCAATGTGAAAATATTCCTTGAAGAACATGATGTTTCATGTTTGATTGAACTCTTTAGATTTCGCGAGATGATTAAGCCTGCGCAATCTCCAGACCTCAATCATATAAACTATGACGCTACATCAAGCAACAGTGAAACAATGGCATAACTTCAAATTTTGAAGAAATTTGGACAAAAATAAAAGAGAAGTGGATGTCCTCTCAGAAGATTAATACAGCAGACGAATTCAAGGAATTCCTAAATGATTGCAGCCTCCCAAATTGCAGCTTCGCTATGCTACTACACAAGTACTAGTTAATTGTGTTCCTGTTGCATTTGTATTGCATTAATGTTCGAAAGTTACATTTATTTAACAATTTCCATTGTTCAGTTTTTCTTTTTGCGTTCTGGATTTGAAGTTATTTTTTTTTAAATTAACGTGAACACTAATAACTTCAGGTAAAAGTTAAATAGTTATATGGAAAATTATAGAGGATTAGAAGGCAACTCCAATGATGTATAAGTTTATATATATATATATATATATATATATATATATATATATAGAGAGAGAGAGAGAGAGAGAGAGAGAAAGAGAGAGAGAGAACGAGAGCAAAAGAGAGAGAGAGTGAAAGAGAGCAAAAGAGAGAGAGAAAGAAGGAAAAAGAGAGATAGAGAGAGTGAGTGAGAGCGATTAAAGCAGAGTCACAGAGCGAATATATGGGACATATTTAGTTTTATCTTATCAGTTTATTGTAAAGATTTTCAGCTTCGGAACAGATTTCTACGTTTATATATCGTTTCCCCGCATTACCAAACTTTGGAATTTCGTTAATGATGTTTGCATTTCTCACTATACTACTATATTATGCAGAAACTTGAATGTTATGTAAACACGTCGCTGAACAACTTCTTAGTTTGTAAATCATATGAGTTCATCAGTAACAGTAGCGGTTTATGTTTATGTGATGTAAATTAATTAGACACATAATCATTTCTTATTAGCAATTTAAAATGCGTTCGATATCTGTTGCATAGAAATTTTGGAAAATGGTTCAAAGATTTAAATATATTTCGGTCAAGTTTAAACACTAAACAGTTTACGTAGAATATGTAACGTTCGTTGTTCGAATAATTGCACCAAATTATGCGGTTAAAAATACAAATATCTATGCGGATAGCTAGCTGAAAATCCGAAAAATTATGAGGGCATTGATATTTTCTGTAAATCATGTTATACGTATCTATTGATTAACATTCTTATCGTCTTTTTTTCTACGTGACGAGGTATCGTACCGCCTGCCAAATATTCACTTGCTATTGAAGAGTATGTGAAAGGATTGGTTGTTTTCACCAGCTCTATCTTCCTATTATTTGTCATTGCACTGGATATTTACATAAACAAGTATTTTAAAAGATTAATTTTAACAACACATCTTGCGTATTGTATAGTAACCGATCCCTAGCAAAACGTTACATTAAGTTTTCAAATGGCTTACACTCCTACATTGTTCAGACAATTTATTTCCTTAAAATTTGTGGTCATCAACTCAGGTTTTTGTGCAGCTATTAAGAACCTTTCTTAGTGATACTGAATGTATCTTGCATTAAGCCAGTCTATAATGACTTCTGTATTTATTTGTTTTTAGAATTGATATTAGCTATTTGAACACTGTTGGTACGGTGCTTTTCATACTGCAACAATAAATTTCATTTATATTTATATTTGCCAGCCTTTTAGACTATTTAAATACCATGTTTTTTTAGCTTTACTGTGTTTTCATTTCTTAAATACATGGTCAATTTTGAGGATGTTATTTTACTAACTATGTTTTCCTGTTTTTATGTACTATAATAAGAGTTTTAGTTATGCGAACTCATTAGATTTTGGTCAGTTCTCAGTATAATGTTTCCACGATGGTATTGTCTTGTTAGACATGTTTATGCCATTAAGTTGTACTTTGTTAACGTTTCGATTTTTATGCTGATTCTGCTATAAGCTTTATGATTTGTCTATTCTGTGTGATATGAACTCATCTGGTAAACGATACTTTTCGTATTATTATTCTTACAGTCTGTAATCATTTATAATTTTTTGTCAAATATGTTACTCTCGCTTTGTATCCGGTGTATAATGCCAAATATAAATGTTATCACTGTCATGATATGTCAGTTAATGATATGGGTGTTTGTGTGGAAGTTATGTCTATCAGATTTTGTTAAAAGCTTATATATTTCCTGGCAATCTTTGTTCTTTTAGAGTGTTAAATTGAATCATTCTGTCCAACGCCAACGTATTTTATTGCATTGCCCTTCTACCTCATTTGTGTCATTCAATTAGTAAATTTCTTTAAGTTCTGCATATACCTCCTACTTATCGCTCAGAGAGGGCATGGCTAATTCGTCCAAACTTTTAAGAATTTGTTGGGAGTACATGAATAACAGTCTAGCTGTTGACTTAAGTCAATGAATGTGTTTGCGAAGAGTTTGTGGTCCCCGAAAAATACCAGGTGATTGACGTGTTTTTGTGGTCTGTTTACATAGACATACGTACCCAGAGGCACAAACATACACACACACAAACGCACTATATACACATAAACACACGAATATATATATATATATATATATATATATATATATATATATATATATATATATATGCGCGTGTGTGTGTATAAAAGTGAAGATGTATGTGTGTCTGTCGGCCTGTGTGTGTACACTTCCTTACCAAATAACTATTAAATGTCGGTCTACAAACTCGAAATTTGACATAAGGGTTATTGCGATTTTAAAATATATTTTAATTGGTTTTCGGCCAGAAATTGGGCTGCTAAATGTCAAAGTTCAACAAATTGACATTTGAGAACACTACCAAAATTCTCCGCCAATTTGGGGTCTATACACTTGCAATTTTAGATATAGGTTACTTAGACATTAATAGGAAACCCGAATAATTGTTACAATCGTCCTCATGATGTAATATATATATATATATATATATATATATATATATATATATATATATATAAATGACATTATCATTCCATCTGTGTTATAGAACTCTAAATAACGAGTCCCCAAAAGAAATATAAGAACTGTAAAAATCTCAATCATCACCCCTATTGTAATATCTGTATTACCTGAATCCCGTTATGTATGTGCCCCAATATGAACTCCGCGTCATCTCAAATATATACATCTGCTGGCCAACACATACACACATACATCCACCCAGCCACACACACACACACACACACACACACACACACACACACACACACACACACACACACACATATATATATATAATCACTGGATCTAAATCTATATATCTATAGACTTGAAAAGGTGTATGTGTGTCTGTCTGTGTGTGTACACTTTTTTACCAAATAACTCAAGTCTCGGTCTACACAGACGAGATTTGACATAAAGGGTAATGAGATTTGGGAAAATGTTTTTATTCGTGTTTCAACCAGCCATTTTGCTGTTAAGGTGTCAAAGTTAAACGATTTCATCATGGAGAACTCTAACAAAATCCTCTGATTATTTTGGGTTGAACACTTGCTATTTTAGATATAGATTACGTGGCCATGGACTTAACTTAATAATTTGCTTTGCGCCGGAAACAATAAATGCTAAGGGGTTATAATTGGAGTATTTATTTTTAAATTTACCCCTGCGGTCTCTATCAAATTACTCAGACAATTTTTTGTCTAATCCTTTAAAATTTAACATAAGGTTCATTCAGATAGGGCAGGATTTTAATCGTTTTTTCCAAATAATTTGGCTATCAAGGGGTAACATTTCAAATGATTTTAATATGCGGTCTCTAACAAACTATTAAGTCAATTTTGGGTCTAACTATTTACAATTTTACATAAAGGCTATTCTGACATGCAGCAAGCTTCTTAATCTGTTTGTTAGCGAAAATTTGGCTGACAAGGGGTCAAAGTTTACAAAGTTGACCTTTGCAGATTCTACCATACGAACTTGGAGATTTTGGGTCTAAACCCTTGCAATTTTAGATGTAGGCTACTTGTACATGAGTTAACCATTTTAATTTAATTTGTGCCGAAAACAATAAATGTAAAGGGATCAAAGTTTTTAAAAAAATAACGTCTCCGGTTTCTTCCAACTTTCTCTATATTTTCTGTTTAACTCTGCCTAAAAATTCCTCTCTTTTTTCATTCACCCACCTAACTTCTTATTTGTCTAAGTTATTTTTATAATATCTGTGGAAATATGTATTTTCAATTTTATTTCGCCGTTTATACACACAAACTTTTATTTTATAAAGATCAAGGGAATTTCAGAGCATATACCGACTAAATGACTCATATTCTGAATGTCATATTAAACATCTTACAATTTATTCCTTTAAGTACGTTGCCATTAAAAATTCGTGACAGCAACTATATTGTAACGCAAATCATTCATTTAATTTTTATATCAATCAATGAGTTTATTCTGCTCTAAAATTCCCGAGAAGAAATAGTAACTATCAATTCATTACCATAAAGCTAAACATGAAATGTATAGCGACATGATTAAAAATTTACCAAATCGAGAGAAAAGTTACACTTACATTCATGTTTATTTTATTGTGTCATTTACGAATTTACAAGTAAAGTTTATTAAATTTAAAAAATTTGTATTAATAAATTGTATTAATTTTGATACTCACTAACAAAAATGTTTATTTAATATTTTATTAACTCATTATTTAGTCCTTATATATTCATACTTGATTTTAATAATTATATTTCCTCTAATCTAATTCATCTCAATTTGTATTCTTCTTATTGTATCATAATATATTACATTTAGATCCCATACTTTATTTATTTTAAATTCATCTGTAGATATACCAGTATAAAAAGTAGTAATTTAAGCCATACTTTTGTATTAAGATATTATAGTTTTGATTATTATTGTTATACATGTTGGCTTGAATTAGTTTCCAGATTTTTTTCTCTACAGGTATTTAATATGCTTGTAGACCCATAAAGATCCAGTATGTTGTTGGTATACATTTCATGAAATGATTGAGCATTTTTTATGATTTCAGATAAAAATAAACAGCATAGCTTGGACTAAAATACATCCGCGTAGCGCTATTTTCATAGCTGGTCAATTTAAGAAATGCATCCCGTTCGTGTGGACACTTTAGAAGAACGATATGCATTAATATTCTGTTTTAAACTTGGAAAAAGCGGTAGGAACGTATGGAATGCTTCATACTTCTTTTAAACTATCTTACATAAATCGAACATCAGTTTTCGAGTATCATAAGAGATTCAATGAAGGCAGGAAATCTGTAAGCGATCATGGGATGTGTGAGAGTAGTAAGAATATCAGAACACCAGTTAATTTACCAAATAAAGAATTTCATGGATAAGGGCTGCCCTGTTTCTGTAGAGACACTATGTTCACAGTTTAATGTAAGTGTGGGAACTGTACACAGTTATTCACGAGTAACTGAAAATATGTGGTATTTGCGCGAAGATTCTCCCAAGGGAAGACACCATAGCTCAATTATTTTTTTGACCAAAGAAAGATAGTTTTCCACCCATTATATCCCAGCATTCCCCACATTTAACTTTTGATTATTACGTATGATCAATGAAAATCGCAGAAGCTGTTGGTATAAGACAGCATTAGCTATCGTTTTGTCTCATACGCCATAGTAGAGCAACTGGCCCTGATCGCATCCCAATTATAGTGTTAAAAAAGCTTCAACCAGAACTTGCTCCCATACTTCCGAAACTATTTAAGCCCTGCCTTAAGGAGAAGTGCTTTGCGACTCCCTGGAAGACCTCATCTGTTTGCTCTGTATTTAAGAATTCAGGTGACAAGTCATCTCCCTCTCAGTACAGACCAATAAGTTTCCTGTGTGTTATGAGTAAGTTGCTGGAATCCATATCAAATAGCGAAATAGTCAACCACCTCAGCAGGAATAGCCTTCTTAGTGACACGCAATATGGTTTCCGCTCTGCAAGATCTACCGCAGATGTGCTGACGGTTATATCCCACAGGATAAGTGAATCTCTTGACAAAGGCTTCCTTTCTAGGCCAATTGCTATTGACATATCAAAAGCCTTCGACAAGGTATGGCATAAGGGTCTACTTCACAAGATTTCCAGCTACGGTATAACGGAAAATGTTTTCTCAATCATTAAATCATTTCTCTCCGATAGGCTCATAAGAGTAGTGGTAGACGGACAAAAATCGGAGGCCTGCAATATAAATGCTGGAGTCCCTCAGGAGTCAATCCTGGACCCAACTCTCTTCCTGATCTACATCAATGACCTCCCTAAACACATAATTCATTCGTTGACATCTATGCTGATGACATGACCATCTACGGCAACACATCAAAGGCTGTAAATGATAAAGTTCTCTCTGATTCTCTCTCCTCTGATCTCGAGCGCATGGTTTAGTGAGGGAAGATGTGGCTGGTTACCTTTAATGCATCCAAAACCAAACTCCTATCCTTATATCATCAACGCTCTGATCCCCATCTGGCATCAATTGTGATTGATGGATCTCGTCTGGGTGAAGCCCCTGTGTTTTGACAAGCTTCTGGGTTTATCCTGATCTGAAATTGAACACATACATCAAGTCTGTTGCCAAGGTCGCTGGAAAGATGGTGTGATCCTTCTACCGTTCCAGAAGATATCTCACTACTGATTCAATTCTCTATCTGTATAAAAGCCAAGTACGTCCAAGGATGGAATACTGTTGCCATATCTGGGCAGGAGCTGCAAAAAAACAGCCTATCCTGCCTTGACAGAGTAAAAAATAGTCTTCGTGGCTTAGTGGGGGATGCCCTTTTCTCTACCCTGCAACCTCTCTCCCACAGGAGAGACGTTGCGAGCCTATCCTTGTTTTATCGTTATTTTCATGGCAGGTGCTCGTCTGAACTCCAATCTCTGGTCCCCCCTCGCCAATCTTTCACGAAAAACACCCGTCTAGCTGAATCCACTGCGAAAAATTTCCCCCACTCTATATCTGTGCCTAAATCAAAACGCGGGTTCCATGAACAAAGCGTCTTTCTTAGAACTGCACGCCTGTTGAACTCTGTTCCGTCTACCTGCTTCCCACCGGACTGCAATTTGGATGTCTTCAAGTCCAATGTCAACAAATTCCTTATGAACCGCCCCCTTAATTAAACACTTCATCAAATCTCCACACTAAAGTAATGTACTTGCAATAACCTTTATCCCTGAGTGGCTTCCGGGCCTTGATAAGTGATGATCACTGTGTAAAAAAAATATTACTTTCTATTGTGGTTTTCATATTTTTCTCTATTCAATAATATTCAAATCTCGTTATTATAGACATTTCAAGTGTCTCTTTCCCCAACTCTCTCCAAATGTTTTTGTAGACATAACAAATGATTTCATGTGGTTTTCTCATCAGTTATTACGCGCTAATTGCAACAGGTAGATTGTTTTTATTTTTATCTGTAAACAGGTCTCTTAGATTTACACCAGTCTGTAACTCACCTTAATTTCTTACAGCGTATTTTTCTGTAAAACGCTTTATGTGCTCCCTTATTTACAGAGTGGCCACTTTAATTGCACAGTTCTCTGTATTGCGCTTTTTTTTTACAAAAAGTGACAAAAACTGACAAACCCCTTTCACCGTAGGGTAAATCAATATTTACGTCATAGCATTTTTCATGGACACAGTGGTATTTAATGCAGATTTTTACTAAGGTGTAACCCCTTATCACAGATCGAATACCACTTTACATCAATAGTTAATCGTAAACATTAATAGTACTGGGGCAACGCTGTTGTAATCGATACTGGTGAAAATTGGTTATAATTTGATTATTTAAAGAAACGGCTCCGCAATTAAGTTCTATGACATAGCGTATTATGTGAAGAAAAAATGCCCCTTTATCTCTTCTTCCTGTTTCAGTTTTAAAGTAAACTTAGCTACATGTCTAGAAACTTATTTTAAGTGTTGAAGACTTATACAAAATTTACATTAGTTTACATTTTTCCTGGATTCACGACAGGTTGAGGCGCATTAAAATTTGTTTTGCGGAAATTTCACTACTTTAATATTTAAAGATATACTTTAGTGAGCACACGAATATTATAAAAATCATACACACAAATCAACAAATAAACACATCCTTTGTTTATAAACCCACGAGGTCCAGCCAGAAGTATTTTTAAAGATCCTAGTAAAATATGTTATAAGTTAGATGGATGTTGTTACACTTCAACTTTACTCTAATTAATTGCATTTTAGGGGATTAAACATTATTTTCTCTACAAGAAATTACCCTAACCGCAACGGTTTCGTAATAAGAGAACACAATATTTTTTGCTCAATCTATTTAGAATGTAAATAGAAATGTGCACCCCCACATATTTCAATGAGAATTAAATGAGAAAATCATTACAATAGGAAATATCATGCGCAATCACTTTGTACAACAAAAGAGTTAATAATATTTTGTACATGGCATAGTATAGCTATGCCAGCATTGCTTTTTATTTATTATTAACTAACACATTACTGAAAGTATAATATTGCCTGTTATCATATTTAAATATATCTTTTCATGTTATAAAAATTGTAGCACATTTGTTTTTTACGTGTTAGCTTTTCATAGTAAACACATTCACAACAAACATGTGTAAATACAACCACAGCCAAAAACAACCCCCCTCATGTAAAAATCTTTTTCCTAAAACTGTTCACCTATTCACTCTGTATCGCGGATTTGCTGTCCACATTACTCCAACATGGATGTCTTCAAGTCAAATGTAAACTAGGTTGTATTGTCTATCACAATCAGTCACTAAACTTCTCTCTCACTGACCACCTTACATTTATCTTTTTCTCCGATTAACCTTCAGATTATTATACCTGATTAATGTCTGTAAAATTTGCTAGGAAAATATTTCTGTTCATCGGAAAACATTCTACAATATAAAACCAAAAGAGTTAACAAAAAGACACATGATTTTTATTGAGTTTTAACCTCAGACGAGTGCCACTTGATGTATGGGGCTACTATCTGGGACATAATTTGTAGGGTACAATGTATGGAGTTGAGCAGCAAGATAGATTTTTAAATTACATTTTAACTTCTGCATGTCAGTACAGTAAATGAACCATTCATCTACAAGGATTTTCGATAGTTTGGCTGTCCGGGAGAAGAAAACATTAGAGTAGAAGTGTTTCTTACATCTATAGATGTTTCCGTGTACAGGTGAACTTTTGCTGCTTGTCGGGTTCGTCGGGAGTATTTACGTCGACGTGGCTTATAGTTCCCCGGATCATTTATCATTAATGTACTTTCCAAACCCACAAGACATGCCAGATTTCGTAGATGCGACAGCGGTTGAAGTCTAGCTGATAGTGTGAGACCTATATTGTTTGAGACTTTTTTAACTCTGTCGAAGAGGGACAGACAAGTGGCAGATGCTGCAACACGGATTTGGCAACAATACTCCATACATGGACGAATTGTAGTCTTGTAAAGGTACAACATACTTCCAGGCGTAAATAACTTGCTAGCACGCTAGAGAGAGCCCACCCTCTTTCCAGCAGTCTACGCAATGAACACAATATATCTATGCCAACTGATAGTCCCCATGAATGTTAAGCAGGGGATGTTGATCGGAGTATTTTCATGTAATGCCTCATAAAACGTAGCTATTTGCGGGTGCGAAGGTATCTTGTAATTATTAAAGAAACGAGCTTAGTCTTGGAAGCATTGAATATGACTATCCATTTTTTATCACCACATACTAACAATCTTCCTTTAGTGTCTCTGCGATGTGTTCATTCGTTTTCGCCTAGTGTCTGTTATAGAGCGTAGTGTCGTTAGGAAATATACCCATCTAAGACACAGTTTTATCAGGCAGGTAATTTATTAAAATCAGGAATATTAAAATCTTTAGTAAAGATCTAAGAATCGACCCCTGAGTTGTACCGCATTTATATCACATTGTTTAGAAGTACAACCTGGATTCATCTCTTATTAAAGAAGGGTTTAATTATGTTAAGTAGACGTCCAGTAATACCATATGATTTTATGTTCATGAGCAGACGATCATGCAATACCCTATTACAGGCTTTTAATATAACTTGGGTATTCCCCAGACTCCCTTGCTTTATCAAGTGCAATGTATATATGTTCAGAGATTACAATAAACATATCTGCAGTAGAACGGGCTTGTTTAACCGGTACTGTTTTTTTCGGACAGATGTATAGAAATTGTTAGGTAGTGGACTAGATCTTGATTTATTATGGACTCAAGTATTTCAGCAAAGAAATGGAAGAGGGCCCTAAGACAAGCATTTTATGGGTCAGTTCTTTCGCCATACTTGTAAACTGGTACCACAGAAGCGGTTTTCCAGCAGTCAGAAAGCAGTATTCATTAAGGTATTCGTTAAAACGTTTAAAGTTAACTGGAGCAATCTCAGTGGAATATTTTCTTAAAAGTACAACCGGGATGAGATCAGGTCCACATGCTTTTTAGATGTCTAGGTTTTTCTTAATATCATGTACTTGAGAGAGGATGAGTTTCAAATTATCCAGTGTGGTTTCTGTCCGCAGACGAACATCAGGGAGGGAGCGGTTTGCTGGGTCGAAAGTAGAGTTGTAAGCAAACCAACAAGTAAGGAGATTAGTCTTTCTGGATGCGAAGCAAACAATTCACAATTATTGGATGATGGGGGAAGTCTTTATTGCCCATTATTTACTACACTGTTATTGATTTTTTCAGAAGTCAGGAGTTACTAGTTTCTGCGCTTTATTGCGTTTTCTGGTAGTTTTATAATATTCTCTTTGGCTGTTGGTATTTACTTCCTAGGATTATTTCTTTCTTCTATATACGTGTGTATATTTTTATTAAATTTATAAATCTGTGGTACACACGATGCCTTTCAGCAATGGTAGCTGCGTAAGTAGAGGTAAACCTTTGAGGCAAGTGGCGTTTGTTATAGCACATATGTTGAGACATGCGCTTAAATCGCGACATTGCAATGAGTGGTCTCAGTTGCGCACTCTTAACCAAGGAGAGTAAACATATTTCTCCATCGAGCATCACTGAGTTGCTGGTATCCCAGTCCGATTTATTGTAGTTCCCTGCCCTTTTGCGCAACGCCACTACGTCTTCGGGTTTAGAGTTTAGGGTGGCGCCTTGTATTATTACAGCATGATCCTAAATTCCGAGTGTGCACTGCGTATTAGTTACGCAAAACCCATGAACTGTTGTCAGAAATAGGTTCAGAAGTGAAGTTGCTGGTCCTGGAAATCTAAAAGACAGGTCGGGAACGTTTCTGTCTGTGTCAAGAATGGGATACAGAAAATATGTGTGATACTATCAGCTATGCCAGTGCAGTAAGTGCAGCTAAACCAACTATAATGTCAGAGACTTCATTGATTTGAGTATAGTATTGGTTACAGGGAAAACAATAAACAAAATATAATAGTTAACGCTATATTGAAAATGTTAACTACACACATGAAGGCCTGGTCATCTGATTGTAGTGTAGATTCCCTAATCCTGATAAATGTGTAATTACTATAGATTGAAGTCTGTGTATTCAGAGTTCTTACGACAAAGTGGAAGACAACCAGACATGGTAACGTGGTTTAAAGCGAGGGCGGAGTGCAATTTGTTTCTCTTGGCGCAAAGATATCTGGGAAGTTTTCTAGGAGAAATGATTCCACCTCGTCTTAGTTAGTTCTAAGTGTAAATGCGGACTAAGGAAAGGACACAAAGCGCTGTTTAAGTGAATGTCTGGTTTGATCGTCATTTTTATTGTTAAAGTTTAGGGTAAGTCATGCTAGTCAAAGTGGATGAACATTGCCACGATCATGCAACAGAAGATCAGCATCAACCGCCACTTCGTCCACAGGGATGTGGCCTCGGGAATGACAATATCAAATAAGAATGGCCAAATATAATCATGTTAGCATATATGAAACAACCATCTCCAAGTTGCCCAGTTTTAAGGAAAGGGAATGAATCAGGTGCGGGGGACGGCGTTCATTGCCCTAGTGAAGTAATCAAGACCAATCACTGAGCGTCTCTAATACGTTCCTGTGATCTCACATCTGTTTCTGACTAATAGGCAAAGAAGGAGTTTGGAAGCCAGGCGATAGGCAGATTCTATCAACTACTTCAGCAGTTTAGGTTTGTAACCCGGCGGTTTACTCGTCACAAGCTGTAAGGATTTTGCCGACTAGGTTTAACGTCGGAGTTTACCTTCCCCTAGATAGATGACCTGACGAGATCTACGGGTCAATCAGCACAGAGAGGTTTAGCCACGAAAGTAATGTAAGAAAGCTAAAAAATTTGAAGCTATTTATATAAAAATGCAAAAAAATATACCATCAATCAGATTGTATTCCGAAACAGTACCAGCATACTATAATGCCTTATATAACTTCCCCCATCTCACCCAATTCGTTTCTGTCATTGACTCTAGAATTGGAACGCTATAGCGTTCTCCATGATACTTGCACCGCCTCACCGCCGCCAGCAAATAAACTGGCCTAAATCGCACCTTTGCTCATAACTTCACTATTATTTAAAAAAATCTTCTCATAATTCCTAGCGAGCTTCTCACATACCTTCCTGAAGATGTGTAAATGCGTACGCGAAATTTTAAACTGCGAGTACTTTGAGAAATAAAAAAAATGCTTGGACCATACCTATATAATTTCGGCGTATATGGAAAAAGAATAATACGAAGAATTGAAAAAATAAAAAAGTATGACAAAAAATATTTCTGTTGTTTATAATAATATGTGTTTAATATATATAAATGTGTGTGTGTCTGTGTATTCGTGAGAGCAAGTTGATGTAGTGAGTGTATATTATTAAATGACTTACTGATTAAATAGTATTCTAACAACGATAAAAAAATAAAAATTGATGATTTTTTGTATAGTTTTGAAGGTTAGAAAAATTCCAACAACTAAATATATATATATATATATATATATATATATATATATATATATATATATGTATATATATATATATATATATATATATATATATATATATATATATATATATACGATAGGATACTGATCTCTTTGTAAAAAAGTAGTGGCGCATTGTAAACAGATACATAGATGTTTTTTTGAATACTTTGAGAGAAGACTTCATAATCGGTGTATTTATTCTTTTTGTTCTTAACCCCATTTCAATCGCCCGTACCGTAGTGGAGAGATCTGTTGACTCTCTATGGTTCCATGTAGGCAGTGTCTAAAAAAGGGATTATATTCTACCCAAGCAGGTTAGAGGATCATTTGGTCAAAACGTAGTTAGACAACAACTCTGGCACGCGGTAATAATTGGGGATAAGTTACAATACTCGATATTCCAATCTCGTCGCGGTCAATGACTTGCGGACGATCAAAGGATCATGTGGCTTAAACGTAGTTAAGCCACAGATATGAATATCAGGTTACCAGTGAGCAAAAAAAAAATCCATGTGGGGAATTTATGTTCCATATATTAGATATCAATGCATGTATTTGGTAAATCTTCAATCGACTTTTAATAAACGGTTAGTATCCAAATTTATCACAACACAAAGCCCCGGTCTTTTTAATTCCATTGTAAATTGGTGGCGGTATTTACTTCAAAAGGCCGAGTAGTACACATGGTGCCTGCTATTTTCAAATGATCGTTCATCCAATACTGACTGGCTTTATTTACTGGTCATGTATATAAAATCATAGTTGAAGATGTGTTTTTCTCATTTTTTCTAGTTGGTAATGGGCCATGGTACCAAATATCATTCACTCTCTATCATATACATTCTTCCCGAGAGATTTTTGATAATTTTTTTGATAATTTTCAAGGCAATTGGTTTCATATATCAGAGACTTTGTTCACAAGCTACCCTGCAAGGAAGTTTTCAAAATAATTTTATAAAAGGTCAGTTGATCCTAGAATTACTGGACTAGTTAATATATACGTAAGATTTTATGTTCTTGATGAGACTTTGATATTTCCTCATCTTTTTCTCTTTCAGCACTGTTTACCCAATCATAATTTAAAGCACTAACTTCAAAGATTTTTCTCTCTCATTAGTATTCCATATCACCGTGTATCTTTTAACATTCCCAATTACGCAGTTGAAAAAATTGCATAGTCATAATGGATATTCCGTGATTATTACTACTTTTTGTTTTTATGTATTTCTAGGACTTGATGCAACATTCAATATTCTATTTAATAGATATTCCAATAGATATATCTACTCTTACTGGATTGCATGCCATTGAATACAAATATCCCTACAAAAACTGGATAAAAAAGACTGCGGTATTATATATGTGGAAACATCCAATCACTTATAACCATATTAGACATATTGTTATAAATATACTTTTTTTTCAGGATTGGATGTAAATAAATACTGAGAAGGCTCCTCATTCTTTGATATGATTGTGTTACGTTTTTAAAAATTGCAACACTCCTTTGTTTTTTCATTAATATATACATATTGCTGCATTGGCAAGATGCCCGCCTTTCTCTCATTGAAGATCACACCCACGTGTTCGAGTCAGAAACTAAAATCAGCTGTGTCAATATGTTGTGAGAGACAGGTAAAGGGGAGGGTAGAATATGTAGGTTTACTGGTCTATGTGTAAAAGCTGTTGTTAAGAAGTTGATAAAAATGGGTTATGGAAACACACTGTACAAGGCCAAATTCCTTCCTTCTTTGTATAACTGCGCGTGAAATTGATGAAATGTTGGCTGGTTCTAAATAAAATGTCCGTCTTCCTGTAGTCTTTTTCTTTCTCTCTTTTTTTATACGTGCATATATTTTGCCATGGATAGGTTGGAGGGGAATATGCAAAACATTAGGCAATAGATTGAACAAACATTGTTTGTCAAATATACAAAATAAAATAAAAACGGTTAGATTTAGGATTAACATTTAAACTTTACGCGGCATAATTCTTACGATTTCGTGGGCTGCTATCTTATATTGTAAACATTAATAATATTTAGATGTTTCGCATCGTAAAAGTTATTTTCATAACATTTCCATCAATATAAAACATGGGATTACGTGTATTTGTATTAAAATTTTGAAATCTGGACGGAGTTTTTAACTAAACCTGTTATTTAATTAAAAGAAGCAACACTTATTGTTCTATCTGACATAACTGGGTAAAAGTCATAAGTAATTCACAATTGTATTTTAAGTGGTATCCGTTCTGAGGATTTTACTCTGAACGTACGGAAAATGTAAAACGGAATTTTACTAAATAAATTGTTCAGTCTATGAGACAAAACATGTTAAGATAAGAACAATGGTTCGAAACTCCTAATAATGCGAATAAATATATTTATATAATACTTTTAAACATTCAGAATTTTCGAAACGCCACTACCATCTTTATCTTCTTTTATCTAAATTTCTTTTTGAAAATCCATTGCATAAGGTTTATTTGCAAATTTTTAATATTTACTCATAGCTCCTGAGGTATTACGGATTAATACATTTTCCAGTATATAAATGTATATATTATTATATGAGCGTATTAGTGATTTAAATAGAACTTAAAAACTGTATTAATTTTACCGTTTTCGCTCTACTTAATATGGTTGTTATATGTACATCCATAATGTGTAGTACAAACATACTCTTGCAAATAGTATAGACATTTAATAAACGACACGAAGAATACGTAGACATCGATAACAAACAGATAATACAAATACATTGAATTAATAGAACACATCATGTACAATGCCAGTCAGGATTACAAGACAATATATTCTGTGATACATGCAAGAGAAGTCAAATTTGTTTACTGCATGATAATTAACAAGCTTCTGTTTAGCAATACGTGTTAAATTATCTGAATCTAAAGTGTCTACTTATATTGAAAGTTGTAATGGCGACTTAATCGGCTTTCCCATTTAGCATGGCTCAGGCCTTCAACATAACAGTTAATACGCAACGATCTTTTATGTTTATGTTATTGTAACTTGAATCACAAATATTGTATATTTATCATTATCGGTATATCACTGAAGTTAACACACACTGAACTTGATCTAATAAAATGAATGACAATTTGGGAAGTCCAGATGCTTATCCTGGTATTGTTTTCAGTCGTCCTGGACTTTTCATTGCCATTGGACTCAAAAAGTGTCGATCCAGATGTGCCTATTGATTTAGTATCGGAAAGGCCAAGTTTGTAGGTAGAAGGAAAACAGTGAGCAGGAACAGGTTTTCAACCTTGCGTGTCATGCCCTTGAAAAAGGTTTTATACATTCAATTGAGAAATTAGTTTACATCTAGTTTGGTAAATTGTTAGTGTCACTGTTTTAGCATACGTAACACTTGTTGACACGGTTTCCGATTACGGACATGCAGTATACACAGCAATATAATCATTAGAACATGAATGAATATGCCATAATTGATTTACGACCTCTGGGTGTCTTTTGTTTTCTACTTGAAAAAAGAAGGATTGCTAGGCACTGGGTCCAAAATGCCGGTATTGATTATAAAAAAAAAACTTATCCTATGTTCTGCGTAACAGAATCGTATCAAACATAGGATAGATGCACATACTTTCGGATTAATTTAATAGTTTTAATGTCTTATGAACAACGGACAGAAAACAGGTATACATCATATCGAAGATACAACCAAGAATAGAAAAAATAACTTCTCAATTAACTTTTTATTACACAAGAAAAGCTATTTTTTCAACAATATTTTAATGGCCAGGATATGTACGAAAGTGTAATTTTTTATTTAGTATTTGCTTCGCGTTTTCCGTCACAAGTTCATACTCTTTTGTTCGACATCTAGTAAAGTGCAGATAATTTCAGCTGCTAGTTATTGCATAAAATGATGGAAGTATACATAGATAATTCGTATACAAATTCATACATATGAGTCATAACTATAGGGTAAATTCTATATACGTACGCGTAGTATTTAATTTATTAGAAATCATACAATATATGAAGAGCTGTTTTTTTTTCAATATTTATTTTAACAATGCTAATAGGACAGTAGAGGTTAGTAGAAAAATGTGTATATATATATATATAGATAGATAGACACACACATACATACACACACACATATATATATATATATATATATATATATACATATATGCCAATACTACTAGAGTTTATTACCATATATATGTTTAAATATAAATATGTATTCATACAATTATTAAACTGTTATTAATGTTTAATTGTTTAAACTTATTTAGTATGGCCGGACTAATCAAACGTTTTCCTGATATGATTTAAACCATGCTTGCACTATTATTTGAAATTTGTTCAGCTAGGGCTTTTTGATGATACCTTATTGTTATGCAAATTGTATAGAAATTTTTTTTGTATTTATATTCATGCTAAAATTTTCAAAAAATTGTCAGCAAACTAATATTAATTATGATAAATGAGAGATCTGCTCGCATAAAAATCTCTGATTTGGAATTCAATTCGTTTTCTGTATTCTTTCTTTTTTCTTTATTTTTTTAGTACATATATTTCTATATATGTCTTTATAATATAAAACTGAATTTCTGTGTGTGTGTGTGTGTGTGTGTGTGTGTGCCTGGTCACGAATAGGGTCCTATATGGTTGACTATTTTTAAAAAAAAACTGATAGCATACAATGATAGAAAATGTATCGAGACACAGGAATGGGAATGTTTGATCTGGCAGAACAGTGGTTCATTTAAATTGTGGGGTCTGCGTTCGCGCCTGGTCCAGAAAGTATGGAAAAAAAGATATTTTAAATTAAACAAAAAAAAACGTTTACAATTGTTTTTGATATAGATGTACATAAGAATAATTTGATAAATATGTTTTAACTTAAATAAGGATGATATGATACAATTGTGGGGTCTGGGTTCGCGGCTGGCCTCAAAAGAATGGAAATAGACACAAACTTTAATAAAGATTTTCATATCTATCTCCGTAATTATACTTTGATAATTATGTTCCAGTTTCAAGAAACATGGTATAATAACATTATTGGGCGTTCGTTCGGACCTGACCTCAACAGAATGGAAATATGTCGCAAAGTTTAACATGGTTTTTTAATATATATCCACAGAATATTGTGATAAGTGTTCCAGTGTGAACAGGTATGATATAATAACTTATGGTGTTTATCTATTTTATTTTAAATTTCCTCAAATATTGCTTTGGTTTTGATACCTCCAAATTCACCCCAACTTTACACCTCTTCCTTTTCATAAACTATCATACTTTCATAAATCTGAGTCCATTTTCTGTTAGCTGTCTTTGAACCCAGTCAACGACGGGTACTTTTGCTAGTATATATATATATATATATATATATATATATATTATATATATACATATATATATCGAATAATGTACAAAAACGAGGAAGAATCTTTTAGTACACGTGCTTGTTTTACTGTTGAAAAAATATTCTTACAAATACCAGTATAACGAACAGTCGAAAGCGGTTCCTACTGCAGAATACACCATTGCCCAATTAAACTATTTCATTGATTTTCAGGATTTCACACACCAAGGGTATAATTAGTAATTAATATAAACAAACAAACAGATCAGTAAAACGGTTTACACGTACTAGGAGGATTTAAATATATTTAAAAGAATAGAACGCCCTTACATTAAAAATCATAAAATATTGTACTGTTCTCTGTACATTTCGATTGAATAGAAGAAGTGTTTTATTACTGACAGTAGAAACTAATATTTTTAATTAAATTGATCCCCAAGAATGTTAAATTAGTAAATATTTTCCTTGATAGTTTAATTATTTAAGCGACCAGATGTTTTCAACTAAATAACATAAATACAAGTACAAATCTCATAACATGAAAGTTACAAGTGGTTTAGAAACAGGCGACAACATCACTGAACATAACTTGAAGAAGGAAAATATAATAAGACAGGTTTAAGCATAAAAGATAGAGAGAAAACGCGCGCGTGTGTGTGTGTGTGTGTGGGTGTGTGTGTGTGAGGGTAATGTTGGTGAGAGGATACATCGTTAAGAGGACATAAATTACGTTACTGCTTTCCCTCACAAACTAACCGGAAGTTAAACATAAACGGAAAATAAGCCTAACTTAGCGTGGCAGGAAATCGGGTGTCCTCTTGTGTAAAAGGTCAGTTATTTTTAAGCCTAAGAAATTCCAGACACAAATAATGAGAGCTTCTCTCTCTACATGAAATATCATAATTTTGATTTGTGTGTCGGGCTGTTAATGGACATATCGGTTGAGAATAAAATCATAGCAATATTATCTTTTAAAGTTTAATGATCTTCTACATATACTGTATTTACCTGTGGAAAAATACAACAAACTACCTAACAACAACAAAGATTAAACATTCTCGTATTTACTTGATTAAAAAAAATTGTAGGAGATATAGTACTTTATGTATCGATCTTAAGTATTTTCTTTATCAGTGTTCAATGTGTTATGGGATCTAGATAGTAGTTAGTGATTATATACATAACAATCTATCGAGACAAAAATGTCCACAATTCTTCCTCGTAAAAACTTACAAGACGTATGAATGGAATTGATTTGAGCAAGCATTTTTATATGTATGCACGTAGTATTAAATTTCCCGCCCACAAAGAGACTTAGAAAATACTTCTTCTACTACTACTACTACTACTACTACTACTACTACTACTACTACTGCTACTACTACTAATAATAATAAAGTAATAATAATAATAACAATAATAATAATAATAATAATAACATGGATGACCTTGCAAGAACCGAAATAGAACTAGAGCCACTAATAAATACTACCAGGATCTTCAGCCAGGATATCCTAATTGATATGGAAATGTGTGCACTACTGGTTATAACAAAAAGAAAACTGGAGACAACAAAAGGCATAGGATTACCCAACTAAACGAAGATGAGGAGCCTAGAGACCAAGCCGCCTATAAATCCAAGCGAGTTCTGGAAGCAGACACCATTAAAATCACAGAAATGAAAATGAGAATTAGAAAGGAATACCCCAAGATAACAAGAAAACTTCTAGAAACTAAATTATCTAGCAGAAACCTAAACAAAGCTATAGATATATTGACAGTATCATTAGTAAGACTCTGCACCGTTTTTGGGATGGATAAAAAAATAACTGAGACAGCTCGATCAGAAGCTTCACCAAATGGCAATATTGACCCCCTCTTCATGAAAAGAAATAACGGCGGGAAGGACTGGTTTGCATTAAAAAAAAACTGTGCAAATGACACAAAAAAACTCGAAAATGCATAATGCAAAATAATGAAAGGATAAATATGGAAACAAGAGATATGGAAAAATCGAGAAACAGGAGACAAAGAGACATAGGATAAAATGAGAAAAGAAAAATGGGTAGATAAACCACTACACAGAAGATTCATATGAATGACAAAAGATGAGAATAACGAAAACACCTGTACATAGATGCGAAAAGACATGTAAACCGAGGAACTGAATCCCTAATAACTGCAGCACAAGACAACTAGCTAAGAACCAACCATATGAAAGCAAAACACGACAAAATACAACAAACGGCAAATGCAGACTCTATAGACAAAGAGACGAAACAATAAACCATATAGTAAATGAATGCAGCAAACTGGTCCCCCAAAAAATACAAGATGAGAGACGACCAATAGGGGGGCATTACACTGGTAATTATGAAAACAACTACATCTCTAAGCAACAGACAAATGGTACAAGCATAAACCCGCCACAGTACTTGAAAACGAGAATAACAAACTGTTATTAGACATGCACATACAGATTGATACCCCCATCCAAGCAATAAAACTAGATTTCGTAATAATTAACAAGAAAGAAAATCGGCGATTTTATTGTCACAGCTGACCACAGGCTGAATACTAAAGAAAAGGAAGACACGGTGCAAATACACAAAGCTAGCAAGAGAGCTAAAACGTATTTTGACGAGGAAGAAAATCTAACGAAATCTTAGGAGCACAAGAAACAATTATGAACAATTTGGAAACAAGGATTAGACACATTAGAATCGGAGGAATGGCTGCAAGACACAACAAATTACGATAATGAACACGGCTGAAATATTAAGGAAAAACCTTGACTTCAGATATTAATACACATGAACCATATGCGTGAGCCACAAAAACATGAAGATGCGGTACAGGGAACCAAGAACACTGGAGCTGCACATCTATAAGTTCTCCATCCCTTAACATATCTCCTGCCATTGCTCCATCATCATCACACCAAAAGATAAAATGTAATACCAAATAGTCGGGAAGAATCAAGGGGGATTGAAAGACCGAGTAGAGGGCGCTGATCAGACAAGCTGGACAAACTCGAAGGCTTCTTGTACACAATTTCCAGTTGAGATCTATGGCCGCTGCCAGCGAGAAATCAATAGTGAGAGGCTGTTGCGAGAACGAAAATTTATTTCCAACTGTTATCACAGATGGTGGAAAATGCTGAGAATCTGTTGTTGTAACTCAGCTCCCAGGGAATACCATATCTTTTAAATGGGAGATTCTTGATGATTCATGTGAAAGCTCCTTGTGAGCCAATTATAATAATAACATCAATCCATGGAAATTATGAGACTGATACTTTTACTAATATTTTTAGTGCATTCATATTCCTTGTTTTTTCTTTAAAATAAATGTGCTTCGCGAACGCCGCTGTACATCGAATTATCGCAGAGAAAGCTGTTCATTTTACTCAGGAAATAGACTCACAAAACTCCTTTGAATTAACACATTCGCTTTGTTCGAAATTTAGATAGATCGTTTTCTCCATCCTGGTATTTTGTGGACCATTGTTGTACGCAAAAAAAAGGTTTAACATTACAGATTTTTTCTTACGTAGTCTACTATCATATATCCTGTTTTATACATTCGCGTAATATTCATTCTATGAATCTCATTTATTTCCTCAAAGTTTTGGAATTTTTGGCTGCCTTATCAGTCTAACCTAATCATTAGATTCCCAACAAGTGAGCTTTATATTAATATATCAGCATATGATTTTGTAGTAACTATAATGGACTAAACACTCAATTCATTATTATAATGCCCTTTGGAAGTGATTTTTTTATTTACAATACGCATAATTTCCATAGATAAGCGGCACATTTGAAAACAGTTGCAAATACGTTTGAGTCAAAACAACATTGAGTTTTCTATGCAAACAGCGTTTGTTATCTTTGTGTAAATAAGCATTCAAGAACATCCATATTATTAACATTCTTAGTTATCAGACAGGATACCTTCAGAGGGTGCTCACTAAGAACTAACAGTGTTGATCCGTGGAGCCTGGGTGAGAACATATATTCCCAGATTTCCAGTACACTTGAACTCTTTCATTAATCGTTGCAAATTAATTTGCGTTATAGCTACAAAAGTTTCCTATTGGCCTATCGCTAGCAATGATTATTGGGCTCATGGCAAGTGCTCGTCTGAGCTCCAATCTCTGGTCCCCCCTCGCCAATCTTTCACGATAAACCCCGTCTAGCTGAAACCACTGTCAATAATTTACCCCATACTTTATATGTGCCTAAATCAAAACGTAGATTCCATGAACAATGCTTCTTTCATAGAACTGCACGCCTGTTGAACTCTATACAGCTTGCCTGTATCCCACCTGACTTCAACTTGGATGTCTTCCAGTCCAACATAAACAAATTCCTGATGACCCCCCTTGAGTAATTACACTTTATCAAATCTTCAATACTAACTAATATAACTATATCCCATTGATTACTATACACGCAGTAACCTTTAGCCCGAGTGGCTTCTGGGCCTTGATAACTGGTTACCTTCATGTAAAAAAAAGAAAAAAAACATATACCAATAACAGTTCTAAGGTCAGAAAAGAACTAGAGACACGAATAAACACATCCACCGGAAGTTTGCTTTGTGCCTACTCTTCTCGGTCTTTCCGCCGATAATATTTGAGGATAACCCATGCCAGCACAACACTACTTTTATTATTATAATTATAGTTATTTTCATCATTTGTAATAGTAGTATTGTTGATACTAAAATTATTTTCTTATAGTATTAGTAATAGTATTTATAATCTTCTACAGCAAATAAATCATACATCATGTATCAGCCAAGCGATACACTAAATCATGCCTGTTTGTAAGATGAATGGGTAGATTTCTCAGTGCGTATAGGTTCAAATGCACTTGGTTATTTTTGATAGAAACAGAGAGAGCATTATAAACATATTTAGAGAAAGAGCGATACACAGGAAAAAAATTAAAAGAAATATCATGGAATGTGATGGGAAGATAATTCCTTTGTTCATGTCGGAATATGCGTTCATCTTTAACGATTGAACACACATTGTGCGTTCGATATGCCTCTGCAGAATCTAGAGTGAATGAAAAAGCAGATTTTATTTCGCCAGCATTTGTGGTTAAAACGATGATGATGGTTGATGAGCGTAAGATGCGACTGGGGGGAAACCTTCGTCAAACACCGCGGTAATAAATAGTATAAAAATATGAGGAAAAAACTAAAATACGAATGATATATAAAAAAGTGGCCTATATATATTTAAAAAAATCATTATTAACAGGATTGATTTATGACAATATTGATTTGTGTAGAAATCAATGCTCTTCTTTCCTGCTCAGGCAAGTGGCGGGACAGAAGTCACAATGCATGAAAACACTCTTATTTATCATTATACTGGTTCATTGTAGTGTTCGTAAATCAATCATACGTTTATAAAAAAAAATGACACGTTGTAAAAATGCCTTTTCTCATAAAAACGACTTACTTTATACAATTATAATAACAGAGATTTTTGTATGTTATTCCTGGTAGAACGCGCATAGTCCTGTTCTATAATGTAGCGTTATGAAATAGAAATTATAAAAGAAGAATTAAAAAATTAGTTCTTGTGTTTGTTCATATATATATATATATATATATATATATATATATATATATATATATACATGAAATAAATATAGATATATATAAAATACAAATATATATATATATATATATTTATAAACTAAGTATATATATGTATATATATATATATATAAATATATATACATACACACACATATATATATATATTCCCCACATTTCTAACACTTGTATTTCCATTAAAATATACATTGATTGTCTGCCCTATTCGGGGACACACCACAGCGAACCGGGGACATGCACCTATGCTTTCTTGCAGAAATGTAGTCCACAATACATTGTAGTCTACATTTTACGTCGATGTATTTCAGAAAATTATTACAAAAGCATGATTTGAATTTAATTTATATAAACTAAAGTAAAATCTGATTGCTTCATTTTGCTCTAAACAGAAACATTCGTAATCGAATGCGAGTGATTTTACCCACTGGTATGAATACATCTACTTGGATAAATATTTTAAAATGCAATTGTAATTTCAGACTTCATAAACGTCTGAATTCTGGTCTAAATCTGACTATTCCTTCTTTAATGTCTTGCGATTATCGATATACAATACTTATGTTAGTTATTCCGAAACAAAACTTATCTAACAACCCTCAGACACGAGAAGAAAATTTGTGTGAACGCGCATGATAATCGGCGCTGCTGTTTTGAAGTCCATAAAAAAACACAGTCACAGACACATAAAATTCATTACATATATATATATATATATATATATATATATATAAGGGTGAATGAACTCTTTTTCTGAGTCAACGGCTAACTAGCACAGTGTATATTTGTGTGTGTGTATATGTGTATTGGGGTGGAGAGGACTCCCGTAAGCCGTGGTGAAGGCAACCTTTCTAGGAGAAGCAAATCTCTGATTTAAAAAACAAAGCGGGAGACCAGTACCCGCATTAAGCTGGTCTGCAGTTTAATTTGTTGCTGGCTATCTTGCTCTTGCTTGTTGCTGGATGTCAACATTTTGAACCGAGAGAGAGACTTAACTGTCGTACAAAGCTAAGACTCTGTAACATCATATTTGTATAGATACTCCCTCAGGCATTTGGGCTCATGGATTTTAAATGTTTGAGGGAGTGGCACTCGTTTGACAAGACGTTGCAATTATCATATATATATATATATATATATATATATATATATATATATATATATATATATTCAACATTTATTAATGCGGGAATGTATAGTATTGATATTTTGTGTATGTATGGATGATTTATCTATGTATTTCGTTCTTTTTTCTCTCTCTCACTCACCCACTCTCTTTCTCTCTCTCTCTTTATACATGTATATATATATATATATATATACACATGCATGCTATATTTATATATGTATGTGTATATACATGTCTTACATATATATATGTATATATATAAAACGCATGTAAATATATATATATATACATATATATATATGTGTGTGTGTGTGTGTGTGTATTCCTCTCTGCTTGTTCGTTTGTTCATAATTTGATTGATATATACAAAAATGCGTTAGTTTAGTATGCATATATATATGATTTTTTTTTTTTTTTTTTTTATAACAATATACGGTTCTTTAAAATATGTATGATTAAAAGGTCAACTCATTTGTTTATTATATTCAGGAAAATCAAGTGTACTAAATAGCTCTATGTTAGTTTAAGTTTCTAGCGAGAGAGCAATTTAAGTGTTCTATTTAAGATCGTTATTTCATCAACTCTAAATAAGAATTATATCGATAATATAACTTTATTAAATTTATTTGGAATTATTTGTTGTGGCATAGATTTTTTATGGAACAAGTAGAGCTATTTCCCCTAATGACTTCTTTTTTTATATATAAGTTCCGAAGTTCGAAAGATAAAAAACAAACTCTTCGCAAATAAATTAATTTGGTAATCGTGAAAAACTAATTTCGTGTAAACAGAAATATGTTTACTTTATTATGAATATTCGATACTCTTGCATAATTTGCCTCGGATTCTCAGGAATTGTCGTCAAGACTAGATCGGGCGAGACCGGCAATCATAAGTTTAAGCCGTTCGTTGTAGCAAACTCACTAAAAACAAACAAGCCGGAAAAAAAATGAAAATAATCATAAATACCAAAAACTTATCTCTAAAGGACTGAAAATATTTTTTATTTATTTTATTTTATATACATATATGTATATATATAGATATTTTGGTGCAAAATATTTTCAGGAAAAGATGAAAGTTTTACTTTTTCACTGTAAATTCTTAGGGTTTTTTTTAAAGTTTAGTCAATTTTTTTTTAGGCGTGTTGCCCAGAGAAATTATATATATATATATATATATATATATATATATATATATATATATATATATATATATATATATATATATATCAAAGAAAATGCGTAAAAATATCTTTACGAAAAGCGTAAATTGTTAGATGAAAGTACAGGTAAAAAACTAGTTTATTTCTAAAAAAAAATAATAGTTTATTTTATTGTATCGCTGGTCATTGGCGGTGAAAGAACTTTCTCAAAGTAAGGATATTTCCTTATGCATCTTTTACTTCGGTCGACTGTTAAACGGCCATCGACGGGAAAGAGGTAGGTGATAGGGTAAAGGACATATAATATGTGTGCTCCGATATAATACCGCATTCACTTCGCATATTTTAAGGGTAGCCATTTCGGACGCCCATAAAGAAATGACTTTTCTTATTGTTAGAATCTCACCTTGTGGAGAGGGTCTCACGTACTTCCTTTTTTGGGGCGATTACATTTACATGTTC
>NC_136489.1:62185570-62295570 GCF_053919585.1 Euprymna scolopes | reverse complement strand
GTTGTAGGTTGTATGAATCCACTCAACGGTGAATTCAATCAGTTATACATAATGAATTATTTAAAATTTCAAGCTGTTTCCATAATTTTCAATAACCCTGATATGCAGTCATATCTCTATCAAACTTTCTCTTTCTAATATATATATATATATATATATATATATATATATATATATATATATATTTCTGTGTGTGTGCATATGTGTCTATATATTTTTTAAACACACACACCCACACATACACACATATATATATACAAACACATAGACACACATGTATACACACAAACACACACACACACACACACACATATATATATATATATATATTAAGATATATATATATGTATATTTATATGCATATATATTTACATGGAGTATTATTATATTAAGCAGATGTTCACGTACTGTGTTCTGTCGTATCTACAATTAATCATCATGGCTTACAATACTGGAGCACCAGATTTTGATTTAATGTTGTGGTTATTAGCGATAATACAATTTTATTTTGATCTATCTTCCTTGTGTGTTTCGAAATATAATTGCATATAGAACTAAAAAGTCGTCCTATGCTTCAGGACGCATATAAGCACACGTGCATATCTTCGCATGCATATACACGATGATTGCAACGTCTTGTCAGACGAGAGCCACTCCCTCAGTCACTAAAAGTCCATGTGCCCGAATATGACTTTTTAGCCCTGCCAGCGACTTGCACACCCTCAAGCAGACATGCCACTGAAAACGCTCATTGCTTTGTATGAGACTAACAGCAGCGGAACCTGTATTATCGTGGGCTTTCATGTGATTAACAAAACCTGCCTTCGACAACAGAGCCCGATCGCACACCTTACAGATCCAGAGGTCTCCATGGTTGAGCGGCAAGGTTTGGCATTTCCTACATGCTCTCTTAAGCTTCTTTCGTACATACATACATACATATATATATATATACATATATAAATATATATATATATATATATATATATATATATATATATATATATATGTATGTGAGTGTGTGTAAATGTATGTATGGGAAAGAGAAAAGAAATACCTATAGTATTAGAAAAAATATCAACATCTAGTCTCCATTTTGGGAGGGGGAAATTTACGTTAGGCAGATCATTTATAAATGCGGCGAAACACGTGTCTTCCAATTACTTTTTTATACACTTTTAATCAAAGGAAATAAAGCGCATTGCGTATATGCACACTCTCACAGACACACACACACACCCATATATATATATATATATATATATATATATATGATGAAAATAATGGAAATAGTATTCCGACAAAATAGAGAAAATAAAAAAGGAACAAACCGTATTATGTGTTCACCAACGTTTCGTCTTTATTTCACCCAGAGGAAGTCTCGAAATAAAGACGAAACGTTGGTGAACAAATAATACGGTTTGTTCCTTTTTTATTTTCTCTCTCTATATATATAAAAAGAGAGAGTGGGGGAGACATATTTATTAATCTATCTATCTGTTGTTATCTATCTATATAAGTGGGCATTACTATTTTATTTATTTTCATTAATTAATAAAGAAAATATACTATTATGCGTAACTATGAATTATTTTCTTCAACGCTGCTCGATACATGAGTAAACCTAGGCAGTAAGTCAGGAAACATATATGGCAATTATGCTAGAGAGTATATTCCGCGTTTAATCCTCGTAAGATTACGCCGGACGAATTCTCACGAGGGTGAAACAAGGAATATTCGGTGTAACTAATTTGCTGTATATGTCTTTATAACTTCCTCTCTTCTTATATATATATATATATATGTATATATATATATATATGTATATATGTAGCTTAATCACCATATATATTTTATAAATTGATATATATATATATATGTATTTATATACATATGTATATATGTATACATATATATAAATACATATATTTATATATATATATATATATATATATTAATTTATAAAATATATATGGCGATTTAGCTACACTGAATATTCGGCGTTTCATCCACTGTAGGATTCGTCAGGCAAGGGAATTGTCATATATATTTTATAAATTACTAACTAGCTCTACCTACGTATTAAGCACTTTTGAAGTAAATACTTACAGTTTACGCATAAATCTATACTTTCGTATATTAATTCTTGTGAGTAAATCAAGTAGTTATATATATATATATATATATATATATATATATATATATATATATATATATATATATATATATATACCTATATATATTATATACAAGGCTCATATTTTTATGTATATATACATATGTACATATATATATATACATATGTACATATATATATATATATATAAGTGAACGTGTATGTGTGTATGTGTGTTTGTGTGTGTGTTTGTGTATGTCTCTGTGTGTATCGGTGTACACTTTCCCTACGCAATAACTCTGTCGATGTTTAGTCTACAGACTCGAAATTTGATATACAGGGTACTGAGATTTGGGAAAATCGATGTGATCTGTTTTTGGCCCGAAATTTGGCGATCAAGGGGTCAAAGTTTAACGATTTGTCCTTTGAGAACTCTACCAAACTGCTCCGACAATTTTGGGTTTCCCACTTGAAATTTTAGATATAGGTTCTTGGACATGGATCTAACTTATAACTTGATTTGAGCCCTAAATAATAAAATTTAAGGGGTCATAATAGGGGTCGAATTTATAAAAAATGACCTCTGCGGTCTCTTCCAAATTACTCGGACAATGTCTGGACTATATATTTGAAATTTTACATAAAGGGTATTCAGAGATAGGCCAAGGTTTTTCATCACTTTGGGCCCAACATTTTTAGTTAGCAATATATAAATGTGTGTATGTATGTATGTATGTATGTATGTATGGCTGCCTTAAACTTTACATAGAGGCGACGGATTTTACCACTGTCAGTATCGTTTTAAATTCGACCTTTCATACGACAAATATCGAAAAAATTGGCTAAAAACATTAATATCTTTCCCTTCAACTAGGCACTTTTACTTTAGAGGGGCCACTTTTTTCGCCGATATCTTTTTAATTTATCCTCTCCTTTATATTGTCTAGCCTTAATTTTTAAAAAAATGTCGCTTCCGGTTTGGCGGTGGTCGGAACAGCATAAAGGTTAGGTTTTACCCCGTTCTTTTCCTCCTTTGCGGTACGGATTCGAGCTTGACTTCCTATTACCACTTTTTTTTTTGCTCAACATACACAGAGGACACCCGGGCAACGCGGGGCTTAAATGCTTGCATTTTATAAATTACTAACTAGCTTTACCTACGTATTGAGCACTTTTGAATTAATACTTAAAGTTTACGCATAAATTTATACTTTCGTATATTAATTTCATGTGAGTAAATGAAGTAGTTATATATATATATATATATATATATATATATATATATATATATATATATATGTATATATATATATATATGTATATATATGTGTATATATAATATAATCTATAAATATAAATGTATGTATGTATGCATGTGTTCTCGCTTTTTCTGTGTGTCTACAAAAGGCTTCTTTCACAGAAGCGGTCGCTCGCTTCAAAACGTTTTAAAACTTTTTATATCACATATAAATCGTAATATCTCACACTTAACAACGAAGCTCGCCTGCTTATTTAATTTGCCCGATTTCGGGAAGATAAATATTCAATCGCTCGCCGCGTGTGGGTTAGTCTTTTTCCTAAAACATCATGGGGGGGCGTTCAGCAGTAAATGAAATCCCGCAGTCAAACTTGATCTCATTAAATCATTGAAACGAGCACCTGCTAAATCCAAGTAATTAAATACATTCAAACGTGTTTCCGTAAGCATGTCGCGGTGGGGCAATGGTTACCGTCGCACGTTTTTTTTTCACAACTTTGCCTCAACGGTTTGGGTTTGATCCTCATACTTATTTTTTAACACCTCCACACGCCTCCAAACAACCGGGCAACGCCAGGTACCCCTCGCTAGTATAATATAAAGCTGAACGTCTGTGTGTGTGTGTGTGTGTGTCTGGTCACGAATTGGCTCCTATACGGTTGATTATTATAGAAAACTAATCACATATAATGATAGAAGATTTATTGAGACACAGGAATGGGTATGTTTTATCTGGTATAATAATGGTCTGGTCCACAAAGTATGGAAAGAAAAAAATTGCAAATTGAAAAAGGACGTTTATAAGTGTTTTTGATATATGTGTACATAATAATACTTTGATAAGTATGTTTTAACTTAAATAGGGGTGGTATAATAAAAGTGTGGGGCCTGCGTTCGCGCCTGGCCTCCATAGAATGGAAATAGGCGCAAACTTTAATAAAGACTTTAATAAAGACTTTTTATATCTATCTGCGTAAGTATACTTTGATAATTATGTTTCAGTTTCAAGAACTATGGTATAATAAAATTATGTGGTTTTCGTTCGCACCTGATCTCCATAGAATGGAAATATATCACAAATTTTAACAAGGTTTTTTTTAATATAGATCCAAAGAATATTGTGATAAGTGTCTCAGTGTGAACAGGTATGGTATAATAAATTATGGTGTTTATCTATTTAATTTTTACTTTCATCATACTTTGCTTTGGTTTTGATACCCCACATTCGAAGTTATCTCTTTACAACCCTTCCTTTTTATTGCCTATCATACTTTCATGAATCAGAGTCCATTTATTGTAGGCTGTTTTTGAACCCAGTCAACGACGGATACTTTTGCTAGTATATATATATATATATATATACATATATATATATGTATATATATATATATATATATATATATATATATATATATATATATATATATATATATATATATACTCTCCCGAATATATGGGAGTTCTGGATATGACCTTAAACTATATCCGATCGTGAGGCCCCAGATTGCGAGCTTTAGGGAGGGTGTAGCCTCCCTTTAATAGCTATTGCTTCCAAGTCAATTCTTACCTGGACTGGTTGTACGTGTTAGGGTCGCAGCTATTGGTTTGATATAATCCGACTTGAAAAAAAAAATTCTATTAAAAAATATTTTCCTCACAATCACTGGAATCGGCATTAAATAACCTGAAATGTGTTGATATGCCGGAACAAAAAACAAACAATCAACTATATGCCGCCTTTTCGATAATTTTCAGAGCTAGGTTAATCATCGTTTATATTAAATACAAGAATGGAGATAATATTAAAGTGATACATTAGCACGCAATTTTACTGGTCCTCTTTTTCATCATGGTGAACGCCTCCAATCACAGACGCTATTGCTCTTTGCCCTATACACAGTACAGGTAGTAACGCTGATAAGTATGCCTAAACAAGTGTGAGTGAATAACTATTTTTATACACTAGTAAACCTACGTGAGAAAATACTTAACATAGAAAAAGTTGTATTCTTGCCGCCTTTGTAAACTCACAGTTTCTGTGCATATTTCGATGGTAAATTCGGAAATATTTTCATTATCGACAATATTATGTTCAGGTACGCTTGAAATGAGGTCGGATAACGTTGGCAACCACCAGGTTTCGTTATCTATAATAATTGGCTCTTATTCAGTAATCACCATCAATAACCTGCAACAAATCAAAATCGATGTTTTATATGTCCTAGTTTAGTATCTCATCGACAGTGCACGTTTCATACATAAGTCATTTTTCTCTAGCTGTGTTATTCACTCATTAGTTTCTCAATATTACTCTAATTGCCTATAACATGACATGAATAACATACATTCGTAGCCTATGAAATAATAAGCGAGGAGCAGATTTTAATTAATCCTTAAGAGAAATATAAATAGTCATACATTTTCGGCGGATTTAGTGTTCAAGTAGTACAGATGAATTTAATATTATTTTTGATGGCTTATTTTGATAACTATGTAGTCGTTCTTCATTTTTATAGACATGTTAATTTGCCGAATCATAAAGGATAATACGCTCATGTAACACACGGTTTAATACATTTATCACTTAATTGTTTTATATGCATTCGATTTCCGTAATTTAATGTGATTAAACATCTTTTCATAACTTTTAGCGCAGTTAAATAAAGTTTGCGTGCAACGCAACCTAATTATCTTTTTAAATCTGGTGTATACAAGCGTGTCATTGATTAGAGAAACGTTCCGTGTTATATTAAGATATGCGCGGTTGTTCGCGTTTAACATTATTTGAGGAGATTCGAGGCTATGACGATATGAGACTTTAGCAATAAAACATGTTGACAAGCATGACATTATGAATTAGCATATAAGTTTCGTTAATACATCCATGCTTCAGCTGCTCCTCGACCTTGAATTGAAAAAAGAAAAGTGTGCGAATTTCCCTTTTTTCATTTTGTATGCTAAGTTCTGAAAAGAAAACAAATTATTTTAAAGCGATTGTAATTTGAACGATTAGATATTGCGAAAAAGGGTCCTTATAATTATAAATGAAGTCAATATAATGTAACGAAACGTATGTTAAAATGCATCATTTGAAATAGAAATAAAATACCACAAGGACATTTTTCTCAACATAATACCCATATATATCCAAAAACCTGTTTCTCTGGTTCTGCTTTCTCTTTCTCTCTCTGTATATTTATTTCTCTCTATATACACACACATCTACAGTAACAAATAAAAACACACACGCATACACACCTACTCATATATATATATAATATATATATATATATATATATATATATATATATATATATATATATATATATATATATATACGAGAGGAGTTACAAAGTAATATATTCTCTATTGTCAATATATTGTGCAACTCTTTATTAGAGATATTGATTCTAAGAATTTAATCAGTCACACACATCCGTCAGAGGAAGAGATATCGCATATTTTTGCGAAATATACATTGAAAATTCTGCTGACTGTGTAGAAAATGAATTGCTAGCCAAAAACAGTCGCCAGATTAAATGGTACAACTCCTGTTTTCGTAGGCCTTAGACTTTTATAGAAAAGATCAGGAGGTTTTACTTTTAAAACAACCTTCAATAGAACAAAATTCATATGGACAAATGCATATGAATCGCTTAGAAAAGTGCATTGGAAATTCGATTATTAAACTATGTCAATCGCTTTCTAGCGGATTTGTAAAATATCAATATGCCCCTGAATATACGTGACAAAAAATAAAAATTGTACCATCAATGTGTTGGTTTAAGTTTAGTTATTTTCTAAGATTTTGTTCAAATCCATGCTATATTCACGAAGTTATGGCATTTTCTTTATCCTCCAAGAAGTTTTACTGCCCAGCGCTTTATTGCAGATCTCTTACAATGCGAAAAAATCCGGCGAATAAAGGTTTTCGAAAATCAAAGGATTATTTTTGGGCCCACAGAAGGATTGTCCATCCACAATTTAGGCACAGAGCTTGAATAAGATCACACAAAAAACTTAGCTGCATTCTTGAATAACCCGAACACCTAATCCAGAAAAATAAGGGCTTCGGTCGAAACATTCCAATCATGATATTCGTAGGGAAGTCAACCGAAACACAAACACCACCACTTCTTCCGTTTTTGCAATATATATATATATATATATATATATATATATACTAGCATGGGTGCCCGGCGTTGCCCGGGTGTTTGGAGGTGTATGCTGAGCAAAAAAAAGGGGGTACTTTTTTAAACTTTGACCCCTATTATGACCCCTGAAAATTTATTGTTTTGGCCTCAAATCCAGTTATTAAGTTAGATCCATGTCCACGGAACTTATATCTAATATTTCAAGTGTGTAGACCCAAAATTGTCGGCAGAAGTTTGGTAGAGTTCTCAAAGCTCAAATCGTTGAACTTTGACCCCTTAATCGCCAAATTTCTGGCTAAAAACCGATCACATAGATTTTTCCAAATCTCAGTACCCTGTATATCAAATTTCGAGTCTGTAGACTAAAAATTGACAGAGTTATTTCGTAGGGAAATGTACACAGACACACACACACTTTCACTTTTATAGATATATAGATTTAAAATTTTAGTCTGACAGAATGGCAAAATTATATTGCAAACCGATATATTAAACAAACGAACTTCAAAGAGACAAATGAACACATAAGTAAAAACAATTTGTATTAGAAAACATTTATTATTCCACGTCTTTTTTTACAGACCTGACGACTGAGGTTCGCTCTTAATAAAAATTGTTTTTTATAGTCTTAATTTTACTTCCTTTTTCATTAAAAACTAAAAAAAAATCAAGAAAGAAAAGAAATTTTATTTTATTTTTTCATTAATTTCTTTCTGTGCAAAGCAATTCTTTCAAACTTACTCTGTTTCCAAAATGTTTTTATTTTATTCCCCTCCCCCTTCATTCATTTTCCTCCGCATCCTGGCAAGTATTAAAATAAACCATTTATAATATTTATTTATGGATTTATTTACTTATCATTTCTTTTGTATCGGTAAATGAATTCCATTTTTAAAAAAAAACTGTAAAAGTTACGTTAAAGGTGATTAAGTTGGAAAGTAAGTAAAAATTTACCCTTTTTACTTTTATACGATTTCTGATCACTTTGAAAAAGGTGTGTGTGTGTTTTAAAAATGTTTTTAACTGCTATAATCTCATTATATATATATATATATATATATATATATATATATATATATATATATATATATATATATATATATATATATAACAACGTGAGTATTCATATCGTGGGTTTGTATTGCTATATACATAGATTCGAAAAAATAGTCAAAAACAAATATATAAATAAATGTTATCAAAGGCAAGATAAGTTACTTTTCTACATAACTGGATATATTTTTTGTGTTTTTATTCAATTTAACATGTTTATTCAGCTCGAAAAGTATACAGTGTTTACCGATGTGTTGGAAAATTCAAGATGGCGTCTCACACATTCTTTAACACCGTAAGTTTGGGAAAAGGTGTTACAAATAAAAAAAAAACTATACAAAATACTATTAAAAACCCGCCGAATATATGTCAACCTATGTCACGGTAACATATATTGAGCGAGTTTTTAACAGTATTTTTACAGGGCACATCGTAAAAACTGACACATTAATTTTCCTGAAGTAAAAACTATATAGTTTTTAAACTTTTAAAACTGTACATTATAAAAAAAAAACTGTTCGAGTGATTTTTTTTTTACATGGGTGTCACTACTTTTCAAGGCCCAGAGGTCACTCAAGGATAAGGGTTAATAGGTATACATTAGTCATTGTGATTTTAGCATAGTAAACAGTGGGAATTTTGTAACTTGGATTACTTGAAAAAGAAAACCGTTCGAATGATTGAAAATGAAAACAAAATAACAATGTAAATATATTGATAAGAAAAAAACAAAAACAAACGAAGTTTCCGTTTCAGGAACCCGAGTTTAATTTTATGTCGTAATCATTCAACTCGTTAGCGGTTTTATTCAGCGATGAGGGATAACCATACGACATATCTAATTACCAAAGCGATTTAAAAAAAAAAAATTTATTATTAAAACTAAACCTGTTTAGTTTTAATGAACCAATTTTTTTAAAGCCAACACTTTAGTTATTTTGAGAGCGTGCAACTGCACCCGAAAGGTTGATTAGGAAACTAAAAATCCTTTTATGACTCGAAAAAAAGGGATTTTTATCGGCTTAAATGATAAACTAATGTTAAATATTAGTATTTCATATAATGAGATATCAATCTACACAATTTGCCATCGATTCTGAAATAAAATGAAATCCTGACATTGTGATCATTTTTGCAGGTGTTATGTGCCAAATATTTAAATAAGAATGTTTAAATTCAATTATTGTAATTTAAGTCTTTAATTTTAAAGTCGATTTTATTTATAAAATATCTTTTTAGAAATCAATCGCAAAAACAATCTGAACAATAAATCTCTTTTGTTATGGCTAAGTTTTTGTCAAGGGTAGAAATTATAATAGACAAGTATTCATCCATGATGATATTTTACCGATTTCCTCGTTTACAGGTATTCTTGCTAAATTTCTTCGAAAGAATTGACATAAACAAAACTTCAACTAAATACGTATATTTCATGCAATAATGACTTTTGTTTCTTCTGACTTTTCCTAAATTAAACATAAAACATCGGTTAGGGTTAGTTTAACATTCTGTAAAAGTACCTTCCGTTTTTTTTGTTTTTTTTTTTGTACTTCTGCAGAGAAGGTAAAAAACCGATAAAAACTGGATATATTTTTTGTGTTTTTATTCAATTTAACATGTTTATTCAGCTCGAAAAGAATACAGTGTTTACCGATGTGTTGGAAAATTCAAGATGGCGTCTCACACATTCTTTAACACCGTAAGTTTGGGAAAAGGTGTTATAAATAAAAAAAACTATACAAAATACTATTAAAAACCCGCCGAATATATGTCAACCTATGTCACGGTAACATATATTGAGCGAGTTTTTAACAGTATTTTAACCGGTTTTTTATTTATTACACCTTTTTCCAAACTTACCGTGTTAAAGAGAGAATCGGCCGCCATCTTGAATTTTCCAATACATGGGTAAACACTGTATGCTTTTCGAGCTGAATAAATATGTTAAATTGAATAAAAACACGAAAAATATATCCACTTTGGTAGAAAAGTAATTTATCTTGCCTTTGATAACATTTATTTGTTATATATTTGTTTTTTGGCAACTTATTCGAATCTATGTGTACAGTAATACAAACCCGAAATGAATTTAAGACCACGAGTGAAATGAGAAAATGAAGAAAATCACATTTACTGTGTGTGTTTACTGTTTATGTAAGTTAGCGGGTTTGGTTGTCATAACAACGTGACAGTAGTGAACGTGTGTGTGCGTGTGTGCGCGTTTCGTGTAGTTTAGTTTAGTATAATAGTTTCGTATTTTTTTAATTTGTAAATAACAAGTTATTAAAAAATTAAACCCTTCCAAGATGGACAATAAATAAAGCCATAATATTTTATGGTAAAGGTAAGAGCGTAGAACCGATTGTTTGTTAGGAGATGTGATTATTGGATTAACCAATCAGAAATCGTCTGTGGCACACACATCTCTGTTTTTATAGATATATAGGTCGAGGTAATTAGTTAAAGAGATTTAATATAATGTGATATATAGATAGATAGATTAAATGTTAAATAGATTTTGTAAATAGTACAGTTGAAATGATTAGAATATTTCCAATATGTAATAAGGTCGAGGTAATTAGTTAAAGAGATTTAATATAATGTGATATGCAAATGAGCAGAAGTCATTCGATATGGGGGTGGTTTGTAGAATAGTATATAAAGAAATTAGGCAAAGATTCTTATGTCTCCTATAACAGAAACATCCTAAAATGGATTCTAATGTTTCTCTACCAGGAGAGATCTTACCTCCTTTATATTTCGTTGATGATGGAGAGCTGTACACACAGACAGAAACACACGAACCCTATTACTTTATAAAAATATATATATATATATATATATACATAGAGAGAGATAAAGAGAGATAGAGAGAGGGAGGGAGACAGAGAGAGACAAAGAGAGAATGATATAAAAAATATACGACTTTTTAATAAGCTCATATTTTTAATTTCATTATATGCTTATTATATGTTATACACACACACACACATATATATATATAAATATATATATATATAATTACATAAATATTATAGAACTAGCAGTTCAGCTCAGCTTTGCCCGGGCCCAATGTACTGTTCATAACTTGACCTACGTGTGAATGCACTTTATGTAAGATTTCAAATGTGTAGACCAACATTTGTCTGAGTAATTTCCCAGAGACCGCAGAAGTCAATGTTTTTTTAACTCATACCCAAATTTGACCACTTAACATTTATTATTTTAGTATCAAATCAAAATATAAAGTTTTACCAATGCCCAAGCTACCTATATTTAAAATGTCAAGTCTTTTTACACAAAATTGAGGAACAGTTATCTAGTATCTGCAAAGATCAACGTATACAACTGTAACGTTTTAGCAACCAAATTTTCGCTACAACCTGATAAGATGCTTGCCGCAGTTCTGAATACCCTTATGTATAAATTTCAAATGTTTAGACACAAATTGGCTGAGTAGTTGGCTACACACCGCAATGGTCAGAACTTTAAGACTTTGACCCATTGATAGCAGAAAATTTCGACTCAAACCGATAAAAACCTTGCCCTGTTGCTTAATTCCTTGTAAGTAAAATTTCAAATGTGTACACCAGTAATTAGTTTAATAATTTGGTTGAGATCTAAGAGGTTAGTTTCTTTTTAAATTTGACTCCAATTTAGACCACTTAATAGTTCATTATGGGGGCTCAAATCAAATTAAAATTTTTATCCCTGTCCAAGTAATCTATATTTAAAAATTCAAGTGTTTCGAACAAAAATTGACGGGGGGGTTGGTAGAGTTGTCAAAGGGTATTCGTAGACATTGACTGATAAACAATATTTTCCCAAATCTCAATACGTTTTATGCCAAATCTTAAGTCTCTAGACCAAAAATAACAGTGATTTTGTAGGGAAAATACACAGCCACACACACACACACGCAGACAGACATGTTCACTTTTATAGATAAATATATTATTCGCATTAAACAAACGTATGTCTTACTTGATCACATACATGCGAACATGCGTTATGACAAATAGTTAAAGCACAATTTTAAGTACATCTTTGTGACCGAAATTCATCCTGAATTATTATGAGACATCAACACTCGATTCTGTGGATTTTTAAATCTAACATTACATTTTGCATAGCCCTCTCTCGTGTTCCTAAAGCCATACCAGCGCATATCCTTTTTTACCCAATTACACAAGACTGCCCGAATCCCGCGTGTTTATACGCATATTTCCATTTAAAACTTCTCAAGAGAGATCACCTGCTTGCCTGTGTTTGACAATTTGACGATTGCAATTGCTGTCATGGGAATGGGTATTCATGCTTCTCTGCCGATAAGAGACAATATTTGCGTCAATAATTACACGTTTCCATTGGCTTGCGCCCAGATAGTGAACACCACGTGCGAACGAAAAGAAAACTACACGTTGGTAGTTAAAGAGTGTTCGAGGTTAAAGCAAGAAAAAAAATCCGTATATATTTACCTATCATTAATCATATTCTCATCAACATGCATATTGTATAAAATGCATGACAGTTGGTAAAAGAAACAATCATATTATGTCGTGTAATTTTACTTTTTTTTATTTTGTAGATTTGTACTACTATAAATATTAATATTCATAAATGTGGTGTTATTAAATTTCCTATCTATCGTTTTATTATTTATTTATTTGTGTTTTCTTAAATCATGTTCAATATTAACAAGCATATCACCATTTGGACGTAATGGACCTAATATTTGGATCATTCCTAGTAAAAATTAAGAAGATGTTATTTATGTTACATTGAAACTTCTGCCTATAAGTACAGTTATTGAAACAAGTAGCAGGTAATGAATCCAAAAATCTGGCTATCTAAGGGAAGAAATTATTAGAATATAAGGATTTCTGACATTTAGTGATCTGTACAGTGAAAGGGCGTGATTTTGTTGCTAAGATGGTTTGTTTGTCAAATACAAATACAGCGAATTCATCAGAGCACATACCAATAAAATATTAGTAGAATGGCTAGAGAGATGCGACATTGCGGCGATGTGAGATTAGATGACTGTCGGACCTATGAAATTGAAAACTCTTTTTGGGATCCTATCCAGGTGGGAGTGACTATTGGTAGATGCACCAGCCAAGATACTTACTTCATATGCGAAGGGTTTGCTGGTATAAGTACATAGTGCTCTTAGGTGTGAGTAGTCTTCTGGTTCGATAGAGGAAACTCACGTTCTTTGCAGCAGCACTCTCAATGTCATCAGTGTATTTGTTCCAGTTCATATTGCCCGGGAATATCAGATCGAGGAGTTCGAAGGAATAATTCTCAGGTAGTATGTTATTTGTCGTAGATATCGGTGGTTGCAGAGTCTTAATAGCACTAAATATTACTGTCCATTTACAGTCTCATCCCATTCTATTTATGGAGGCTATTTTCTAACGATTTTGCCATTGACTTTGATTTATGTACATCCGTTCTTCAATCATGCATGGTCTAGTGCGATGTCTCATCAGCAAATATAATCATCTCTGGCACAATATTATAAGGGGTGTCGTTTATGAAAATTAAAAATAATAATGTCGAATGATCGACCCTTGAAACACGTCTGTCTTGATGTTATGCTGCTTGGATGTACGTCCATTAATGACAATCTGGATTTTCCTAATTCGTAAAAAGGAAATACTTATATTTAGTATACTTCCAATCATACAATAGGATTTAATTTTAATTAGCAGCCCTTAATACCAGACTTTGTCCAAAGCCTTGAATATATCTATTGTTATTAGTGTGTATTTACTGTTCTACTGTAATGTAAACAAATAGGCACATCAAAATTACTACGTTGTATCCTGACAGATAGTATCTTACATTATTCTGAACAATTAAATAGGTTTTGAACTAGCGTCACTCACAGATTACATAATAATGGTGGTTTATTGCTTATGTCTAAACGCTTAAAGAACAATAATAAAATTGTTAACTGTATTCGAAAATAAAATCTTTTGAATTTGATATATATTTGTGGGCAGATATAAATCTTAATTATTTGTTGGAATTAAATATTGGATGCTTAAACCATGAGCAATCTGAGACCCGATATATTCGAAATGCCACTTCGTTAGATGTAGGCAAGGACATGTAATATGTTATTTTGTACTTATAAAATTATTCATATTATTAAAGTTTTACAATAGAAAACGCGACAGAGGTCATTTTTAAAATTTACGACGTTATCACCTCAGTATAAAAAGTTGCCCCCCATTCCACATCTATGTTTTACTACTGGGCTTAAACTGCATTCCCCATAGGCAGTTTACACCGACTTATTCTAAATGAGGAAGTTTTATTTTAATATTAAATTCGCAAACGGTCCCAAGTCACATGTATATCCCTGTCAGGGCAGATGGCAAGTTTAGGTTTTTATAGATGTTGCAATGGTGTTCCGACGGCTTCTTACGTACAGCGCATCCTACTACAAAATGATCGTCCCTCTTGTAGTGACCAGGTTCAACGTTGCTTACCTACGGTGATCGAAAGAAAACGGCGTGCAAACGAGCTTACGTCGTACGTTTAAATGGTATAATAACATATAATGCATACGGCTTTCATTGGACAAGCTATTTGACGAAATGATGATTTAATATATTTATACTTCAAATGTTAAATCTTTTAAATAACTAGAAAAAAGGTTCGTTATAGTTGCGAGCTTGTGTACTTAATTTCATGGAAAATCAACATTACCCATGACGAAAGATAATTGATTAAAAGTATTGGATTATTTATCCATCTATTATGCAGTATTAAAATGTATGGAAATAATAATATGTAATACACCGCGGGGTATTTAATCATAATATAATAAAACAATAAACTATTTCGTTGTTCTTTAAATGATAAATATCCAACAAATAATGCGATTTTTAAAAGGTATTACGGTGATGTTTAATATATAATATATTAAATTAATGTAAAAAAAAGCAACACTATATACGCGTAGTGTGTTATATCTTAAATCATGTCTCGCAGGTTTATAATTCTTGAGTTCGACTACGAATTTTCGTCGATTGTTCCTTTTGATGTAAAATTATGTCGATATTTCACGCTTGAATTTTAAATAATATTTTGGTCGGGTTTTCATTCCAAAATTAGAAAATCAATCATCGTTTATCTTTCAGTTGGAAATAAGGTTTTGTGCCTTTGTCAAGCTCATGATTGCGATATAGTATTCAACGGTTTGTCAGGCTGAAATATGAAATAACATTTACATTTATAACAGAAATTACAAATAATATAGTAGAAATAACATACATTTACGTTAGTAGTATCATGTCGGCCTATCTAACATGTATGTTATTAAAAGTCATTTGTCTCGATTTATCATTGTAGTGTTCGCAAATCAGTTTGGTACGTCTATCATACTGGAGGAAGAAATACCATTTTCGCCGATTAATTATGCGACAGATAATTTAAAATACGCTGTATTTTCGGCGCGCTAACTAAAAGCAATACGTTTGAAAAATATGTTTCTTTCTGTCATCATTTCTTCACATCAAATCTCCCTACCTCTCTTATACGCATTTATTTCTCTCTCTTCTTAATTTTCTCTTACTATCTCTACCTCATAAGATGGTAAATGTTACAAGATAATGCTTCTTAGCAGCGTCGGTGCAACTGCCGATATTTGAGACGGCCCACAAAGGTCACATCTCGCGTTTAGGTTTACTCGCCAGCCGCGATATGTGAGACTTCAATCTGCATAAAGCCTGTGCGATAAACTTGGATTCCTAAAGATTGTTTAAGTTTTGGCGAACAACGTTGATTATTACGCGATATGCGCTAGGAGAAACGAGAGAAGGAAACGAAGATAATAATATTATCTGCGAAGTTGTATGATTACATGTACTATATTGAAGAAAGGCTCGATGATTCCAGCCTGGGACTTAAGGGGTATTAATATGAAAACGCCGAAAAACGCCATAGTTACAGATTAATTTTAAAATCAGATTTTCCCAAGCTTCTTGGGGAGCAGGAATATTTCAGATTTTTATATAATTTTTATTTTATTAAAATTCATTTATATGACAACGTATGGAATTACATGATTTTGTCGTCGTCAAATTTACGACAATGAAATTGTAAAAGTACTGTGTAATGACATATATATATATATATATATATATATATATAGAGAGAGAGAGAGAGAGAGAGAGAGATACAGACAGAGAGAGAGAAGGGAATAATATGCTAGATAGTGGATAGATTGATAGGTCTGGGAAATACCGTTCACAATTCGTTTTTTGTCCGGTTTAGTTTCATGTGATTATGTAGATACACTATTCCTTTGAGAGCGTAAGCGTAGCTCTCTTTCATCCTATTTAGCTACTCATTGAGAATGATAGTATTAAAACAAATAAGTAAAAGAAAAATCAACTTACATCCGGTTATATTTCCTTTGTTTATTTTCCGCTCCTTTATTAAAATATCGATTCTATTCATTGTGAAAGGCAAATATTTTGTTTATTAAAAAAAAACGACGTTTAACAGCTCTCACTAGACCTGAATTTTTGAAGAAAAGTGTTCTCTCTCAAAAATTCTAATATTACCTGATTTTTCTTTGATTTTTGTCTGGAAACAACGGCTATATTGCATGCACCACCGGGGGGTATAATCCAAATAGAAACTCATCAATCCGTGTGAGCTTAAGCGGAATGATACAGGTGTAGGACTGGATTAGGCTCTCATTACTCTTTTGCCATTGCTATATTTTTATCAAATATAAATTTATTACATAGAAATTCATCACGGCCAGTGACAAATAATTACATAGAAATACATCAGGACCAGTGACAAATTATTACATAGAAATTCATCAGGACCAGTGACAAATTATTACATAGAAATTCATCAGGACCAGTGATAAATTATTACATAGAAATGCATCAGGACCAGTGACAAATTTTATAAAAATATTCTAAGGAACCGACTAAAGTACATTAAAAAAGAACCTAGTCATTACAAAATAAATTTGCCACAAATGTGTCTTATTTGTGTAAAGCCTATTAAAGTGTGATATAAATTGTTAAAAACATAATTGCTTAACACCACATATTTGGTTCGCATCATATTATATGCATACTTGACATAAAAACCAACCAGCACACAAAAATAAATAACATTCCTTTACATTTTAACCACCGGCTTCATATTCACCAATGTGCATTTGCAAAATGAATTCAACACTTCATTTTACTATGAATCATTCGAAGCAAACTTATTGTTCATCACACATTTTGACTGTCTCATATCTTACTATAGTTAACTAACGGCGTTTCGTTCAAGAATAGTGTAGATATCATTCAAGCGATAATGCGATCGTTTCAAGATATACATGTACGTGTCAAGCTTATCAAGTCTATACTTTTTACTATGATAAACTACAAAACAAATCGAAACGCAGTGTTTTGGGCTTAATGACCTATTGTTTTCCTTCTGTTCCTTTCCTTAAGACGCCGAACTCCAATCGGTACAAAGACGGAGTGAAATCTTTTAACATTTTGCACTTTATACGGTGTGTATATGTTTTTGTTTATGTTTTCAAAATAGTCATTATATATAAAAACTATAATGGTACACTAACAAAATAAGCCTTATTATTATCAGAGCGTCAGCGAGTAATCCTAAGAAGAATTTCAATATTTCAAAATATAGTCCTAGAAATTAAAAAAGGAAAATATGAACACAATCTCATTTAGAGGAGTCAGGTTATTGAGGCTGCTAAGGTCTTAGCGGATGACAATCTCAGATTCAATAAAATTGCCGTCTTATATATATTCCTATTAAAATAAACGCTCGGAGACGACTGTATTCACAGACTAATATGCAAATCGTTTGGTAGCCATTAAGATGGCATATTTTGAAATAAAATAAGTGTCATTAATATTATGGACTGATATTTGTCTTAATGTTACAAAAATATAATGTTATGAAAAACATCAAGGTTATAAGCTTTAAAATTCTCTTGAGATAATGGCCTTTTTCCAGGCAAATAAGGGTGTAATTTTAACAGAAGTATAACCAAAGAAAAATAGTACGATCAATAATTCATATCATGACTTAATCAGTATTTTTTGAAACGAAACTAGAATTTAAGAAATATCAGACGGGAAATTTCCTACTAAAGAAACTATAAAAATAAATTGAATTTTATTTGTATTTAAGCATGTTCCTATTAACCTATTTATGCTTGAAGCCATAATTTGAATAATTAATAGAACTAAATATAGGCTAAATGTCAACTTCGTTTTAAAACGCCTTAACCTCTAAAATTAATGACATTATATCATTTAAAAAGTAGAAGAGGATACTAAATCTATTTAACCGTTCACATTTGTCAGGCGCAACGTTGGAGTTAAATAAGTAGATGAGAAGAAAAGTGTCAATAAAACACATACTCTTCAGATATCCTTTTACAATAGTCACTAAATTTACTCTATCACTCTCTATCTGTTTATCTCTCTACCTCCCTCTCTATATACATATATATATTTATATATATGTATACGTATATATATATTTCTATCTCTCTTTCTCTCTCTATATATATTCATATATATATATAATATATATATATCCCTTTTCGATACCTTTTGTGACCAAGAGCGGAGGTCCGCTTGACATATAAAAAATAGCAATAAAAATATTAAATACACAAAGTAACATCGTTTTTCATGATTCAAAACCCCTCATAACGTTTAAATCATTATATATATATATATATATATATATATATATATATATATATATATCTTTCTCTCTCTCTTTCTCTCTCTCTCTCTCTCTATATATATATATATATATATCGTCTTGGGGAGGCTTCATGTTTTGACAAGCTCCTGGGTTTGACCTTTACTCCTGATCTGAAATGGAACACGTATATAAAGTCTGTTGCCCGAGCCGCTGGGAAAATGGTAGGATCCTTCTACCGCTCCAGAAGATATCTCACTACAGATGCAAATCTCTGTCTCCATAAAAGGCAATTACGTCCAAAGATGGAGAATTGCTGCCACATCTGGGCTGGGGCTTCAAAATACAGCCTATCCTGCCTTGACAAAGTACAAAATAGACTTTATGGCTTAGTGGGGGATGCTCTATTCTCTTCCCTGCAACCTCTCTCTCTCACAGAAGAGACGTTGCGAGCCTGTCTTTGTTTTAACTTTATTTTCATGGCAAGTGCTCATCCGAGCTCCAATCTCTGCTCCCCCCGCCAATCCTTCATGATAAACACCCCTCTAGCTAAAACCACTCTCAGTAATTTCCCCCACTCTTTATATGTGCCTAAATCAAAACGTAGATTCCATGAACATAGCTTTTTACTGAGAGGTGCACACCTATGGAATTCTCTTCCTTTTGCATGTTTCCCACCTGACTACAACTTGGACGTCTTCAAGTCCAACATAAACACATTCCTGATTAATCGCCCTCTTAAGTAAGACGATTTATCAAATCTCCAATACCAACTATTACTACGATATTATCCCATTGATTATTGTACAAAAAATAACCCTTATCCCCGAGTGGCTTACGGAACTTGATAAATGATGATCCCTATGTAAGATATATATATATATATATATATATATATATATATATATATATATATATAAAGAAAGAGATATATACTTTGTTTATCTCTTATATTTACCCTAGTAAACTTATGCTACTAAAGATAAGCATATATTTCCTGTCCCTTGGCGATTTGACTAAGATATAAATGTAATATACATCCCCACGTTACAAACGTCCACGCCGGAAGATTCATGATATTATCTCCATTTATAATCTGTTTATATTTTTATAACACTATCGTTTCGTAAATAATAAATCTAAATTTCACGGTCGTAAAATATGCTTACTTATCATAATGATATACACTCAATTTGAGTATGTCCTATAATAGAGTAAATTCTTTATCAGTTACTTCATATGACATTGTCCTCTATATATTGTAGTTATTTCAAAAATTAAAAAAAAAATGTGACTTTGGAGCCATTAGCCATAATCAGAACTGCATGCAACATGCTTAAGACAAAAATTACCGAACGACATGCAGACACATATAGGGTATTTTATAAATGCACCAGTTTCATTATTCATTATTCACAATCCAGGTTATCAAATGAATTATTATCATATTATATTATCTTTTGTTCGAATCGCAAAAGATGAAGATGTATGTATGAAAACAGTTCAGGCGTTTCTAGGTAATGTAAGTTTTAAAGAATATGAAACTGATAGTAGAATTTATTTCTGAGAAATAACAATTTACTCAGAAAATCATTGAATAGCGTAATAAACTGATTCTTACATATATAAAACAAACTATTTGATCAATTTACATGAGATTTTTGGAATATGATATTTTCGTTTCGTGACAGGTACGTACATTTTATAGATTTTTCTGTATTTCGAACATAAATATACTGTCTACTTGTAATATTATTAAATCATTATATCATTAATCTAGGAAAATAACATATCAAAAAGAATTGCTGGGGATCGAAACTTTAATTCTACCAAAAATTTCCCTTAAGGCGAACTGTGGAATATTAGCCTGCAGGGAGCATTGCGGAATTACTTGAGCAAGATGATTATAATTATTATTTACACACTGGAACTTGTCACGCAAAACATCCTCAAAGATTGTTCTTTAAGAAAAAAAAAACCTTGTGGTTTTCTCTGGACTCTTAGTGACAACATATCTCCTCAGATTTCCAATACTCTCCATCTTTTTCGATAATCTTTCCAAAGGATTTTGCGTGGTCGCAACAGCTGCTTTCTCTTGATTCATCGTGTGCAGCGAGCATTGGTCTTTACTGCTGTTTTTGTGGCAAAAAGCCTCGCCAACGTCCAAGTCCTCTTTTCACTCAGTCAGCGGAAATCTTCGTAAAACTTTCTCTTCGCTGTCTTTCTATCCTCCTTCACCCTCCTCATTATTTGGTCAGCTGCTCTTTTAACGTAGATGTGTTTCGAATAAAAAATGCAATTTAAGGACAACTCTGGTTAAAAAACGTTTTAGAAATTTAAACTGATTAGATTCTATGGCTCACAATCAAAAGCAATTTTAGATAAATAAAAAATGTGTTTTCGGAAAACGGAATGTCAGTTTAATTAACTTGGTAACACAAATTCAAAAATAGGTCGGGACTGTAGAGTCTGATTTAGTCTAATATAGAAGTCATTTCAGATGTCCTGGATCCTAAGAAAGAGATGAAAAGACACATATCAATAAGTCAGGAGTTGGACCATAGTCGAAAAACATCGAGGAGAAGCCGGTAAAGTCAAGATCAAAACGTGAAGTTAAACCGTTGTAATCTCCGAAATGTTGAACCGATGTGTGGTTAAATATTATATAAAATATAAATATGCGTAATATAATTTTTTGAAGAAACGGATATGTAAATTCATCCCGTTTGTAACTATCATATTAAACATTTATCAAACTTGTAAATGTTTACAGACTCTGTCTACTATATAAAATGTTGCTATAATCAACTTCGTCTTCTTCGTCAACCAGAAACATTTGTGTAACTCTCAATAAACGGAACACTGTCTCCTCTTGTCGGTTAAAACGTTCCTGATGAACAAGTATTTTTGTTCTCTCTCCAAATATCATATTGACATGGCTACTTATTGTAATTTTTTTCAATCTTTAAACGTTAGCAACTATTTTAGCCTGATAAAGACCCATAAAAGGTCCACAAAATTACAAGCATTTAACCATGTCATGGTTTTATGAACCTTTCATATCCAAGAAGATAGCGTTTGAAAAAAGACAGATAAAGAAATGTACTGAGTTTTATTAATAATAATACAACAAAAATAACTAAATAAAAGTCTCCTAGTTAATAATAACTGTATAAAGCATGATATAAATTTATTACGAAATGTTTGAAAATTGCATCAGCAAATAAATATAATACATTTTATATATATATATATATATATATATATATATATATATATATATATATATATATATATATATATATATATATATATATATATATAATGAACTAGCGGCGGACCCGCATTTCCCGGGTATACAAGACGTTTTAAAAAAAGTAGTTTTTTTTAATGCAGAATTCGTATTTATTATTATATAATATTGGACCCAAAATATATTAATGATTTAAAAATTGTTTTTAATGACTCATGCCCCACCATCTAGAATCGAAACTAAACCGTTTAGCTTACGATTTATTTTCGCCTCTGCCTTTAATGAGGCCTCTGAAGATATGGTTGCCGCAATTCTAAAAAGTAAAGTAAAACGTGAGGAAAAGCTACTACGTTATGCATGCATATGCATAATACTGGCGTTCAACATACACCTGCCAAATTTCATTTTTTTTAATTTTCATAATTTTGTACCGATTACGCAAATATAACATTTCGCATGGGTTTAAATACCTTAAATATAAAGTTCGATGTCTGCAGACCAAAACACGAGGAAAGTATGGTAAGCAACATTTTTAAATAAAAGTATATACGTATACATAATATATATGGAAAGAGTTTTGTGTTTGCTATAAACTTTTACGCGCATATTATGCAAGTATAACTCATGTAGAATATTAGCATTTATATAGATGCACGTTCGAGTTATCCAAAGATAATCATATTATAAGTAAATCGAAAACACTTATAGGGGATTAATTGAAATGAATGTTTAAAAGAATGTGCAAATTAGCTAGATCTTTTTCAGATGAATTCAATTCCACGACCCTTATATAACATCGTTGTATTTTCTATTTAAATAGATATAAAAAAAAGTTTTTAATATGAATATTAATACACAAAAAGCCTAAATTTAAAGAAGTAGGGATTATATAGGACTCAATATGTAGTAATCATTTAAAAAAAAATACTCGTGAGCCACAATCGAGAATCCAAACAAAAACACTTAGCTAACGGTTTACTTTTTCATTTGAAGTTAATGCTTGAGCTATGAAGACATGTTTGCTGCAAGCCTAAAACTTAAAACATGAACCAATTGCTATTACGTAACGCATGTATATTTGTAATGCCGTCGCTTGACATTGACCTGGCATTTTATTTTTTTTTACATTTTCACACGTTTGCACCGATTTTCCTCGGCTAACACACACATATAAAGATTCGCATAGGGTTAAAGACCTTATATTTAAGGTTTTATATCTGTAGACCAAAACCTGGTAGTCATTTTTTTAAAACAGACTTTTATACACGTACATAAATATATATATATATTGAAAGTGTTTTTGTTTATTATAATCTTTACGCAATTTTTACGCAAGGTAAATGATGTAGAATAGCTGCATGAATATAATACCACATAATAATTCCCTAAAGGGCATCATCCCATCAGAAAACCGGAAAAAAACTCTTGAGTAATTAGTTACAATAGTTGTTTTAAAGAATATGCGAATTAGCTACATCTTTTGCTTGCGAAATTACTTCAACAGAATATATACAAATGTGCATTTTCTTTTAAAATAAATCGCAAAAGTGGTCTTAATATGAATATCAATCGACAAAACCCCAAAATAATTTCGGTTCTCGACTAATATATATATATATATATATATATATATATATATATATATATATATATATATATATATATATATATATTGAACTATGTGCACAGATACTGTATTAAAAAAACAAAAAAAACAATTTTTCGCTCATGAAAACATTTATTCGCATACGCATATAAATATGCATAGAGTAATACACACATTCACAACCACGCACCACACGCATTATATATATATATATATATATATATATATATATATATATATATATATATATATATATATATATATATATATATATATATATACATTAACTCAATGTAATATTTAACTGAATATTGTGTATTTTCTACAACGTTAAATATGTTTACATTTAGTTAACCTAATAAGGAATACTTGACGAACATGATATCTACAAATATTTGGGCGTTCTAGAAGCAGACAGTATCCAATTTGCAAAAATAAAACTAACAATTGGGAAAAGACACTTGAGGAGAATAAAATACATCTGAATAGTAAAAAAAATAATTTAAATACTAAAAACCTGAACTGTATCACTGATACTCATTCTTTGGCCAAATCAAATAAAAACTTACATATCTTGACCAGAAGCCAAAGAAACTCATGATCTTTCGCAACGCACGTCATTCAGTAAATGAGACCTAGCGACTCTAGGTATAAAGAAAGGGCACAGAATCGGCTAAGTAGAGACCACTGTCTGAAAGACCGAAATATATTCCACAAATTACAAAACTTTGGACACAGCGGGAGATCCCATTAAATTAACAATACAGGACACTACTGAATCAGAAACTACAGACAAGGAAAGGAAAATGAGCAGATAAAGTAACTAAAAGAATTAAAATAATGCACAGTATAAGAGCACCTCGGCATTTCTAAGCAAAAGACATCTTAACAAAGACACGGAATCGCTACTGACAACTTTACAGCACAATACAATTTAAACATTAAAGTGAAAGTAGATAAAACACAGAATAACTTAAAATTAGAATAACACGATAAAAACATAATAAGTATAAAGACAACGCTTAATAGAATACAAAAAAACCTATTGGACAAAAAGGGGAAAACAGTTATCTCAGAATACTGCAGACAGCTGCAGCTTAAAGCATACACAAGCAAAATATACTCACACGTATTTAAAAGAACACTAAATGTATCACAACATTAATAAAGACTCATAGTTACAAACAAATGCGCAAATGAACGATCTGAAAAGGTATATATGCTATATAGAATATCAATATAATGCATATATTTGTAGGAACACAAACACATGTAAATTAGAAAAAAAAAGGAAACAATTGCAAGCGATGGGGAATATTAAGACTATAGCGTACGTTCGGATGCAAAATCGACATTACATATATACAATAACTAGTCGCATGAACAATGCAACAGAAGCAAACACCCTATTCAAAAGCCCAGTATTAACCAAATAAAAGAGGGGCAACAATACACCCTATAATCTGTCTTGCCCTACATATTGTCAGTGAACAATCTCTGATATTGACCCGGAGAATAACGATTTATGAGTTCAATTCATATTGCTTGCTGTTTTGAATGTCCGAGAAATTTCGAAGTTGAATTTTAAGCAATCGAAAGACAGAATATTCAGAAAAGGAACATGAAATATTTAGATTGTATTAATAAACACAAGAATTAAGAATGGACAAAAATGAAAAAAAAAAAAAACACTCTCAGGTAAATTAAAATATAATAATATTGCGAAAAGTGAATGCAATTTGTGGAAACTGAAGAAACTGAAACAAGCGGAGATTCTGTAAATAATGAGGATTATGAACATACATTTTAGAAGAAATGAAAGATGAAGTGAATTCGCCGAAAAAAGCTGATAGGCACAGAATGTAAAATTAATTAATTTGTAGTTTTACGCTTTCAACATTACACCAAACGGCGCAAAACAGAATATATATATATATATATATATATATATATATATATATATATATATATATATATTAAAGTAAAACACCGGAAACAATCACTTCGAATTGAATATTACTTCTAGATGTAGTCTTAAACAACAATTGTGCACATGCGCATGAACACAGGCACACAGAAATACAAACAAATATAATATTAAAAAATGAACTTAGGTAACCGAGTTACCTGTCAAATATTGACTTCCTAATTGGCTTACAAGAATATATAAGTGGCAAGCTTTGTGGATTACATAGAATATTTTCACTTTGTAATAAATTACGTTGCAAGTCTATTTCTGCTTCGGAGCTATTAGTAAAGTTAACGCGTAAAGAGAAATAACGCATTAAATTGGAAGTCGATCTAGTATATAATGAGGAGCGGTGTCTAGAAAAAATAACCTTACATTAGAATTAGATTTTCCATCATGCGTTTTGGGCAAAGTATCTCCCATGCTATCACACGTTGTATGCTGAGAAAAATTTAGCTCAAATTTCGACTATTAACTCCTTCTCCTTCATTGGCAGTTTTCTTCAACCTTCCCTGAAGTTGTGTGGGAGGAAACAATATCTGACTTGCTAAAAAGACTCCATGACGACTTTAATTACAGACGTTATCGGCCGCTTCAAAATAATGAGAACATATCTTAAAATAAAAAAAATACGCAGTATGCAGTGAAAAAAAAAGAAAAAAGAAAATGAAGCTGAAATGAGAAAAATAGCTCATAAAGAAAGAAAATAAGAAACTTTACTAAATTTGGATGTGTCAGATCCTATTTGTCACCAGCGCTGCCGAAAGTCTAAACTCAATTGACCCATTATAATTTTAAAGGTCAACCTTTTCTGGTGAACATTGCGAATTAGAGGTTAATTGAACTACTACAAGAAAAACAACAGGTATTTACGTTTCGTATTTTTTGAATGCTCAAGGGCAATGTTTTAAATATGACACGATAGTTCACTGTAAATTCCTACCCTTTTTATCTTTATAATCGTCGCGGTTTTATTTTCTTTCTTTTTTCTCTATAATTATACCTATTTTTTTCATACATAATTATCGTTAATTTGAAATTAAATAGCTATTACTGTCCGAATGAGGTATTTGCATTAATGTAACTTACTGCATTGGATAACCTCATTTATGTAAGATTTTGTAATTTGTGTTCGCAAAATATCTTTTACCTGTTTATAATGTCTATTCTGTATGGATTTCCCTCACTCGCTCTGACAGCTTCCAATAATAATCACAAACGGATAAAGTGTCTTGCCTTTTATAATTTTGACACAATATAAAACATCACGTAAATCAAAATGAACTAATTATCAGAATTATTGCAAACCTTTATTAAATTCTTTTTAAGAATAATTACACATTTCAAGGCGTGCGAAGGAAAATATAAGGTTTAATATATTTTATAAAACCTACATGGATGGCTTTATGTCTATTTACTCAAATTGGGAGATAATTAAGCTTTTATTTCTATATTTAGATGTTCATAATCCGCATGCTTCTCTGGTATTTAAGTTTATAACCATTCAGCTTGTCTGCTCACAAGGATAACAAATGAGGATCAAAATAAAAGACCACAGTGTTTATAAATCATGCCATGTACATAAGAAGAACTCAAGTGCTGCTGGTTTGAAATATCTATACGTCTCAAATCTTCATTCGCGGACATTTCCAAATGAGAAATTTGATAAAAAATCTACGAAATGTATGAATTCATTAGATAGTGGACACTGTTACAATCCTGTTTTCAGGGGATTTGACGGAGAATAAGGCCCTAACGACTTGGACTGATGATCTGGATGTTTCAAGTTCAAATCCAAGTCTTTCTACAACATCACTACACTATATGATGTTGACAACTGCCACTAACATCGTCACTAAGTCTTTCTAGAAATATATTTAACGAGAAAAATATCACCGGGAAAATTGTCAAACATATAAATATAAGAAAAATGAATTAACCTGATGCGAATATGCACAACATATACTGTTACATTTCGCCCCGTAAATGTTTCCGAGAAAAAAAAACTTTAAAGATAAGCATGTGGGACCAATCAGTCCATTCCAATGGCCTAATATTCAGCTATATGTCAAAGATTTTAAAATGATCTGTGTTCGCTTAGTTCGTTCGGCTCAATATAATTGGAGAAATTAATGTTGCATAGGATACGTTAGCAACACGTAAGCAATATGAAACAAATACACATATAAACTAGTGTATTGTAGATGTTACGGACTACCATTATTATTTTGTGAGAAATTATCACAGCTTTTCAGAAATTCTCAGTCTTTTCCTTACCGAACTGAGAAATTGCTATACAAATATAAAAAAAAATGAGTACAGAATTTTTAGAAAAATTCACAGATAGGTGATGTAATCGATTAGACATTAAATAAAATTAGTCTAATTTATATTGTACTGAAGGTTATAGTACGGAGGATACTGATAATATCGGTGCTGAAAAATGAATTCATCTGTCTGAAATTCGGTTTACATATTCGTGTTAGAGAAATTGACTTCTACAATAAACAATATAATCCTCCAAACGAATTGAGGTCACACAAACTAAAATATATAAAGAATAACGCAGAACGCGTAATACGTAATCTGAATAATCGAAATGACATCAACATATATTTTACTACAGAATCATCATAGACACGTTTGTTTACATATAAAGCATTCTGCCAAAAATTCTTATAAAATTATGCTAATTAGCAGGAACCAATAATTTAGTTTCTATCTATGCGTTACTCTTATCTAATCTATTTAATTAAAGCAACCGCAACTATTGCTTAACGTATATATTCGGAATTTAGAATATATCTACTTAACCGTGGAATTAAAGTAAATCTACTATAGACAACACAATAGCAATAATCATTACTCTTACACTTATATAAGAAATGAAAAACAATAATAATGTGTAATCTATAATATAAAGCTGAATGTGTGTGTGTGTATGGTCACGAATAGGCTTCTATATGGTTGAATATAAAAAAAAATGATTACATATAATGATAGATGATGTATCGAGACACAGGAATGGGTATGTTTGATCTGGCAGAATGGTGGTTCATTAAAATTGTGGGGTCTGCGTTAGCGCCTGGTCAAAAAAGTATGGAAATAAAAATAGGTTTACATGTGTTTTTGATATAGATGTACATAATACTTTTTTGATAATAATGCTTTATCTTAAATAGGGATGGTATAATAAATAGGTGGGGTTTGCGTTCGAGCCTGGCCTCCATAGAATGAAAATAGACACAAATTTTAATACATAATTTTCATATCTATCTACGTAAGTATACTTTGATAATTATGTTTTAGTTTGAAGAAATATTGTATAATAAAATTATGGGGTGCTCGTTCGCACCTGCCCTCCATAGAATTGAAATACTTCACAAAGTATTTTAATATAGATCCAAAGAATATTGTGATAAGTGTTTCAGTGTGAACAGGTATAATATAATAAATTATGAGGGTTATCTATTTTTACTTTCTTCATATGTTGCTTTGGCTTTGATACCCCCAAATTCGAAGCTATCTCTTTACAACCCTCTCGTTTCATAGCCTATCATACTTTCATAAATCAGAGTCCATTTTCTGTAGGCTGTTTTTGAACCCAGTCAACGACGGGTACATTTGCTAGTATATATATATATATATATATATATATATATATATATATTTAAATAAAATAAATAAAAAAACAATATCATGAAAATCATCGTTACCAATATAAACATCCTTAACTGTTTCTATATTATGAAATAAGTAACCAATAAAATATACATAATATTCAAATTTAAACAAACAGCAAGTTAAGAACTTTTTTAGATTGGAAGACGGCAATGTTATAATCACCCAGCAAGTACACGAAAGTAATCTGGTTTTACATACAGGCCTTTTCAAAAACCTAGTACTACTCATAGAGTTTTCCTTTAATTTTAAGCACATATATAAAGAGAGGGAAACTGTTGAGGTTTCTAGTACCTAAACTAGTATTGGTACAACGATTTTACATTACGACTGCAATAGAATGGGTCTTAGTATAATACAAACTATTTTAGTTTTAAAAATAGGTATACTCTCGTAACGTCTCATTTCTGAGAAAGGGCAGGTAAGGAGATCGAAAATAGTCTTCTCGCACTAAGTTCAGAATTTGGTTTTGTATTCTGTTTATTAAGTAAGAGTCTACTCCTAGAAGCTCTTCCACGGATGTGGCTTAAATAGGCTATCCTGTGCTGTATATTGTGCCGGTAGAGAATCGCATCAGGAGTTACACAATTTATAAAGTGATAGAATAAACACATTATTTATTTCCATTATCACAGTGAATTTGATCTAGATCAGGAGTGCAGGTCAGTCATAGAACTTCACAATGAGAGTGCGTCCGTAAGACAAATATTTATTCCAATTGACAATAAATATAGATCTGCGATTTACTCGTGATATTATATAAGTTTTGTCCGGGATGAATTAAATGGAACTAGTCATTTTACACTCGATATAAACATGCTCTACGTCAGTAAAAAGAAGAATTGAATAGATTCTGGTAATTTCCGACATTTATAGTGTTCGTTTTGATGGTAGTACTGTCAGAAAATGATTTGGGAAAACGTTAATGAATATCATGAAAAAGGTTTTTCTAGAATATATCCTTGACGTTTGCCAGCATTAGTATTGTCAGCTCCGGATTTCTGCCCATCACCGACTATTTTAATGGACATATAGAAAATAAATTATTTGTTAGTTAAGAAGGCATTTAAAATATTCCCTTGCTTGAAATCCTGTGAGGTACACCGTTAGGCAAATGCTATCAAATGGCTTATATATATTAAACGCCATTGCCCTAGAAACATGACTATCGGCAATAAATTCACTGATCCCATGCGATATTAACCTATACAAATACGCTGTTGATCGTTCAGACGGGAAACTATACTGACTGTCGTTGAATAGATTGCTTTTCTTTAATGATTTAATTCTACGCTTTATCACAAACTATACTAACTTACTTATTATACAGAGGGAGCTGATTTGACTGTACTGAACTGCAGATGAACGATTTCCATATTTTGAAATACTGAGACAACTCTCGATGTTTTCCAGGGACTTGGGAAGCAACTTTTGTGGCAGTTTATTTTTTTTTTAATTTAAGAACTTTTGTAACAGAGCTGGTTACGGGTATGTTGCACAAGATGATGTTGGATTGGAGGAAGAAATAGAAAAAAAAACGGAGAAAAGAACACGGGTGGTTTGACTGCGATTCGGTACATGTACAGGCTAGAGGGATTTGATGCGAACGAAGCTACTTGAAAAACTTATATGCAGCTGTAGTTCTTAACGTACTGTGAATATTTTTTTCAACGAGACAAAAGCTGAATGTTATTTCTTTTTTTTTTACTTTGTCTGTGAGATTTTAACATGCAACTTGCGAGTCCCAGTTTTATTACGTTACTATGTTACATATACATTATTTGGTGCCGTAAGACTAGGAATCTTCACAGTAAATGAAACGAATAAATTAGACAACTGAAGAAGAGCACAGTTCATTGTAAGCTGTCAACAAACACAGATCTAGCAGACTTACCATAAAAATCGGGAATGCAGGTAAGTTCGTTAACAATCTGGGTCAGATCATAGGCAAAATGAAATTATGACAGAATCTTCGTTCATCATGTTTTGTTTAAATAAACAAAAAGTTAAACGTTGGGAATTTTTAAATATCCACACATAGTAATATTGGCAGTGCGGTGGACAGACAGGATATGGGCAATTTTGTCAGCGATACTTTTAACAATTTTTTTTACTCATCATGGGAAAGCTTATGCTATATAGGGAATTGGTGATGTGAGTAAGCGTTAGTCGGAAAAACATGGAAAGCAATTTAGGACATTATAATGAAATTCCATGCTAGAAGGGAAGCCAAATTAACGTAGGCACATATCCCATGTAAATTCCAATCTTGGGGTCAGGCATTGGATGTTAATTTCCAATAGTTTTTTATCGATAAATCTTTAAAAGAAAGGGTGTAGCCAATGCACACGTAACAAAAGAACGACAGTTCATTCTATGACTCCCGTAATTTTATTCCAACCTTTACAAAGTAGAACTAACATCGTCATGTTGGCGAAATGAAACTTTAAATTTGTATGATGGGATTACGATAAAAAGTAAGGCAATATGTTTAAAACCTTTTTTTTTTCATTATTGCTAAAGTTGCGAATGTTTAAGGAAAATATCAGTAGAAGCATTGAAAAATTCACAGAAAGAAAGAAGGAGAAAGTGTAATTATTTTTTGGACGAACATATTGCATCTAGATGTCCAACTGGAAAACAACCGTATACCCCTGACTCTATTCACCCACATTGGTTTCTCGGAAACTTAAACTCTAATTAATACGTTTAACTTCAGCACTCTTATTACTAACATGTAAACAGAAGAATGGGTAAAGATAGAAAGAAAGGATCACGTAGAAGAATTCCCTCCAGTGTCTACTATACTAAATTGCCGACGTGAGGGGTAACATTTATATTTCACTCGTACAAAACATCGCCTTGGACGATGAAAAGTGAGAGACAAAAATCGAAAGAGAGAGGCTGCCAGAAATAGTTACACACGCTTTTAAACACTTATAGTTTCCTTGCATTTAATATCCTAACCTCTCTTTCTCTCTCCTTCAATATATATATATATATATATATATATATATATATATATATATATATATATATATATATATATATATATATACATATATATATATATATATATCCCTGCATCTTTCTCATTCTATATGCACTCTGTCTATCTTCATCTTTCTGTCGTTCTCTGTACTTTCTCTGTCAATACTTTATCTCTATCTTCCTATTATCTCTTCCCCGTGTTATAGATTTCTATAACTGATTTGTCTCTCAGTTTCTTAACCTATCATTTTAACTTTATTTCTCACCATTGATAATGAGATATTCATTAAAAATGGTAGGTTAAATGAAACACGCACACGCATATTTACTAATTCCCAGAAGCACAGCTCGCATTTCCTATATACGTTTACGCATCCGCAAATACGGAAGCTCAGAATTTTCCGCAAATACCGAAACGCAGAAGTCTACACATTATGCTTAAGCATAATGAACAGTAAATAGATAAGTTAAACACGTAAAATCCGTAAAAAACGCAAATCCATTATTAACTTACTATTATTTCTGCTACTACTTTATTGTTTTTTATTCGTATTATTATAAGCAATAAACTTTGTGCAATTAGTTTTTATATAACGATTGATATGTTTACTGTTTATTATTATGCATTAACATGTTGAAATGGGTAAATATCTATGTGTTTATTTTTTATTTAAGTTGTATCTTTAAGAAAGTATTTCAAGCTCCAGTTTCACACTACTGAGCCTTCTAAACGAGAATTTGTGTTATTGATTAAGATGTCATTTCGATGCAAAATAATTAAGTTGCATATAAATCTATATACTCTATCATTTCTATCTATCTATCTACCAATCTTTCTATCAATCTATCTCTCTTTATATATATATATATATATATATATATATATATGTATATATATATACACAGTTTATGTGTGTATATATACATAGTTTATGTGTGTAAATATACATAGTTTATGTGTGTAAATACAGAAATTTAAGAGGAAACTTTGAAAGAATTTGCAAAAATACGGAAGTGCGAAAAAGATTTCATTTTACAAAGGAAATAGAAAAAGTCAGACTTAATCCCGCATCGCCTACTCCCCCTACTTTCCTGAGAGATCGCCAACTTCGTAAAAGGACATTTTAAACCAGGTTTTGTTTTTGTTTTGCTTTACTGTTATTTTACATTCCATAGGAGTGAATGAAACACATGAATAACTCGGTCTGCTAATGTAATAAATAGGCGAGACAAGCCGAGAAAAAGAGAGGTTTGGAATAGTTACAAAACAGAAGGCAAAATAAATACACATTGTGATGTATAGAGACTACAAGTACGTATGTAAATTGGCGGAAAAAAAGACTAACAGAATATTAAGAACAACAAATTGATATGATGGGAAAGAACACAACAATGCATTTTTACTTTCTTAAAAATTAACTCTTAAGTACACATGAATAGATTTTCATATTTGATCTACTGATAATATTGAATTATTGCTATTAAAAATAAATTATATATATATATATATATATATATATATATATATATATATATATTATTTATGCCGGAATTTTTAAAGTGATTCCATGTTTACAGCCAATGTAACTAAGTTCTCATTGAGGAAAGGTGCTTCGGATATTTTATCTCATTATGATTCTGTAATATCACGTAGTATTATACTCTATAGGTAAAACGTGTTTGTTGATATTTGTTAAAATTAAACAAAGAAATACTATATATATATATATATATATTTATATATATATGAGAATAAGTAGTTAATAAACACGCTAGAAACACTTTTAAAAAGAGGTAAAAAGGAAGCATAAAATAAGTTGATAATTCTTAATCTGCGGGATTTCTAAGAAATACTTCGCTTCTCATAAGAGGGTAGGATTTAGCGAAATGCGGGATCGGATGCTGCTTGCAAAAGTATTAGATGAATCTACAAGTAAGTCATAGCTCTTACCTGGTAACACAAAGTGAAGGAGAGGGAATATGGTGAGGAAAAAGGCGATTTCACGTGAATGGATAGTCTGGTGAAGGGTAAAATATCCAATAACGGTAAACTTCCAAAATCCAAATCCAAAAAAGTTGGTGCAGTTTCCATTTCCACAAGTAAAATCCAAGGGAATCGCGTAAGTGGAAGATATTCCAAAGTAATCTAAAAGGCAGAATTTCGTGGAAAAATTCACAAAATGAGGCAAGAAAACGATATGCGTAGAAAAAGTATTTAAAGCTACTGTCAAAGCTGGGCTAATTTTGGGAGAATAAGTAAAGAAGGAGAGAAAATTGAATAGAAATTGAGTTAATATTAGTATAGAAAATCCAATGTCAAAATGACCCAGATTAAATGACATTGACAAGGCGCCAAAATGTATAAGCAAATAAGGGGCCAACTAAAATAAGAGGTTATTACTTAAGAATAGAATTAGCAGCAGTAGTTATTAAAGGAAGCATATGATTAATAATGAGTGAAATTTATACACATATATGTACATACACACATATATATGAGTACATATAATTGCACATATACATATATATATATATATATATAAAATACAACAAACACACCCACATACACACATATATATATATATACATATATACATATAAGCACCTAGATGAATAAATAAATAAATAAAGAGTTTACGAATATTAAAGGTGAGAAGACGACAGGTATCAAAAATTCCGGAATAAAGCAAATAAGCATGTAAGTAAATGCACATAGTAAAATATAAGTAGACATATCTGCAGAAAATAAATGGGTAGGTAGATGGATATATTTGATTGATAGGAACATTTTAATATTAAAACGGTGATTTCAGATGTGAAACCGGCCAAAAAGGGAAGAAATATAGAATTACAATGAAAATTACAGAGTAATGAAATTCTAAGAAAGTACATAGAAAAAAACAATAATGACATGGAAAAACATATAGATATATGAAAGGTTAAATTAATAGCTATGTAATTTCAAAGTTACAATATTAAAATTTGGACATATATTTGCAGTGGTAGATCAGTTCGTTTTTCGAGTTTATTATATCACTACATTTGAGTGGAAGTAATTATAGTTATAGCTTCGGCTGTGCAGAGTCGACATGACTTAGAGCCTGGAGTATGAGACTTAACCTTTTTTAGGATAGTCCATTTAATTGAGAAGGTGACATTGTTAGAATTATTTTTAATTATGGGAGAATGAGTAAAGAAGAAGAAAAAATTGATTGTAAATGTAGTTAATATTTGTATAGAAAATCCAATGTCAAAATGACACAGATAAAATGATGTTGAAAAGGATAGCGATGTTCCTTGGTTATTATTAGAATTTTATATATTAAAAGAAGAAGTGGGGTTTAATAATCTTTTCTTAATTAATGTTGAAGTAGCGCCGATATATGTATGTACTTTATTCACAGCTCGTGGTCTGAAATTAATATCAATTTGCTGATTTGTACTATGGAAATATTTTGAATTTTCTTTATTGTGATGAACAAAGGGCGGGACAATGAATGTAGGAGGAGTGTTTTAGAGGGGATAGTGAGTGTTGTAAATATTAGGATGGCTGTTAGAAGAAATAGTATTATTCTCATCATCATTGTTATCATTGTTATTATTATCATTATTACTAGTTGTAGGATTGTAAATAGAGGGACTGCTTGAATGTTTTATTGGATTAGTAACCATATCAAATGGAGGGTCGGAAGAGGGATTACTTGGTGAAAAATATTAGCTTCTGTTATGGGAGGATTGCGTGGGAGCTCTGTGATTGTGCATGAATATATCTCTATGGATGCAATCATTATTGAGTGGGCAGGGATAGTTGTTATTACAATTGCTGTTAGTTTTACGTTTAATTGGGAAATGGATTTTTGGGGGCTGATTTAATTTTTTTGTTATTAGATGTTCAGATATTTTGTGCTAAATTAGGCATAGTTGAATAAGAAATCCTTATTGAATTTTTTATAAAAATAGATTATATCTTGTGGGCATTTGAAAGAGATTTGTAAAATGTTGAAGAATTCCTTAGGTATATTGGTTTTGACAATTACGCTAAACAGAGAATTAAACCAAATATTTTCTTTCTCTGATGCATCTGGGTTGGTTACAGGTATTACGATTAGTATGTTGGTTTGGATTATATATGTAGAGTGGTTCATTGCTATTGATAGCGGCGGATCTTGTTATTTGAACTGATTTCTTGCGAGTCATATAGTGTGTTATTACAGATTTAAGGCGGCCATAGTATGCGAGAAATCCTACATAGGCGTCAATAAAACCTCAGTAATAGAGTAGCTTTGGATCCATCCAGAATTAAAATAGCAGAAAATAGATACCTGAATGTTTCATGGAACATAGGCATTTGCAGCGACAGTAAATTTATGATAATGCCAATTTTTTAAAACTGAAAACTAGTTTTACTTACTAAAACAATAAAAAAAACTCATAGAAAAATCAACCCCGCATCGAACGACTCCTAATAACAACCCCCATAAATAAGCAAAGATAACCCACCTTTATACGCACGCATACTTCTGACAATTTGCACTCCTACACACGAATCAAGACAAGGGCCATGAGGCACACGCACGCACTCACGGGCACGCACACCCACATCAAATATAATAACGGAAAAATGGTAGGATCCTTCTTACTGCTCCAGTAGATATCTCACTCCTGATGCCATTCATTACCTATATAAAAGAAAGGTGCGGTCAATGATTAGGTACTGAAGCCAAATCTGGGAAGCAGCTACTAGGAGTAGTTTGTCCTGCCTTGACAGATTTCCAAATAGATTCGTAGCTTTTTGGGAGGTGCCCTTTTCTCTTCCCTGCCTCTTCCTTATTACAGAAGAAACGTTGGAAGCCTGTCTCTGCTTTATCCTTATTTCCATGGCATGTGCTCGTCTGGCTCTAATCTCGGGTCGCCGCTTGCCAAACTTACAAAACAAAAAAAACTACTATAAATAATTTTGCCCACTCTTTATATGTGCCTAAACATATACGTAATTGTTGATGCAATCAACAAAGCTTCTATTCTGAAACGGCACACCAGTAGAACTCTCTTTCATTTGCCTGCTTTCCAGCTGACTTACAATTTCATTTTCTCTGAGTTCAGTGTTTGATGAACCGTCCACCTAAGTTATCCAATTTACAAAATTTCCACTACTTACGATTACTACGCTATAGTCCCACTATATACCCTACAACGATTTACCCTTATCTACGGGCGCCCCCAGGCATTTATAAGTGTTGACTTTTATGTTAAAAAATACCCTTTCCCCAAGTAAGTAAATAACTAGAAACAAAATACACTACTCTACCCCTATTTATCCGAAGAAACTCTCTCCAGACTCGGGAAATTTTAATCATGAGCGTGTGTGCATATATATATATATATATATATATATATATATATATATATATATATATATATATATATATACTCATGAGTGGGTGTGGGTGTTTCTGTGTGTGAATGTATGTGCATATGTATATGTGTGTACATATATGTATATAGGTGTGTATATAAGTATGCTCCTATTGTATTTCTGTATATATATATATATATATATATATATATATATAATTTATTTTCCATTTTATTTGTGTATATGCATGTATTTATGCATAAATTTATGTATGAGTGTATGTATATGTGTATGCATGTTTAGAGTGGAGACCGACCTTATACCTGTAGACCTCCCACTTCTATTTCCTTGTTTCTCTCTTTCACGGACAAACGAACGCTCACGAGTATTCGCACGCACACACACACACACACACACACACACACACACACACACACACACACACACACACACAAGCACACGTGTGAAAATTAGAAACCGAAGATTTTTACCCTTACTTACGCATACACACACGCGACACACAATGCCGGCCGTTACACACCCGTACGGTCATGCACACACACACAAACATGCACGCGTGAAAATGAAATTACAGCTCCTAAACCTTACACAAGCATACACTGGCGCACACACATCCAAAAAATAAATAAGCCATATAACAACTCATAAAAATATCCATTAAATAGACTAAACACCTCCCCACCAACCAAATAAACTTAACTTTAACCGATCGAATCTCTGACTTGCCCTAATATGGACTAAAATTCTCAGATTGGTATTTCTCGGAAAAACATACTCGGTACTGGCAGAGATAACCTGTTCTCCGGAAAGGAATTCCACAAATTTAAACTAAAAAAAAGAAACTTTTATATAACTATTTCAAGAGAGCTGACCAAGCGTGGAGACGCGTTATAAAAATATTTTAAAATATTAAAAAAATGACAAAAATCTGAAAGACTTATAATTGTTGATCACAACACATTTTTAAATATACATTTTTTCTCGTTGGAACGACACAATCAGCACTTTATTTCCAATGTTAAACGACAAAAATAACATAATAAACGTCGAATACACATTTTTTTTTTCATAGATATTCCGTTTTACGTGTCCGCAACCTACACGAGCTACGGAAGCTTGTGTAGACTATTGACGTTAGTAAGCTGAGGGAGAATGTGGCGGATCCTGAGGACGCGTTTATATTTTAAATGTTATGCCTTGGTAAAATGAGATTAATCCTATTAAATTTTAATTTTATTGGAGTAATATCAATTTAAGACTCAGCATATGCGAGACTGCATGGCACAATTATTGCTTGTTTTGTACTCTCGTCTCATGGGAAAATGCAGCGCAACTGAATGTTATTAATAAATGAAACGTTCTACGGATCAGGCAATTATTTATTTTTAATCCAATATTATATGCACATGTAACTTTTTGACTTTTAAATATTCATGTACAAGACAAACAACTATAAGCGATTTTTACAAGAAGATGTTTTATTCAACGTTGTACAGGGTGGCCACAAAGGCACGCACCAATGTTAATTAAAAAAGTTAAAAAATAAAAAAAGTTATTACTCAAATTCAAAAAATAAATATTAACATTGGTGCGTGACTTTGTGGCCACCCTGTATATTGATATATTTTTACTCATTTCATTATCTTCGGTGAAGTGATCACAAGTTTAGAATATCTTCTGGGTAATTATCAGTTACATATGCTATATACTTCGAAACATACCAGATAAGATAGTCTTTATCGACATAAACGGTCAAAGAACTCATCACATCTGTTGCACAACGACGGTTTGCGAGTTCTTTCATATTTTTGGTAAACAAACTCTTTAAAACCGTTTACGGGTTGATTGTTGCTTTAGTCGATTTTTACAATTTATTTTTCGAGTAAATAATCTTATTTAGATATATTGATGATTGCCCTACGAATAATAATGCGCTCTTGCACTTATTATAAAACACTGGTAATTATGTATTTTTATCAGCCCCCCCCCCTCTTGATAAGATACGCTGATTTCATAACTGCTCTCGCAATCTATCACATATGCTGTTAACAAATAGGGAATTGTTTTCTGTTAACTAAATTACACTTAATGCTTTTGTATGCTTATTTACTACAGAGGATTGCATGATGAAAACAGAAGTTTTTTTTTTGCTGGCTGTTCACCTCAAAGTTTTTTTTAATCCTTTTGTGCTATATATACTAATACCATTAACGCCGTTAAGGATTAATTCTCTACGATTCGAAAACAATCTAGTCATAACAAACAGCACTTCAGCGGTAAATAATTCATCAATATTTGGCTCCTCACTACATAAAAACAAAACAAAGTACTACTGATATTTCTATAAGAGCATTGAAATAACAATATATTTAATTTTCTTTTATTATTTTACATGCATTAAAATAAGAATGGCCATTAGGCGTGGATTAGAAACTAACGTAAGTGTCTGAAATACGAAGCTATAAATAGTTTTTATTACTTCACCTTTCTAACAAAGAAAAAAACTATTAATGACAGAAAAACAATTAAACGAAGACATGACAAAGTTAACATATAATGATCGCCGGTTGAGCTGTGACTGAGTAGAAACAAAAACATGTTCATGATTACTTAAACGACTAATTGTTTTCTAAAAGAAACAAATAACCAAACGTAAGTAAAGTAAATACTAGTGACCTGTTCCAAACAAGGAAACTATCACTATTTATGTTTATATTATTAATTTGTTTGGCTTCTACCGATATGTTTGTGTCCATGTGCTAATTGTTTGCCGTTATGCCATTTTTCTTTAAATTACTGTAAAGAAATCTCATTGAACACTTCCTGGTATCTCATCAATAGAATATACGGTTTTAATCGAATTTTACTTTGGAAATAATATTTACAAACTATTTCAATTTCTCTGTTTTCTAAGTTACTACAGTATAGTCGTCTTCAACTCACACATAAACAAGTACTTGATGAGCTGCCTCCTTTAATAATCCAATTTACCAAATTTCAGTAGAAATCATAACTACAATATGTTTCCATTGGCAACTATATACTCACAAACATTCATCCTCGAATGCCGCCTTGGCCTTGATAAGTTGTGAATCCTTTGTAAAAATATACTAATTTCTGAACAAGACGAATAGTTATTAAAGAAACAAATCTCAAATAAACGGGAAAATAAAAAAACAAACAAACAAGAAATACGTTGCAGTTAATCACGTGTCCTCTTTTAATATCCCTGTAATCGATGTAATTAATGTAAAAAAACAAACGATTATTTTATTCTAATAAATTTGAATAACATAAAATAATACAAAGCTTGGTGCAAATAAATGTCAAAGGATAAAAACTCGTTTTATAATAAATTTTCTAACTCGAAATAAGAATAATTCAAATCGACACATTTTTCCCAACGAGAAATAAGTTTATTACACTCGTTAGCATAGAAATCCTAGGTTCTGGATGCGATGAAACCATTGAAGGTGGATTCGGCATCATCTCGGCTTTCGAAGCATTTTTCGTGCTTGAAATTGTCGAGATGCTTGAAATAGAGATAATAAGTGAGCGAGAGGTTCAGTGAATATGGTGGATGAGACAAAGTCTCGTAGCCCAATTCGTTAAGCTTCTGCAGTTTCAGTTGAGCAACATTCGGACGAGCGTTCTCCTGGAGGAGAATTGGCCCCTTTATTGACCAATGTAGGGCACATAAGTTGGAGCTTGTTGTGTATTTTTTCAATTTTTCGGAAGTAGTTCTCCGGCGTAATTGTTTCGTCCGGATTCAAGAATCTGTGATCAATGAGACGGCCGCAGACCACTAAGCAGTCCCTATAACCTTTTGTAGTATTGTAGAACTTCTCCGGCACACAACCACTGTGACAACCGTCGCCAGTTGTCGTAGTTGATTTACTTCAAATTACACGTCAAAATTCGCTGGAGAAATGGGTCGTTTCGTTTGCGCAGTAGAAGCGTAGAAAACACCCTAAAGGACGATTAAAAAAAAAATTATTATTGTTAAATTAATAAGGCACGCGTTTATCCAACCTGTTTGACTTTCCTGTTTGTTTTAAATTACGAACGAAAGTTGAGTTTTCGACCTGTAGTCAAAAAGCAGCTTCTCTAGTTGTTTCGCAAGGATCAGTTTAATTTAAGGCGTTCACATGTTAGTAATCAACCGCAGTCGGCCAGCCCCACCGTCTTCATCTTCGAGGCTCTCGTCACCATTGCGAAATTTCCTGGTCCACATTTGTGCCACACGTTCGTTAGTGGTTCCTGGCCAATGCATCTATAAGATCACGAGCTGTCTCGCACGATTTTCGGCCTAGTTCCAACTGGAACTAGAAAATAATGCGGATTTGAATTTTGCACATGGAAAGCCTGAAAAACGCGAATGACGAGATTGAGAACGGTAACGAAAAACACGATTCGATAGAGCAAAAACGCGCTTATAAATGATATATCAGATGACTATATATATATATATATATATATATATATATATATATATTATATATATATATATATACCAATGAATTAATTCAAGAATTATATATATATGTATATATATATATCTATATATATATATATATATAGATATATATTAAACATAGAAAACGAGATTGTTTTTGCACGAACCTACCATAACACAAGTATACATATTATTATCTACAAAGTGCAGCATGTGCTAAAGATATTATCAACATAAACATTTGTGTGAAAAACAAAACAAAAAACAGATAGGTATTAGATACTAATGTTGGAATATGTACTTTATTTACATTTAGATAAACATCATTTAAACCACTTATATGAGAATATATGTCAATTTTGCCTATTTTGTGGACAGTGTGAACATATTTCTTTTGGTGGGAATACTCTTAATATAAGTAGCATTAGATTCCCTCTTGAAAAGAGATCATCAACGACACAACATGAAATAAACTTTAGACATAGCATGCAATACCCGTAGACGCTTGAGAAGAATTGAGTAGAAAACAGTAGTCTCATAGACAGCAACATGAAGAGATTTTAAATGGAAGAACACTACTATTACGACAAATTAGAATAAAAATGTATTCCTTTTAAACATAATTCGACAGTTTAACCTGTATTCTAATATAAAATTATTATAAAGAAAGCCGTTTAAAGCGTTACCTTACCCATCCAGCAACGTGTATGAAACTTATTCCGAGAAATCTGTGTGTAGTATTGTATTATGCATATTATTTTGGGAACAATCCAGTTAGACTGATCGCGCATTAACAAAGATGTGTTTAAGCGTCGAAATCGCTTCCATTGCATTCATGAGACGCTTCCCTATCTTCATTTTTTTTTTTTTTTGCTTTTGGTAGTCTCTTCTAAATTTACCCTCCTTTGCGCTTACATACGAGTCTGTGCGATGTTTCTTTCTTTTTTTTTTTCCTTTTTGCTTTTCATCATTCTTGTCTGGCTTTTGTTTCAATGTTTGAACTACGCAAACAGAGATTTAATCGACGCACTTGCCGCTGGAGCGTTCGAGATATAAAATTCAATTCTGCCTGCGCGTTTGTTTGGCACATATTCGCATTCGAATTTGTTGTCCTGTAATTAAATTATGTTTTCTGTTTATTTCCTCTAATATAAAAAAAAACAAAAAAAATACCCGGCAATTCTTTATTCTGAAATAATGTTAGGAGAAAAAAAACCCACCTCGATGTGCGTTTGTCAATTTCCATGCCCAGCATTCCATTGTCTTAAGATATGTAGAGGGAATTAATTCAATAATAGCGCTCAAGTAAGTTTACATTATTACAAAAAATAATATAAATAACAAAACATAATATATATGAATATAATAAATGCATAGAAAGTAATTAAAAAATAAAGTATGTTTCTATAATGCTGAGTAGTTTTTTCAGGTTTTAAAGATTCAAAAACTGAGTAAAAACTTTCAGATGTTTAAGTGTATAGTATGCTTGGATATTTCAGAGTACATTTAATGTCTAGAATACATTCCCTATATTAACTATTAATTTCAGAACGCTGCGACATCCTTCACCTCTATTTTGTCCTACACGGGAATCTTCTGGTCGAGTTCAGGGGAGTAGTACACTTTTGTTCCGTTACCAACCACATGAGAAATATTACGTAATCTATCTACAACCTCGAGAATAGTGTAACTTAAAACTGAATACAACCATATACTTAATACACTACATCCCTAGGCATTTCTAGTCGATATAAATACTGTAAAATGAGAACGATATTCCGAAAAATTAATAAAATGCAAATAATCTACAGTTTAAATATAGAGAAATCTAATGATGTGATACTGTTGTTTATTTATTTATACAAAATTGAACATAGATGAGCTTTCAAATGAATCAATATATTTTATACCTCTTTAAAGTGTATAGTTTGTCTATATGCCACTAGTAAGGATAACATACGATTAAATAATTAATCATTATTCAGCATTATTGTCACGAGTTCTGCGACATGCATTATTTTTTTGTAATCAAATCGTCTTAGTGTGGGTTCAAAATCAGGTTACAGAAAATGTACTCGGATTTATTAAAGTATGATAGCTTGTGAAAAGGAAGGATTGTAAAGAGATAGCTTCGAATTTGAGGGTATCAACACCAAAGAAAAATATGATGAAAGTAAAAATCAAAATAGATAAACCCAATAATTTAATATACCATACCTCTTCACACTGAGACACTTATCACAATATTCTCTGGATCTATATAAAAGATATAAACCTTGTTACACTTTGTGACATATGTCCATTCTTTGGAGATCAGGCGCAAACGAACACCCCATGAATTTATTATACACTATTTCTTAAAACTAAAACATAATTATCAAAGTAGACATACGCAGATAGATATGAAAAACTAACGCAGACCACACAATGTTATTATACCATCCCTATTTATGTTAAAACATATTTATCAAAGTATTCTTATCTGCATCTATATCAAAAACACTTGTAAGCCTTCTTTTTTAAATTTTTTATTTTTTATTTCCAAACTTTGTTGACCAGGCGTGAACGCATACCTCACAATTTTAATGAACCACTGTTCTGCCAGATCAAACATACCTATTCCAGTGTCTCGATACATCTTCTGTCTTATATGTAATCTTTTTTTTAAATCGACAACCATATAGGGGGCTATTCGTGACCAGGCACAGCTACACATACACACAGACATTCAGCTTTATATATCTATACACACACATGTATATATATATATATATATATATATATATATATATATATATATTATATTTAAACCATAACATTATGGTAGAATCAAGGAAGCAAGAAATAATAGTGAAGTTCCGAAATCTAGCAGAAGGCAAAAATATAATTTTTATTACATTTTCACCCCAAACAAGGCACATTTACATTTTGGTGTAGGAGGCTACTATCAGGGACAACAACTACTTGGGTACTATGGTGGGATTTGGGCAGAAAGATGTCGGTTCACGTTGCAATTGAATTTCTGCATGTCAGTCCTGTTGGGGAAGCAGTGACCTGGAATGGAATTCCAGAGTTTAGCGGTTCTGGGGAAGAAACTACTGGAGTAGAAATATCTTTTACATCTAGGCATCTTTACTGTGTGGGGGTTGGATTTATGGCATGTTGGGTTTGCCGAGGGTGTCTACGTTGTGGGGTCACAAGTGTCTGCAGTTCGAAAAAGCATTCACCATTAATATACTTGTAGAACAGCCAGAGGGACGCAACATTTCATCGATGGGACAGAGGCTGAAGTTTAAATGCCAGTTCAGGGCCTATCAGATTGGCGACTCTCTTTTGAACCTTGTCTAGGAACGAGAGACTAGTAGCAGATGCTCCAGTCCAAATGAGACATCAATACTCAATACATAGGCGAATGGTGGCCATATAGAGGTACAGGATACTTTCGGGTGTTAGTAGTACAGTAGAGAGAGCCTACCTTCTTTGCAGCGGCCCTGGCAATGCTTTCAATGTAATTATTCCAACTCATGTTTACTGTAAACGTTAGGCCACGCAGTTTGAAAGATATACTTTCAGATAAAGAGTTAATGGCCATTGCTCCTGGTGCCAGAAAAAGTTTCTTGTAATTATTGAAGTAAACAAGTTTAGCCTATGCAGCAATGAATGTGACCATCCATTTTGGTCCGGATTACACTTCAGATTGGAGGTAATCCTCTAGTGTTTTTGCAATTTCTTTAGGTATGTGTTCATTTGTTTTCCTGCCATGCATGTTATAGAGTGTGGTGTCATCAGCATATATATTCATCTCAGAGGCAATTTCGTCGGGAAGGTAATTAATGAATATTAGGAACAATAGAGGTCCAAGGATCTTCCACTGAGGCACTCCCGAATTTATATCATATTGTTTAGATGTACAACCGTCGAGGACAACCTGGATTTTTCTCTTATCTTACTAGGATTTAATTAGGTCAAGTATTCTACCAGTAATAACGTATGATCTAATTTTCCTGAGGATACCCTCATGCCATACCCTGTCAAAATCCTTAAATATATCTAGAGCTACCGCTCTGCCTTACCCCGCTTTGTCCAGTAAATGGTATATACGTTTAGAGATTACAGTGAGAATGTGTGCTGTGGAACTGGCTTGTCTAAATCCATATTGTTTGTCAGTCAGAAGTTTTGCATATGTAAGGTGATGGACTAGAGTATGATTAATCATCGTCTTATATATTTTGGCGAAACGTGGGGGGAGGGTAATGGGGCGACAATGTGATGGGTAAGTTCTTTCGCCAGAATTCTTGAATACTGGCACTACAGAAGCAGTGTTCCAACAGCCCGGAAAGCAAAATTCAGTAAGTCATTATTTGTAGAGTTTGGAGAGAACAAAAGCTACTTCGGCTGAGCACGTTTTACTGACACAGCTGGAATGAGATCGGATCCACATGCTTTTTAAGTGTCAAAGTTTTTTTTTATGATAGTATCCCGCTGAGCAGATGTGATTATTAGATCGTCTAGCGTTGCGTCATTCCGCAAAGGAAAGTCAGGCAGGGGGCGGTTGGAAGGGTCCAGTGTGGAGTTTGAGGCAAACCGACTGGCAAGCATAGACTTGTCGGTTCCTGAGCAAATAACCTCGTGATTGTTGTTTAGTTGGGAAATTGTTGATTGCCCATTATTTATAACAGAAGTAACGCGTTCCTAATTTTTGTACTTCGATACAGTTTTTAGTGGTTTCAGTAAATACTCTCTTAGCTGTCGCTATTTCTTTCTTAAGCTGACTTCTAGCTTCTATATACTTATGTCTCCTTGAACTGGACTTATGTCGGTTAAATCTGCGGTATGCATGCTACCTTTGAGCAATGGCAGTTGCGCAAGTAGAAGTAAACCATTAGGGAGAGTGCGGCTTGCTATAAAATGTCCGCATTGGAGCATGTGCTTCAATTGCCGTTTTCAACCATTCAGTGGTCTTCTTTGCGCACTGTTCAGCAGGAAGAGAAAAATATTTCCCCATGCGGCATATCTGATAAGATGGCATCCCAGTCAGCCTTTTTATAATATCTCGTTGTTTTGAGAACTGGCTCTTCAGGTTTTGCTCTAGAGTTTAGGGCGATTTCAACCATTATCACTGCATGATCAGCATTCCCGAGTGGGCTGTCAGCATTTGTTATACAATCCTGTGGAACTGTGGTCAGAAACAGATCTAGAAGTGATACGTGTTGTTCTTGCTGGTCAGAGAAACGGGTTGGAAATGTAAATATTTGTGATAGGGAGTGAGATGTAGCGAAGCTATGTGTTGTGCTGCCCGCTGCATCTGTGTAAGTAGAGAACATAGTTTTTGTGGTGGACATTTATGCCACCAAATACATGTATTTGTGCGCTAGTGTCAAGGGAGAGTGCTATGTCTATGCTGTTAGATACTTTGTTTATTATGGTGCAGTCCTGGGTCGAGAGAGAGCGGTGGAGAAAATAATAGTAGCTAATGTTATGTTGTATGTTTAGTCTAAAACACATAAAGACTTCATCGTCCAATTCTAGGTGTGTTTCTCTAGTCAAGGAGAGTATGTTACTAATGTAGACTCCAAGTCCGTGCATATGTTTGTCAGAATCCTTACGGCAGAGTGGAAGATAGCCAGGCATGTTAAAGTAGTTAGAGGGGATGGAGGAGTGTAGGTTAGTCTCACTTAGTGCTAAGATATCCGGGGGGTTTGTTAGGAGAAATGCTTCGACATCATTTAAATTAGTTCTAATTAGTAACTGCAAGCCTCAAGGGAGAGGGCAGGGTTTTTTTTAGTTGTGGCCTGGTTTTAGCGTATTTTTTTAAAATTGTACTGTCATTTTTTTTTCAGAGTTTCAGTTTAGGTAAGAGATACCGAACAAAAGGTTATGCAGAATACCATACATGCAACACAAGCAGATCATCATTAGGATTTTGGTCTCCGGGTTAGCCCACCGAGGATGAATGCAGTGTTGCTATCCACGTTCGACATGACACTACACACAACCCGATATTATACAACTGTTGATGGAGCAGCCACTCTAAGCGCTACCAGAGAGTTAGGGCACCTGTACTACCAGTCGGGGACAGCAGCCAGGAACTGTCTATCCGGTACCCTCAACCCATCAGACGATGGTCAACCCAATCTTCTTGTACTGCCATTATGGCATTCAAGCACTCCCAAGTGCCCAGTTTAGGGGATGTGATGTGTCGGGAGTGGGGAAATCGACGTTCATTGCCCTAGTCAGGAAACAAGATTGACAACTGAAGGTCTGTGGACTCCTTATGATTCGACCTCTACGCCTAGATAATAGGCAAAGAAGGAGTATGGAAGCCGGGTGATACACAGTGCCTATCTACTCTTTAAGCAGTTTAGGTTTGCTGACTGGTAATTTGTTTGAGTCACCAGCTCTAGGAAGGTTGCAACCAAGACTGGAGAGGACCCTCCCCCTTTAGGTTTAGCTTCATAGTTTGCCTTCTTCTAGACGGATTACCTGGGAAGATCTACTTGTCTATAAGCACCGGGAGGGCTTTCCCCGCGCATTGGTCCTAATCCAGGCATTTATGTGCCCCCGCGTTTGTGCTTAATGTTAACGGGTAAGCTGAAAATGGTTATATATCCACTGAAAAATTATACCCCTCAAAATGATTACAGGGCATTGCTATTGCATTGTTTGTTACTGGAGGAAGGTTTTAGTTGTTGTTGTTGTTGTTGTTATTATTATTATTATTATTATTATTATTATTATTATTATTATTATTATTATTATTATTATTATAATAATAATAATAATAATAAATATCCGCATTTAAAGATCTCAACACTGTTTGGAATATAAAGAGAAATAAGAAAAGCAATCGATTGTCGAGAAAGGTCCCGTTTTAATCATTGTTAAGGCGGGCTTATTGTTGAAGGAAAAATATTATTGCTTATATTTTTTCTACTTATGTATGCAAAATAACGTTGTCATTGTATCTAGAGTGCATTCCACACTTAATCTTTGTACAGCAAACTGCCTAGAATCAATTATTTGTTGCATTGGAAATTTGTAACTAACTCACGAACGAATGATACCAAATGGAGTAATTTTTCTCACGATCCAACAAGCAGAAGAAAGGGACATCCGACACAGCGTCACGAACAATGATCCTCGAACTACGACCCGTGACGCTCATATTCCTGGATATTTGAGTAGCTCATTTTGTTTTCTTTATTCTTTTATTTTTTTTAAATGTGATTTCTTTACCTGCGAGCCAATGTCGATGCAAAAAATAGAAAAGTCTCGCATTAATCCCATCACCGTAGAAACGACGAATACCACGCAACAAAATTTTCGTGAATATTACGAAATTGGAACAACCAAGGAATACACTTATGTACCGGAGGTGTTATATTGGTGCGTTCGTAACGAGGACGTGACCCTTGGAATTTTAATAATGGGGCGTCACCGTATTATATTGCTAACGTTTCGCCAAGACATGACCTTTGACTGGAAGAGACCGGAGTTTCATAGTGTTATACATTAACCTTGTCCTCTAAAAGCTTCCGGGCCGTGATATTTGGCAAGCTCTTTGCTAAAGAAAAAATAGTTTCGTTGAAGCCATATCATATATCCACAAGTAATATATATATATATATATATATATATATATATATATATATATATATTCTTCTGGCTCGGTATTGGTAAGCTCATATGCGTATACGTTTATACCCATTCCTTTGTGTGTCGTATCACCACACATTTAACCTTACCTCTACCTTTTTACCCTTCTCCTCAGATTCCGTCAGATTCCGTTCTTTTTTATGCCTATCTTTTCTTCCATATTCCCTCTATCTCGCTTACTTAACATTATAATTTTTATGTCTTAAATTTTACACATAATATGTTGATATAGTTTCTGAATCTTTTCATCCATTTCCTAAGACTTCTCGCTAAATATAAGCTGTTGTTACCAACTATCTGATATGAAATCGCTTGCAAACTTAATATTTTTAAGTACATACGGATGTAAACTCACATATCTCATCACTTACCAGCTTGCACACGAAAACACACATACGCACACGCAAACACACACACGCAAACACACACACGCACACACACACACACACACACACACACATATATATATATATATATATATATATATATATATATATATATATATATATATATATATATATATTGACACGTGTGTGTCGTTTTGAAAGCGAGTGAGGGATCACGCACTTAGTGTATCATGAGGTGAAGACTATCAACCAGTTATCGTATCACCCATCAGCCACGCTCCTCGTGTACCGACCCTGCGTATCTTATCAGATTTACTTATCAACTTTTCACTGTTTCTCTTTATTTTCTTCTTGGAGGCATGTTTTTAATTTTGCTTTCCTTTAGTTGAAAATGTAACCAGTGCATTTAAAACCAATTATGCCAGCACTTTGAAAGTCACTATCAACACCACAAACACTTTAGTATTTCCGGCTCTTTACTCCATGTTCCCTCCTTTCATCCTTATACTTTTTTCTCATTATCTCGATTGTATATCACTGCTCACGCTTAAACTAATTCTGTAAATAAATAAGAACAAAAGGACAATATTAAATAAACACTTTTCTCTCACACATATTCTCCCTCTGTATGCCTGTACCTGTCTTTCACTCTCCCTGTCTCTATATATTACTATCTATCTTCCTTTCTCTCTTTCTTTATATATATATGTATATATATATATGTACATATATATATATACATATATATGCATACACATATCCACAGTGAATTATCTATCAAGCTATGTCTATCTATCTATTTATCTATCAATCTAGCTTTCTGTATCTAAATACCTTCATATTTTCCTCTGAATATACATACACGGAGGCACACAGGCACACGCACGTACGCACACACACACACACACACACATATATATATATATATATATATATATATATATATTCTCGCAACGCGTAATATTTTATAATTTTGAACACGTGCGTTTGTCTCAATCAGCAACTGATTTCAATGTATATATTAATTGACAAAAACCAAGAAGGAACCGAATCAACTATTATTTAAAAGTGAAAGTGTCTTTCTGTCTGTGCACATTTCCCTACGCAATAACTCTGTCAATTTTTTGTCTACTGACTCGAGATTTGATATATCGGTTCTGAGATTTGGTAAAATCGATGTTATACGTTTTCGGCCAGAAATTTGGCTATTAAGGGGTCAAGGGTCAAAGATTTGACCTTTGAGAACTCTACCAAACTCCTCCGACAATTTCTGGGTCTAAACACTTGACATTATAGATATCGGTTCCATAGGCATGGATCTAACTTAATAACTTGAATTGAGCCCAAAATAATAAATGTAAAGGGGGATAATAGGGGTCAAATAACAAAAATTGGCCGTTTTTTCTGTGCTCAGCATTCACCTCCAAACACCCGGGAAACGCCGGGCACCCATGCTAGTATATATATATATATATATATATATATATATATATATATATATATATATATATACACTATTCTATTAAGTAGACACGTTTTGAGGCTCCGTCCTAGGTTCGTTTCGAGCGACTTATTTTATTCGCGACATTGTCTTCGATTAATCAATAAATAATTATAATGGCAATAATGCATATATATATATATATATATATATATATATATATATATATATATATATATATATATATATATATATCGTGCGTACACGTAATCCGCTTTAATTCAGTCGCTATACGTTCCCTACAATTCTTTGCTGAATAGTCATAGAGATTTGTAATAAATTTGTTGATGTTACTAACAGTATTTAACATATTTAAAGAAGATATGAGACAATTTTACCCTTAGGTAGTTCCTACTGACATGAGTGGACTTTTCTTATTAATTATTTACGAAAATTGTGGCATCATAAATAATACCGCTTTTTAATTAGTAATGTTTGATTATATATATTAAAAGCTTGGAACCGCTTTTAAACGACGATTTACAATATAATTAGGGGCATTTTTTTACTAATAATTTAAATTTTGTTTTTTTAGCATCTTTTTTTTTTTTTGAAAGGAAGATGTCTTGATAAAAATAGTTTCAATACATAGAAGTTCTTAAAACTTGTTTAATATTGTTTTTATTTTTACTGATACAAGTAAATGTTAAAAAAAAATCCTAGATAGTACACAACAGCGAATGTGCCTTGTTCAAGTTGTCACAAAGAGACCAAATTTGAATCGAGTTGTATATTGGCCGATCAATTCTTTTCATTGAATTCGTATAAAAAAAGAATTCGTGACAAAAATATTTGTTACCAGACTTAACGACTGAAGTAGTCATTTAAATATTTAATGTTTGATATCATACATTGTTTTCGCATATACATAAATTTACCTGAATCGTAATTATTAACCGGATGAAGTTATTTTCATCGAGCAAGATTGCACCAGAGAAACTGTGTTTAGAAAATTGCTTTTCAGCGGAGATACGTAATTGGCCAATTAAGTTACGGTGTATGTCTTGCATAGCATGTTTAGAGATAAAGATTCGATTATTTTTTTTTGCTGGTTAGTTACACAAGTTAGCCCCCCTCACAAAGTATACCAATTGAATAGGGGTAAGTAATAACATTTAAAAGAAGTGTCTATTTACTCTGTTCGGTTACAGGATAAGGTTTTGTCCTGAAATAAAAGTTTTATGCATTTTAAAGGATGAATTACATCACTGAATGTAAAAATGTTTCTTTGAAGAATACTATATGATCACTTAGAATATAGTAAGTGTTAATTTCTAGATGATGAACACACAATTATAACTGATAATCTTGTAAGGAATATGCACGTTTTGTGATGATATTATAATAAGGCCCGTTCTAAATGTTTGCTACTAAAAGTTTCCAACGCTCTGATAGGAACATGATGTAATAGGGACAAGGCTAATAGCGGTATAACGTAAAAAAGCATATGCCTCTGAAATTCAGATTGAATTAATACTTTTTTTAATGTAAATCTCTCATACGTGATCTAATTTAATAACATTATTATTTCCTCATAATGATGTTTCTTCTGAGGTAAAAAGAAAATCAAAATGAGTACAGTCTCTTCGGCAGATCTCACCACGACTACGAGGGCTTTGTATGTGTTTTCATAAGAAAAAAATATGAACGATTTATTTGAAAGCGTAAAGTTTGAACAATTACATAAAAAAAGACAACGACTGTATAACACGTAGAAAGGCTTATGAACATTAAATATTAGGATTAATGCATGGATAAATGTTTTATTCTATTACGAATCTCGCATCTTTTTATTTGGTTTCCGATTCGTCATTATAAAGACGAGACCTCCACCGCAGAACTATTACGCACACACACACACACACCCACACACACACACACACTCTCTCGCAGGTATATATATATATATATATATATATATATATATATATATATATATATATACTTAATTTACTCATATAAAATTAATATACGAAAGTATAGATTTATGCATGAACTTCAAAAGTTCTCAATACGTAGGTAGAACTAGTTAGTAAGTTATAAAATGTATATGGCGATTACACTACACTGAGTATTCCGCGTTTCATCCACTCTACTAGTCTTCAGGCTTATACGAATAAGCCTGAAGAATCCTAGAGTGGATGAAACGTGGAATATACAGTATTGCTTAATCGCCATCTACATTTTATAACTTACAATATATATATATATATATATATATATATATATATATATATATATATATATATATATGAATTTGTTTATTTGTCTGTGTATCTCTGTGAGTGCCTCTCTCCTTCTCTCCCTCTTTCTCTTCCTCTTTCTCTCTCTCTCTCTCTATATATATATATATACATATATAAATACTATTTTTTATATAACATCTGTGAATAATAACAATTTCACAATGTCAAAATTATAATTTAATGCGATAATAGCGCCAAATTTACCCAGTCCTCTTTACGTCTATATTTTTCTCTATCCTCTCTCATTTCACATTACTTTTCCACTCTCTTCTACAGTCTATATAATTCTATTTTTCTCTCTTCTTTACTTTCCGCCACTCTTTTTAATGTTAGACCACTCTACGGCAAACTACATTATAATACAACGGCAGCCCATTTCTCTATTTTAATTTCTCTTCTCTCAAAATTACAGCATGCTCACTATGTTTCAGTTTAAATCGCTTTTTTTTCCTTTTCTCTCTAAAATTATGTCTCCACTGCCTCCTCTCATTCTCGCCCTCACTCTCCACTTTCTAGTTATCCACCTTTGTCTGTCTAATTTATTTATTTTATTGTTTCGTCGGACTTTTAATAATTAAGTTTTTTATTGCCTCCCACGTTCTAAAGTATGTATGTCTATGTGAAGATGTTATGGTAATAAGATACCAACATAATAAGGTTTTGACATTTTTAATAATAATAATAATAATAATAATAATAATAATAATAATAATAATAATAATAATATACTGCAAAATACTTATTATGCAATCTTCCCTCAAAAGTGGGGCATCCACATCGGATAGGGCCGTATCAAAGAGTCATTAATGGTCCAGGACTACTGATGGGCGATTGATGCTAATCCCCCTTTCACTGAAAAACAACGGAAAGCACTAGGGCATTACATTTATATTGCACAAGGAATTTGTTTGATTTTGTCACTCAGATTATAAGGGACGCCACACTTTAGTTCCATTGTGTGATCGCTGTGAGCACTTAGCGTGAGCACACCCGGAATATATTTGATGATAATAATAGATATAAAATAATGTTTGTAATAAAAATAATAACAATAATAATAATACATAATATTATTATTATTATTATTATTATTATTAATGTTATTATTATTGTTATTATTATTATTATTATTATTATTATTAGTAGTAGTAGTAGTAGTAGTATGTTTTTTTTTATTTAAAGATACTTTTGTATGATTTTTTATGATCCGTAAGATTAATATTTTGCAGACAACTAAAAAATACAATAGCACATAGCTTCAACTTCTGTCCATTCATCAGTGAGTGAATGTTAGCAAGCTACCACCGTGAAATTGTAAAATATCCGTCCAGAATTCCATACATACTCCTGATTTCAAGTGAAGAATCCCGAGTTTAACATGAAGATGTTTGGAGGCTACATCAACCGAGACATTATGTACAAAACACTTACAAGAATAGTTTTCCGTAGAATCCCACAAAATTGCTACTACTACTACTAATACTACAACTACTACTACTACTAATACTACTGCTACTAACACTACTACTGCTACTACTGCTACTACTACTACTACTAATAATAATAATAATAGGAGAGATGCTAAAAGGAAAGGCCAGCAATTTTTTTTAAGAAACTAAGAAACCAAATACATTTTGAAGATAATTGCACAACCATACACAAAATACCGTATCGCAATCTCCTTTTGGACATGGATGTACAATCAAATAAAACTATCAAACAAGGAAAACTGGATGCGGCAGAATAACATTCTGCAAAAACGCCAATTTTACCGCCGCGTTGGATTAAAAAATGTTTTTAGAGGAGATCGTAAACGGAAGAAAATACAAAGAGTATTGAAAAATGAAAAATGTATGGAACATTAATAAAGTCAATACAATACTTTAAATCGTAGCAGCTCTAAGTGCAGTTCAGAAGAAGCTGGTGAGGAAACTGGAAGAAATTTGGATAACAACAAAATTGAGTCCATAGCGAGGATAAAAGTGCTATAGTTTTAACAAGTATCTTCTAGTCCGATAGTAAACCTACAAAAAACTCTAAGCAGTCTCATGAATATTGCAATAAAATGAAAAAAAAAAGAAAACGTATAAGGAGCTTAACAATAATAAACCAATGGAACTAAAGCGACAACAAATGTAATCAGATTTATTGCTGATTCAACCTCTAATTTAGTTATCATCCTTAGTTTATTACTCGTGAAGCAAGAAAAACATGTAGGAGGACTACTTTTGATAGTACTCTATTTGAAGTATTGATATTAAAAAGATCTTGATTCTTATAATTGCGATCCAACCCCCAGAGTAGACTAACTGTTGCTACAAGCGAGAAATTAATCTGCCGTAAATACTTCTGCAATTGTTAAAAGAAGGGTTGACGAGATCTAGCAATGGCCCTCTAGAAAATATCACGGTTTATTATCCATGAGCAATCTCGTCTGATTACGATAAAACACTTGGTAAGTTAACAATAATAATAATAATAATAATAATAATAATAATAATAATAATAATAATAATAATAATAATAATAATAATAACAACAACAATAACTCTTTTTCTCCAATACAGAGGGAAAAATGAACCACCCGAAGTACATGGACGATTTTAAACTTTTTGCAAGGACCAAAAAGGCGCTAAAGACAGTTTTAACACTACCAGTATCTTCAGCCAAGATAGCCAAATGGAATTTGGAATGGAAAAGTACGCACTACTAGCTATACGAAAGTGAAAATAAGGACGACAGAACACATGGAAACACCTAACTAAACAGAAATGAGGACAGTAGGGGAACAAGACGACTATAACTACATGAGAATTCTTGAAGCGGACACCGTCAAAACATCAGAACTGAAAGAGAGAATTGGAAAGGAATACCTCAGGAGAACAATAAAACTGTTGGAAACGAAATTATATAGCAGAGACCTAATAAAAGGTATAAATCCACGGACAGTATCACTCGTAAGATACTCTGGACCGTTTATAGGGTGGACAAAAGAAGAACTGAGACAGCTTGATCAGAAAACCAAGAAACTCATGACCATGTATAATGCACTGCATCCAAAGTACGATATTGACAGATCCTACGTGAAAAGGAAAGACGGCGGGAGAGAACTGATCTGTATACAAGACTGTGTGGAGGGCACAAAAAGAACTGGAAAAATACATAATGCAAAATACTGAAAGGATAATTATGGCAGCGAGAGACACTAAAAAACAAAACAAAATAGAAAACAGAGATAAATGACTAAACGACAAAAGAAAAATGAGCAGAGAAACAACTTTACGGAAGATTCATAAGAATGACAAAAGATGAGAATAACAAAAACAACTGGACATGAATGCGAAAAGGAATTATACACCGAGAAACTGCATCTCTAATGATTGCATCACAGGATAACTCGATAAGAGCAAACCAGATCAAAGCAAAGGTCGATAAAACACAGGAAAACCACAAACTCTATGGAGAAAGAGACGAAACGATAAACCATATGGTAAGTTAATGCAGCAAACTGGCCCAAAAGGAATACAAAAGCAGGCATGGCAAAGTGGGGAGGCTGTTGCACTGGCAATTGTGCAAACTGATGCATTTTGAACGTACAGACGAATGGTATAAGCATAAACCCACAGCAGCACTCAAAAATGAGAACCACAAACTCCTATGGGATATGGCCATACAAACGAACAAACCCATCCAAGCAAGAAAACCAAATATCATAATAATTAACAAGAAAGAAAACTCCTGTCAAATCGTAGACTTTGCTGTCCCAGCTGACCACAGGGTGAGTATGAAAGAAAAGAAGAAACGAAGCAAATACACAGAAATAGCCAGAGAGTAAAAAGGGATTTGGATGATGAATAAAATCATAATAATACCGATAATAGTAAGACCACTAGGAAATATCCTTAAACACTTTGAAAAAAGAATGCCAGAAATTGAAATCAGAGAAATAGCTGCGAAAATACAACTACTAGCGATAGTGTAAACGGCTGAAATATTAAGGAAAATCCTTGAATGCGGAGAATAATACGAGAATACAATAAAATAAAAAGGTGTTACAGGGAATGAAGAACAACGAAGCTGCAGAGCTATAAGTGCTACACCCCCATCACGCATCTCCTCCCATTGTCTCACCACCGTTCCCCACAAAATAAAAATGATACCAAAGAGCCGAGAAGGGTCAAGGAGGATGAAAAGATCGAGGAGAGAGCGCTCGCCAGACCTCCGCTGGACAAGCGCGAAGAGAACTGGGACGTTGGGAAGGCTTAGTGCAACTCAACTACCAGTATGAACCAATGCCAACTGCAGCGAGAAATCAATGGTAGGAGGCTGTTGCGATGACGCAAATTTGTTTGCAAATGCTATTGAAGGAGGGGAAAGAGCTGGGCGTGTATGTAGACTTGTCACCCGTCTTCCAGAGAACACCACGGGCCTCCAATCAGATCTTTTGTTGACTAGTGTGAAAGCTTCATGGTAGCCAATATTATTATTATTATTATTATTATTATCATTATTATTATTATTATTATTAATAATAATAATAATAATAATAATGATAATAATAATAATATTAATAATATTAATAATAATAAATTACTTTACACTTATTGTGTGGGTCCCCATAAACTGACGCCACACTAAATAATCAAGGAGAGTGAAGGATTAGAGAAAGATCGAGGAGAGAAATCGCTACTCAGACCTCCGCTCGATCAGTGCAAAATGACTCGGTTTTTAACGAGACTGATTGTCATCCAAATTCCATTGAACAATAATCAAACTATTAATATAAAGCGGTTGCTCTGCTATTGTTAAATGTAAGAATAAATATTCGAACAGTAAAGAAGATATTGATATTTAAAATTGGCAGACGAGAGGCTAAGAACTGGCTGTTTAGACCATTCAATGTGTTAACATAGCAAAGACTTAAAGAAAATGAGGTCTTTACGTATTCATCTGTAAATGGTTACGATCAGTGATTTTTACTCATTGAAGCTCCTACCTAAATTACAAGAAAGCTACGGATATCTATTTACTTTGGTATGGCTGGATCTATTTGATAAATAGAATTGAATATATACATTTGTAATGAATAGCATGAAGAATTAGAATACTAATTGAACTTCAGGAAATGTCGCATTAGGCAAATTGCAAATTAAGAGAGAGTTGTCAAAGACGATTTTCTTGTTCCGTTGCTTACCCTCATCAGTTATATTCTAGAGACACTTCTTTTACGAGATGTGAAAGAAGGATATGCAATTCAAAAACAGCTTCGGACGGTCAACTATGTCAAAAATATAAAGAAAAATGAGTAGAAATTCAATACCCTATTGAATACAATCAGATTGTTTGGTAATGCCAGAAGAATGTAAGTTGGCCTCACCAAATATGCTACTCTTATAAAAATAGGCAAGTTCCTCCACTAGAATAACCTTGAGCTTTCAATATCAGATTTGATAAAGAATGTTGACAGCTGGTAGAGTGTACACGTATCCGGGATTGTTGGAAACTGGTAACATTGAGAACATTGATATAAAAACGAAAAACAATCAGAGGCGATTACGACATAATATTAAGTGTTATTCTTTTAGCAATCATCCATAGTCAATAGTACATAGTAAATATTGCCAACAATATCGAAGTAGGAGGTATTATTAGATATAACACTGACATACGTGACTGGATTGTATATGTATTCAAATTTAAAACACAAAAAACATGAAATACTACCAAGTAATGGGGCGTTTGTTAATAAAAGTCGCGGGAATCCACTGTAGAATATGTGCGAAATTTACTTAAGTTGAAGATATAGTAAAAACAGAAATGGAAAGACTAACAATATATATATATATAGATAGAGAGAGAGATACAGACAGATATAAAGAGAGACAGTGAGATAGAGTGATATAGACAGAGAGAGAAGTAATGAAACTCTTCTTCGTGAACAGAAAAAAATACTAAGAATTCGGAAGAAAAAAAGGACACAAACGCTGTAAGAGATAAAGGAAGAGAGAGAGAGAGAGAGAGAGAGAGGACTTATTTTGAAGGAAACAACAGTTTTTATTATCTATACAGAGCAAGTAGACATTTGGAATTGATTGGCTATGGTAAATCGTAAAATACCCAGTAACATCACTTAAATAGCAGACCCAGAAGACACAACTTGCACTAGGTTTCATCGGACACTACATTAAGATAAAGTACAGAATAATTGATGTGTAGATTGTCTTATGAAAAGGAAAAGCACGAGCGTATATTATATCAGAACACCCTCTTATATATGAGCATAAATATAAAACGATCAAGATACGAAACTGAAATATAAGCAACAACTATGGATTAAACTACAATGAGAATAAAGCAGAAATTGTAAAAGAAAGCAGCAATTTAAACTTTCTGTAGGACATGTGCATACACATTGAGAAAATCCTGGAACATTCTAAGCATGCCATAAAATTTCTAAACAAAAATTATATAACTCTCTGAATAATAAAGATAGGCATGATTTCGAATAAGCGAATGCAAGAGAACGAATACGTAATAAATAAATAAATACCAACATATGGAACGGAAATTATTAAGGCATTCAGCATAGTAAATGATGCATTCCCATTAGATTGCTGTTTTTTCAAACAACAACAACAACAACAACAGCAATAATAATAATAATAATAATGATAATAATAATAATAATAATAATAATAATAATAATAATAATAATAATAATAATAATGCCCCTTTTCTTACAATATATAACCAATCGACATCACACTTTGGGTGAAAAGCTCCATTTATTGCCATAGGTTTTTTTTTGTTTCCCTGTCCATTTCTTTCAGCTCATTTTCCTTCCATTGAATAATACCCAACTCATATACAAATATAGCTATCGGCCATATGTTTACTGAAAATATTTTGTTTCTCCCATTCATTCATAACCTAAGAATCAATGGTAGCCACTCTTGTATTCTTTTTTCTATTTTTACCTTCATTTATTTTGTTATGATATCTAATTCCACACTTCCTTAGTAGGTGTATCTTTCCTTTCAAAACTCTTTTATTATTTCCCCATTCCAAAGTCGTATTCCTTTAATTTCAAACATTTTTCTCATTTTCAATTTCAAGGCGTTACTCTTCCTCGTGTTAAATTCCATATCTATATGATTACTTACCATTTGAGCATTTCCCAAAAGCATATTCACCTGGTATTTAGTCGTTTGCATACAACATTATGTCAGCCATAATAATAAATGATTTATCCGGCACTCCTTCTTTCCACACTTATAATACGCATTAACTTTTTGTGAAAACAACGACAAGGGCACAATGGTTAACATCTTTGTCGTTGGAAAATCTTCATCTGGGCTTCCCCAAGATCTCGTTGATTTGATTATAATGACACTTTCTATTTATTCATACTTCTAAAAAAATCTCACACATTCTCTATAATTCCACATATTTCCATATAATACTTAGTCCAGGAATGCAAAGGAGCAGATGTAGAACGATATGTAAAAAAAAAAAAACATGATCTGCATATTTACGTTTACAGGGTGAAGCATAATTTGAAAAATTGTAAGAGAGTGAACTAGTGAGAAGCAAGTAATTGACGGTAATAAATGGACAGCGAAAAAAATGAAAGACTAATGGATTGAGACGAAAATGCATTGCCAGTTCATTTGAGACATACCAAAAGCAGTAGTCAGGGGAGAAGCTGGCGATTGGTGTGAAAATATGACATGAAGGCTGGGTAGACGCCCCAATATATGCCGCGTAGAAGTAAGCGCCCAGCAAAACTTATGTGAAGTATTACATTAACAAAATGGCTGAAAATCCTTTAGGTCGATTCTTTTTTTTATTTTACTTCAGTAAGTTTTGAGAGCCCAAGAAGCTTCGGCATGGAGGTAATACTTGATTCCGTTATGATTTAAATTTATATCCGAGGGTTCTTTTAAGAATCGACTCTGTTATCTTTATGACTGCTATATCTAATTCGTTACAGCTTGGTCTTCCAGGGATTGCCTCTAAGTATTTCTGAAAGTTTTTGTTTTATTAAGCCAATTGCACCTTTCACAGCCGGTAGAATGTTTATTTATTTCAGAGATAATTTCGTTGTGTTGACTGTGTGGACAGATACATGAGATTGTACAGCACCTCGCCAATAGCGTTGAGAAGTTAGCTCGAAAGGAATACAAAATACGGCATGGATATATTGCGAAAAAGGTCACTTGGTATAAATGCAAGAAAAGAGATTGAAATGCAGTTAGATATGGTGCCAACATGTTCCAGAACGGATGGTAGAGAGTGATAATTTTAAATAATTATAGGGGATTAATATGCGATATGATAACATGATAAAAGCAAGAAGGCCAGATGTATTTTCTGAAAAAAAAGACGGAATGCAATAATCATTGAAATAGCAATGCCGGCTAATGCATGAAGGAAAACAAATGGAGGCGGTCGAAAATACCAAGCTTGAAAATGGAGAAGAAGAAGAAGAAGACGGAGGAGAAGGAGAAGAAGAAGAATGAGAAGACCACCAAATGTCGTAATAATTAACAAGCAAGAAAAATCCTGTGCAATCGTAGACTTATCTGCCCGAGCTGACCAAAGGTTGAGTATGGAAGAAAAGGAGAAACGAAGCAAATACATAGAAATAGCCAGAGAGTTTAAGCGATTTGGATGATGAAGAAAATAAAATAGTACCCATAACAGTAGGAACACTAGGAACAATTCCGAATAACTTTGAAAAAAGAATCGCAGAAATTGGAATCATAGGAATAGCTGCAAAAATCCAACGGCTGACGATACTGAAAACGGCCGAAATATTAAGGAAAATGCTTGAATGCACAGAATAACATAATATAACGAAGATGCGTTACGGGGAATGGAGAACACGACACCGCATATCTAAAAGTTCTACACCTTCATCCTGCATCCCCTCCCATTGTTTCATAACCGTTCCCCAATAGAAAAATGATAAAAAGAGAAGAGTCAAGCAAGATAGACAGACAGAGGAGAGATCGCTGGCCAGACCTCCGCTTGACAAGCGCGAAGAGAACTGGGACCTTGGAGAGGCTTGGTGCCACTCAAATTCCAGGATAAACCAATGGCCATTTCCCGCGGGAAATCATGGTAAGAGACTGTTGCGATGACGCAAATTTATTTGCAAATGCTATCGAAGAAGGTGGAGAGAGCTGGGCGTCTAGGGAGACTTGTTGTCACTCAGCTGCCAGAGAACACCACATGTTTCCACTCATACCGTTTGTTGACTTTACTGCAAGCTCCATGTGAGCCCATAATAATAATAATAATAATAATAATAATAATAATAATAATAATAATAATAATAATAATAGTTATCACTCAGACTCCAGGTAACGCCACATTTTGTTAACAAAAAGAAATCTTTTAAGGTGGTCTGTGGGACTACCCTAATAATAAACTTATACTAATTGCGGATTTTTATGGTTTCAACGTGAAGAAATAAAAGTTAGTTCAATTGTAATCTAGTAAATTCGAAGTACAACAGAATTGTAATAGTTTAAAAGCGAAGTGGGGCATTTTTTAAACCTTATAAAAAAAGATCGACTATAATGTAAATTATAATCGAAAAGATTGGGATTATAATCAAATGTCGCCACTAAATCCTTAATACAATTGACGTGCTAATCTTTTTACAACGTTTTATAATGATTTTATGTTAGGTACAGTAAATATTTCAAAGGGAAATTTGAACGGTTATAGGCAGAAAAATTGCATTTACGTTAAAAAAAATATAGATTAAAAGAAAATTTGAAACGATGCTGGAATAATAATACATACGATAACAGACCTGATAAGGATTAATTAAAATAGAAAGACCCTGACAATTTGTACTTTCTACCATACCCAAATATAAAGATAAAAATGTCAGGGGGAAAAACAACAATGCAACTTTTCAAGAGACCCGACATATATGAATCTTATTTTACATGCCACACAGAAGTAGAGAGTGTGAGCCACCTGATTTCTAGCTGTAAGGTTCTGCTAGGGGACGGCTACTATACAATGCGACACAATGAAGTATGCAAATATCTCCACTGGACGATCTGCAATAAGTTAAATATCGAATGCAGTAAGAAGTCATGGGAACATATACCTGAAAGAACAGTCGGAAACAAGTCATATACCATCCACTATGACTATGCAATCCCTACAGCCACATACCTAGAAAACGGAGCTATAAAACCCGACATTGTAATATGGGACAAGAAGGAGAAGGAAGCAACCTTGGTGGAAGTTAGTGTCCCTAATGATGCTGGGTTAAACAGAGCTGAGAGGGAAAAGATTACTAAATACCAGGGTCTTATGTATGACATGAAAAGAAACTGGAACCTTAAGAAGATCTCTATCATTCCAGTAATTATAGGAGCAACCGGACTTATGAAAAAGAATTTTACAAACTATCTTACAAATATACCAGGTAAACCAAGTGCAAAGGAGATTCAAACAATTGCACTTAAAGGGATGGTTAGAATCTTAAAAAGATCTCTCGGTTGGAGTGTCTAAAATAGCAGGTGTATGTTTAGCATCTGGTAGGATGCCCCATCCCTGGCTTAAACAAAATGATAAGAAAAATGACAAATAGAGAGAATAAGGCGACAGCACGGAAAATAATATAAGATACCATTTCATCTATCAAAAATGAGAAAAAAGCCACCAGAAATCATAAGCAAATACGTAATAAAAAACGTATCAGAATGTATATAACCGGAACAAATTAAAAATCTTCGATTATATGATTTACCAAGTTTCAGCTATTGTAACATTTGCGATCACTAATATATCGATGGGAACTGCTCGTCTTAAAAATCGCATTTGCTAGTATATTTACAAATTCGAACTTGTGAATAGGTAATACTGTAACTCTAACTAATCTCATGCACAGAATGAATTTATATTCAATACGGATATATTCCAGACATGTTTGCATAGTTTCTCATTCGAGAGAAAAAAAAGACATTTGAGAAGTGTACCGAATAACCACTGGCTGCATCAGTCTTGACATTATCATTATTCGGATACAGTGCAATTCACTTAGTAAATAATATCAGTCACATTCAATAGTTACTACAATGAGACTTAATTACACATATTTGACGTTTGTAAAAAACTAAGATATATATATATATATATATATATGTACATATATAATAAACATATATATATATATATATATATATATATATATATATAAACATATGTAAAATATACAGAGAGCAGAAGACATATACATGTCTGTAAACGTATATATATATATATATATATATATATATATATATATATATATATATACAGTTTCATTTACAGATTTCATCTTTTCATCGTATGGTAACTGTCTATAGACCATTGTTCAAAATTTAATTATATATAATCTCATTAAAATTAATCAGTTATATTCCATTAATAGATAATACTACCCCATTTAAACTACACACACAGAAATATATATATATATATACATACATATATATATATATATATATATATATATATATATATATATATACTAGTAAGGCCACTAGGTGTTGTCTTGTCGGGATCGTATAAGGCAATGATAAAAATTTTGAACATAACTGTTATTCTTAGAATAGAGGAAGTTTTTATGTCTATGTATCATTTTGAATTTTGAACAAAAGAATATTTATCTACCTTAGGGCGGGTATTACACAACACACTTATTGACTAACTGTACCTTCCCTAGGACAGGAAATTTACAGCACGCATGTGGAAAAATTCCTTTCATCGGGCGGATAATGTACAGCACATATTTAAAATTATTTACATCATTTTCTGTTTACTAAATTTTCGTTATTTCATAGGTAAGATTTTGTATTTACACCAAAGTCCTATAATGAAGAACACCATATTATTTTTATAAATGTTATACTACTGGAAAATATTACATGATTTTCGTTTTATATTACTTATGTACGCCACAGAAAAGAATTGTTTTTCGTATAGGCACTTCATTGTACACGTACCTCATTTGCTGGGTAGGATACTGGAGAAGTACATTTTTTTTTCTAATTTAAAAATGAAAGAACTCAGTACTTGTAACTCATTTTCTGTTTTGTTAAATTTTCTGTGCGTATAGAGTAAAAACGTGTTTGTTTTCTTTTTTCTTCTGGGTACTATAGCAAAGAATACATTATTTCTCATTTAAAAGTCATGCTATTCAAATTGAGAACGTGATTTTCGGTTTTAATAACTTTTATGCACGTAACAGGGAGCATTTTCTTTGCTTTTCATATAAGTACTATACTGCAGCAGTACCTGATTTCTTGGATAGGATCATGTACTATTACATTATTTCTAATATATAGAAGAACCTACTAGATGATTTTACATAATCTTCTTTTGTTCGAACTTTTCTATATTTCATAGGGGACTTTGTTTTTATATTAGAGTGCTATACTAAAGAAAAACCTGATTTCTTTTATAAATGCCATACTACTCGGTTTGGATTACTTTTATGTACGCAACAGGCAAGTTTTCCTTTGTTTTTAATATACTATACTGAACAAGCACCTTATTTCTCGAGTACGATGCTTTAGAAGTACCTTTTTCTAATATAAATATGAAAGAACTTGATGCGTTTATGTCATTTTCTGTTGTGTTAAATATTTTGTACGCCAGGGGTAAGACTTTGTTTGTATATTTATCTGGGTGCTATAGTGAGAATAATCTTATTTCTCATATGTAAATCATACTACTTGAATATTAACCGGGATTTTCGGTTTTAATAATTTTCATGTATGAGGTAGGATTTTCTTTGTTTTTTCAGGAGTACTGCACTACACTAGTAAATTATTAATCTGATAGAATTTCTTGTCCACATAAATACATTAAAAAGTGATCATTGTGTGTGATTTTGGAATATGGCATCTATACAAAGAGACAAACATAACATATATAATATATTAAATTTATAATGATCAGTTAATTAGTATAGGAATGAGTCCGATACATAGAAATATATAGTTATATCCGCATAGTAAGAATTCATAATGATCGGTTAATTAGTTTAGGAATGAATCTAATACATATAAATATATAAATATATACACATAATAATACTTCAAATGACCGGTTAATTAGTTAAGGAATGAATCTAATACATACAAATATATAAATCTATACACATAATTACAATTAATTATGGTTGGTTAAATAGTTTAGGAGGGACTCCAATACATAGAAATATATACGCATATACACATAATTAAAATTAATAATGATTTGTTAATTAGTTAAGGAGTAAATCCAATACAGATGCCATTACTTGATCTATTTACGTAATTTTTGGAATGTAACAAAGAAGCTAACATATATATTTAGAATATGACATTTCGTTACGTAAATCAAAAACATTCTTCTGTATTTTTTCTTAATAAATGTGTTCTTGTGTATTTATTACATAACATTTAAAAATCAAGAATATCGGAATAAAAAAAAATGATGAAGATAGAAACCGAGACAGTTGTGCTAATAATCGTCATGCTATCCGTTGCATTAATAGAAACACATCTTCAAGAACGTTGCGAAATACCTTAATAAATACATTTCTCTATTACTAGATTTACACATGCGCAGAATAAGTCCATTGTGCTACGCTCGTGATTGTGTTATTGCTTTAAAGTTTGAACCCTTCATTAAAGCCTTTAGCAATTATTTAATCGATTAAACGCCTCTAATAAACCTCTCCACAATAATGCAATCTTTTGAGCTATTGAACGTCATCTAACGATCATCCGCAAAAGAGGGAGATACAATTTGAAAAACGGAGACAGACACACACACACACACACAGTCAGATTTATATATTAGACTATTGTACTATATACGCACACACATACATATTTATGTACTATAGTATGTTGTTAAGAAATGTTTACTTAGTTTACAAGTAAAGCATATAAAAATATATATATATATTACATACCATTTATATATATGTATATGTATATATAATCTATATATATATATATATATATATATAGAGAGAGAGAGAGAGAGAGAGACAAATCCATATAAGTTTGTAACGGCATGTATATATTTATATATGTACAAGTATACATACACACACATATATATATTTGTACACACATGTGTACACATAAAACATACTTATAGATATATACGGGTTTGTAACCGAATACATAATTATATATGTCTATATATATATATATATATATATATATATATATATATATATATATATATATATATATAAAAGTGAACATGTCTTTGGGTGTGTATCTGTCTGTCTGCGTACATTGTCCTACGCAATAACTCTGTCAATTTCCAGTCTACAGACTCGAAATGTGATATATAAGATACTGAGATTTGGGAAAATCTTTGTAATCCGTTTTCGGCCAGAAATATGGTTGTTAAGAGCTCAAGGTTCAACGATTTTACCTTTGAGAACTCTACCAAACTTCTCCGCAAATATTGGGTCTACACGTAAAACCTTAGTTATAAATTCCTTGGACACGGATCTACATTAATAACTGGATTTGAGCCCAAAACAGTAAAGGTTAAGGGGTCATAACAGAGGGCAAATTAAAAAAAAATACTGCTTTCTTTTTGCTCAACATAAAGCTCCAAACACCCTGGCAACGCCGGGCTGAAATGCTGATATATATATATATATATATATATATATATATATATAGGGAAACGCTTAAGGATGTTTAATTATAAAGTGTGTAACATGCACTCACCTTGATATATAATATAATATAATATAATATATATATATATATATATATATACATACTCATACACAGACAAGTACATATATATATGCATACACACATATAGACACACACACGCACTCACATACACACGCATCCACATATCCACACACACCCACACACACAAATATATACGGATGTTATTTCTTCCAACAATCTGTAGGGCATAACTTAAAATTTCACTTGATATTCACCCATTTTAATTCATATATTATAAACACATGCGATCAAATGTATATTCCTAAGACATTCTAAAACATTTACTTTACTAACTTCACCCTCTTTCCTATGTTTAGCGGAGAAAATATTAAATTATTAGTTTTAAGGACTGAGATAAATTATTAATTGTAAAATTGAATCAGCTATCAAATGAATACACTTTCGAAGCTACGCTTTAAATGTAATATAATAAACTAATAGCGACCACCATAGTAAAACCGTAAAGTCATAACCATTTCTCCCAAGATTTTAATTAATTAAAATATGAATCAAGATAAAAGGTAACTGCAGCTTCTCTTCAAAATTTTCGGATTCTCACCATGTTGTATCACATTTTGATTCCTTTTGATGGATTGATTGTTGCTATTTTTTCTGATGAGTTAAGGCATAATAGATTCAGTAATTGATATAATTATTATTGATTTATTTTGCGCTACCAAACAGGCACTCTCAATAACTGTAAAGATCAATTGATGGAAAGGAATATAATATAAAAATTGTCAAAATCATATATTTTTAATGTAATTTTTTGTCATATATATATATATATATATATATATATATATATACATATATATATATATATATATATATATATATATATATATATATATATACCTTTGGGACAATAATAACTCAAAACATCAATGTGAATAGTGAAAAATATAACTACTTACAAACCAGTTTTTTACATCTCATTAATAGGCGCATATATCTATTTAAAATAACTACTAGCGCAAACATAGAGGTATATATGAAATCAACCAATTAAGTTAAATACATTAATAACCCAAAAACTACAAAACAAATAAAAATAGTGAAATAAAAAAAGTAAACAACAAAAAAATGAAAAATAAAAACATAAAAAGATGTGTTAATTAGAAATCAGCAGGAGTAAAGAAATGCAAAACATAAAAACAAACTAGCATATAGGTAGTAACTGCGATATATAAAAATAATTTAAATAAACGTAAGACAGTAGCCGCCAAACTAATAATATTCTAAGAGCTCCAATCACATGAAACCGCACCTTCCCTTACTCTTACTCTGAAAAATAGAAAAGTACAAATAAGTTGACGAATAAAAAAACGAGAGATAAATATAAAGAATAATTAATTAATCAAAATATACTTTTTCAAAGGAAATTAAAGTCGACCCCAGTAACAGATATATTACCATAAAGCAACCGAAAGTACGGTAATTTTTAATGAAGGGAAATAAATAACCAACAAGATAAAAGAATCACATAACACATACCTACTAATGAAAGCTTTTACAAAGGAAACATTATTTCTCCATTCCCCTCATCAGACCTAAAAAAAAAACATACTGCTTATATTCACAAATTATACGCCCCAATATTTCCCGGAATGTAGATCGCAATCAAATCTCTGATAAAACCAATGAAAGTTGGCATCATTTAAATGTAGATACTCTTTTGCTCTGATTTCTGATTCCACTGAAACATGAATGCACATATGTAACTAATAATGAGTGTATAATAAACAGACTATACACTCACGTAGATAACCATAGTCTTCTTCTTTTTCTTCTTCTTCTTCTTCTTCTTCTTCTTCTGCTCCTGGATATGACCTTAAACTATATCCAGTGGTGAGGCCCCAGCTTGGGGGCTTTGGGGAGTGTGAAGCCACCCTTTAATTACCATTGCTCCCAGGTCCACTCTGACGCGGAGTAGTAGTACCTTTTAGGGTCCCAACTATGGTTTAGATAGAAACTGATTTGAAAACAACAAATATATTCTATTAAAATTTTTCAGCAAAATCTTTGGATTTGGCATTAAATAACCTGAAAAGGGTTGATATGCCGTAAAACAAAAACAACCAACCAACCAACCAATCTTCTTCTTCTTCTTCTTATTATTATTATTATTATTATTATTATTATTATCCCACCACACCAATCGACCACACCCTAATTATTTTTGTCTTTTGATCAACCTGTATAAACTATGTTACCTATCTTCATACCTCTGCCGCATACCCCAACCCGCTCCCTGTACATCTAATAACAGGACAACCCTAGTACTATAACTACATATTATCTAATATATAATTGTATTCCGAAATATATTATAATAGCCTGCCAACTAACCACCCATGCCCACCCCATGACTTACTCCTTTAACTCACCTCCGGGCCTCAAGTCATCATCAGAATATTTCTCCTGTAATTATACACCGTCTCAAAGTGCTGTTGTCGTCTCGGTTTATCTGTCAATAAAATAGCTCCGCATAGATAATATGCACCGTACATATCGATAACATAGAACTACCATCCATCCACCTTGTACCTCCCTCTGAGCCTCAAGATAAACCACCTACATTTAAGACTATGATAGTGAACCTATACAACTTTTTGCATTACACTCTATATAATACGCTCCCCTTTATCTTAGAATTCGATATAATTCCCCCAAACATCATCTATAATTTTATTGATTTCTTTCGTTCGTAATGCATCCCACGCTAGAAGTCGCATCCCCATTACTCTTCTGATGAGAAACATTAGGCTTCAAAATGACTTGGTATAAACAGTCACCTAAAAAAAAAAATTGACCGCTTTTTTTCTGCTAAACGTACAACTCCAAATACCCTAAAATGCTAGTATATCTATAAAAGTGAAAATGTCTGCCTTGGTAGTTTAGACAGTTACAAGTAATTAGTGAACTGTTCAGCCGATTTTTTTTATAGAAAGTAAAGTTACTGATGAAACTAAATCACATGTTACATGAATTGCTGCAAAATATTAGGGTCATACAAGTGAGCTGGAAAAATGTGGACTCACTATACTCTGTAAACGTCTAATTGGATATAAATTTACCCTATTTTACTACCAGGCCAAACTTCTCTCAGTCATATAATTGTGAGTAAAACTATACCAGTCTTATGCATCGTTCTGAACATTATTAAGCACGCTTTTGAATTCATAATATACATTATACTTAAATTAGAAAAAAAAAAAACTATATATTTATTAAAGCAGATGAAATATGATTAACCATTCACATGTATATTTTTTATTTCCTTCAGAGTTGAGTACTGCGCAAAGTACGACTGTAAACCCATGATAAAAGAACATCGCTGTTACTAATTACTCATAAATCACTTTTTTTTACCGAAATGTGACTACAAATTTCTTGACTGGGGCATTACATACTTCGTGCAAAATGCCTAATAGTTTGCAGTTTAATAATAATACATAAAGGCAATGAGTACAACATCAGCAGATGAAAAAATCAATTAAGTAATTAATTAAAAACCGTGAATCAGTGAACAGCAGTGGGCGCAGCACGGTTGTTTTTTGAAACTTCAAAACATTGGCGGGGTGAAACAGTGCTGCTTTTTATGGTCTCGTTAAATTAGCAAATATTTATATAACTAAACCATCAGTCTGTAAATACACAGTGTTCTCTTCTAATTTATGCAGATACGCAGTAATGAGACGTGTTTTATATCAGTAAAAATATTGAATAAACTTGGTGTATCATACAATTTTCCTGAACATCGAAGGTTGAAATGCGTCAAACATATACATAAAATTTACACGTATAGGATCCATTTAATTTGGCACCGGAAAATCTAAGGGGTGTATTGTATATCATTATCTACCTTAAAACGTATAATAAATTTGCAAAAAACATCCAAATAGATGGAAGAAAGAATGAAATATGCAACTGTAACAACAACAACAAAGAAATATGTCAGAGCACGTCACTGATGGCATGCAGTACATCGATACCCACTTTGGGTCTGGTGTTGTAAGTTGTCGATGCAGTTGCTCGATTCTATCTAGTTATGTGTTCTAGCTTTATCGTGAAAAGTGTGAACGCGTATTTATTAATACATCTTTAATCTCCTTTTAATGTCTAATATATATATATATATATATATATATATATATATATATATATGCATAAAATACCTTGGTGAACTTATAATTTTGATTAGCGATTGCGCAGAATGAAACAGTGATAGTCGCCATACGCCAGTTAAAGGCAAATGTTATTTACTATAATTTAGAGCACTTAAAAAATATCGCAATTTGATCACTTAAAGAAAACCAGACGTAAGTCAAATGTTATCTACAGGTCCATAATACCATCTGCATCTAGTTTTAAGTTTGGAAAACAAAAAAAAAAAAACTTATTGCGTAGGGAAATGTACACAGACAGACACAAAAACAGACACATAGACAGATACACAGACACGTTCACTTTTATAGATATACTAGAATTTTAGCCCGGCGTTGCCCAGGTGTTTGGATGTGTATGCTGAGTAAACAAAAAGTGGTAGTAGGAAGGCAGGCTCGACCCGTACTTCGAACGCGGAAAGGAATAGGGTAAAACCTAACCTTTATGCTGTTTCGACCACCGCTAAAGCGGAAGCGACATTTTTTAAATTTAAGACTGGACAGTCTAAAGTAGAGGATAACTTAAAAAAATATCGGCGAAAAACGTGACCCCCCCTGTAGAAAAGGTCCTTGTTGAAGGGGAAGATATTAATGTTTTTAGCAATTTTTTTCGATATTTGTCGAATGAAAGGTCGAACTTTAAAATGATACTGATCTGAATAAAATCCGTCACCTCTATTGAAAGTTTAAGACAGACATGCAAACAGGCATACATATATTTATATATTGGTAACGAAAATTTTCGACCCAAACTGATGAAAAAGCTTGCCCTATCTCTGACTACCCTTTATGTAAAATTTCAAATATTTAGACCAGAAATTGTCTGAGTAATTTGGTAGAGACAGCAGAGGTCAATTTTTTAAAAACTTTGACCCCCTATTATGGCACCTGTAAATTAATTGTTTTGGGTTCAAACTAAGTTATTAAGTTAACTCCATGTCCAAGGAACCTATATCTAAAATTTCAAGTGCGTAGACCCAAAATTGCTGGAGGAGTTTGCTAGAGTTCTTAAACGTCAAATCGTTGAACTTTGACAACTGGATCGTCAAATTTCCGGCCCAAAACCGGTCACATCGATTTTCCCAAATCTCAGTACCCTGTATATACAAATTCTGAGTCTGTAGACTAAGAATTGACAGAGTTATTGCGCAGGGAAATGTACACAGCCACATTCATAGACACACAGACACATACATGGACACGTTCACTTATATATATATATATATATATATATATATATATATATATACATATATATATATATATATATATATATATATATATATATATATATATATATATATATGGATTTTCTATTACAGTGTCATCGTAAAGAATCCACAATTGTACACGATGTGGAAAATATGCATAACTATAAAGATAAAAGTTTAATAATACTAGTCACCGGATGAGAAACCACGAAAAAAGTATTACTGAAGTTTAAAGTTTGTTTTTTTAACAACATGCAAATTAATAATCCTTCTTTAGGTATCTCGCATATAAATGACTGAGTATAATAACTATTTCCTCTTGATTCTTTAAAAGTAAATAATTTTCATATGACCTACGTGTTCATAAAAATGTGTAGTATCTTTTCTCACTCGAAACTAAAGTTAACCAATTCTTAATTAATAGAGGGAAAGGTTTAATATGCAAAGTTATATTTATTTTTGCCTACTTCGAGACAGTTTTTGGATTAAGCTGATTTTACTCCGCATTAAAAATGCACTTATGTCACATTCTGTATTCGTTGGAGAGCAGATAAATGCTTATGGAAACAGTAGTCTTTTAATCTCTATGTCATAAATATAAAAACCTGCAACTTTATATTACTTCATATATATATATATATATATATATATATATATATATATATATATATATATATATATATATATATATACCGGTATAAGCCTATAAATAATATGTATATATATATACACACACACACACACATATATATGCATGTATATGCATAATATATGTATTTACATACATTAATATATATATATATATATATATATATGTATATATGTATATATATATATATATATATATATATATATATATATATATATATATGTTTGAATAAAATATGTATATTTGAAAAAAAAAAAAATCGAAATTTGAAATCTACGAACTCTGGATTTTTCAAATGTTCCATTGTAATATATATATATATATATATATATATATATATATATATATATATATATATATATATATATAAAATTACAAATATTAAGACCAAAAATTGTAGGAGGAGTTTGGTAGAGTTCTCAAAGGTCAAATCCTTGAACTTTCACCCCTTACCAGCCAAATTTTTGATATATCAACTGTTATTATCACACACACAGACAGACAGACACATTCACTTTTATATATATATATATATATATATATATATATATATATATATATATATACATATATATATATATTTTTTTTTTTATTCCTCGCTTATTATTTATTTTTTTCCAGATTATTTATTTATCTATTGGTTTATTTATAACATAAATGTCCATTTGGTCAGATCAAAAGTTCGTTGATCAGATATATTAGTGTCGTTATATAATTTATATGAAGGTGGTATATCTGGAGTTATAATTCCCCATTTACCCCTGTTTTAAGTAATTACCATGGCAATTTTTTCTATATCTCTATAGAAACTTTTGTTCGCTTTCTCTCATCCTTTAATTTGGAGGGTGTATCCTTTCCTAAATAATACATACATACATATATACACACACACACACATATATATATATGTATGTATATACACGTTTTTATTCTTCCCTATAGGGGTAGGAGAGTCAGTCAATATACATGCAAACAGCTACATAGTACCAGAGACATGTCTACATTGGTGTTGTACTACTTTCCAAAATCCCTTTAGTTTCAGTACTTAGATATCGTATTGTATAGATTATGTGGTCGGTGTTTGAATGTAATGCTGTCTTACGATAATATTTTGTAGGTCTATATAAGTGTATCAACAACAAGCGCGCTAGAATCATAGCTCATTTTATAAAACGTTTTGGAGGGTTTAATTATTGTGTATACAAAGTGCACTCACATATATCCAGTTGTTGAAGTATTGTGTTTCTGGTATTGTGGTTAGTATTAAACTGTATAGCTTGAGATATTGTTGATGTGGAACATAGGGATGCCGTTTTCTTTAATTTAGCAAAGGACTTTCTGCTGGCCTCTTCTATGACGCTTTTCGGTGAGTGTTGTTTTTTTATTTATTAGTGTGCCTGTTTATATTAAGAGTAACGATTAATTTGTTGTGTGTCGGAGCCACTGTGTAAACTTTCAACTCTAACATTGGTTCATTTATTAACTAATTAAGGTATTGGGCGTGAGGGGTTATGAATTGTGGTTTTACTACTGAGGGAATCACTATTCTTTTTGAACATCTTTTTTAAACATCCCCCAATTGTTTGCAGTTTATAACCGATTCTACTTTTACATTTAGTAATTTCTCGCAATACTAAAAATCAATAATCTTATGCTTTTCGTACTAAACATATACAATAGGGCGAAGTACATATTTGTACCTTTTATGTATTTTCCATTCAACTAAACATGTTTGTTCGTCTCGATTAACTTCCAGTAGTGTACAGAGGGTGATGTGTCCGTAGCATATTCGTTATTATTCATTTACAGTGTATGAAAATATAATCTGTTTCAAAAGTTCAATGAGATGCTAGCTATGTGGAATTTTCTATTAATTAGATTTAAAAGGAGGTGGAACAGATAATATCGATACCTCAATTAATAGATTCAGTCGTTTTATATTGATTCTACTGCATTAATGTCGGGATGTTTTTTAGTGCATGCTTACATATATTATTGTATCGATTGAATATGTCCTCATACGGGGATATGTTATTTATTCCATTATATTGATTTACAAGGGGCGTGCAATAAGCAATATCCCTGACCAACGTTCAGTCGTCTGATCTAGGTGACATTTTTCACGTACCATGATTTATATCACTACGGGTTATGTAAAAATTACAGCTCTGAACTAATTGTGGTTTCTGTTTTACAGGTATTTGAACTGAGTCAGGTGTGAAATGAAGCCTGTGGAATGTCTAGCAGTGATCCGGTTTTTGTATTTGAAAGGACGCACACCACAGGAGATTTTTGATGAAATGAAAGAAACTTATGGTGATAATGCCCTCATAAATGACCTGCATCGTGAATTCAAACATAGCCGGAAGTCTGTGGAAACAGCTCCCAGACCTGGTCGCCCCCCTACTGCCATTGAGGAGGCATCTGTCATCAAATTGAGGCTGCCATTTTGGAAGATCGGCGCATTACTATTCGCCAAATAGCTCAAGTAGCAAGATTAGCGCACGGTCTGTGGAAACTATCACTCATGACAATTTGCATATGCATAAGGGGTCTGTCAGATAGACTCCGACATTGTTCACACCATATCAGAAGCGAGAACGTGTCAAGTTCTCGACCATGAATTTGGAGATATGCCAAGAAAATGACTTAACGTTTTTCAAAAGACTGATTACAAATGATGAAATCTGGTCCATCACTATGATCCAGAGACCAAAGCCCAGTCAATGCAGTGGAAGCACTCGGACTCACCACCTCCAAAGAAAGCAGGTGTGCATCCCTGCGCTGGCAAGGTCATGCTCACAGTTTTCTGGGACCAGGACGGATTAGTGATGACAGATTTCCTGGCAAAGAGCACCACCATTACAGGAACCTATTATGTTTCACTTTCGAGGAAATTAAGGGAAGCTATAAAATCCAGAGGCGGGGCAATATCAATAAAGTTACCCTTCTCCTGCAGGACAACGCTCCGGTTCACAACTCGGATGTCGCCAGATCAGAAGCACGGGCGTGTTGTTATGAAATCCTCCCCCACCCCTTACTTGTTAGATAGTGTGCAAAATTCTACCGTAACGCCCATATGTCTTCAAACCTGATGAAATTTCATTGACAATGAGTCATACTTTATGTCTGTGGAATCACGAACAATCATCAGGAAAGTGTGTCTGTATACCACTATTTCCTAGATATTTATATCGCCATTTAGAGTGATATTATGCAGTACGAATAATTAAACAAGACCTCTGATGTCAGCCAAATCTACGGACCAACGCTTAAGTCAAGAAGACCTTCGCCTCATTTTTGTTCATTATTCACCGTCACTAATGTGTAGGGCTATGACAGTAGCATGTTTTTTTTTCATTGCAATGACTCACGAGTATATATCCGACGCAGACAAAGTTAATCAACCGAGAATTACATTAATCTATATAAAAACATATAAGATATTAACGGATACACACCCGCGAATCAACACAACGCTAAGTAGTAAAATATTGTTTAGGTCTGATCATTATTTCGTTAAATTCTTTCCGCTGAAGAAATAATCTAATTTAGTATACTCCCTGAAAAAATTGAACACTTTAAAGTATTCATTGTTATTCTCTGCCAAATAATAATTTGTTGAAAATTCTAATTTGCAGAGTTCAAATTGAGTTTCTTATATTAATGATCGAATATAACGCGGTTTAATATTGTTAGGATGTTTCTATTCATATTATTTTAATGTGAATTATATTCCTATCATTTTTAATAGTAATAAGTTTCATATCATTGTTGATACAGTATATTTACATAATGATCAAATCTGTAAAATTGAGTAGTTCCAGAATTATATATATATATATATATATATATATATATATATATATATATTTTATTGGAAGTAATTATTAAGTGTGTCTACTAAAAGAGTGCTCAATGTTTAGACAGAGCCAAAATAAGTTAATTTAGTATCCAACCAAATGGCTATATATAGGCATACATGTTTCGGCGAAAACCCGGTAAGGGAATCGCTTCGCCTATTTTACACGTAATCTTTGTAACGTTAGAATTTACAAAAGTAATATTATACGGATACTAATTTATTTACACGTCAACTATTTATTTTATACGTAACGTTTTTCTTTAATCTGGGGTTCCTATCCTACACAACTTACCTACTGAACTAGGAATTTACTAATAATATTGAAACTCTACTTGAAACTCATTACGCACTATAAATAAAATAAAATAATTAATAAATTAATATAATTGACATAATGGACGATCACATTTTAATGTATATACTTTCTTTTTAGATCCTGTCTCCCCCTTTATACTTAAATACGATCTAGTACTAGTTATAATTTGGAAATGTTTGAGTTGAAACAGCAAGAGATGTCTTTGGCCTGACGAAGCGATTCCCTTACCGGGTTTTCACCGAAACATGTATGCCTATATGTAGCCATTTGGTTGGATACTAATATATATATATATATATATATATATATATATATTTACATATATATATTTATATATGCATATGTATATGTATATATGAAAACAGAAATATTTATTCATATTTATATATATATGTATTCACAAAATTACTTATATATAATGTATATATAACATATGTATATATATATATATATATATATATATGCATAAATATGTGTGTGTGTGTGTGTGTGTGCGTATATAAAAGGGAATAGTAATAATACATGCAACGCTTCATGTTAGACTTTAATCGCTGGCTCTCCAATGTGAATATCACTAGCTCAATTAAGCGGGATTTTTGTCCTAAATTCTGACACATTCGTTATCAGTCGATTGACAGGTGGCTATTAAAACACAAAGTTTGCTTTCCAGCCTAAATATCTTATCATAGGCACTCTTCACTTTAATAATGCCTTTTCTGTTTGTATTTTGTTCTTGATCACGTGGAATTGGCCTAAATAAGAGCTGTATTGCATAAAGCTTTCTATATTCATCGGCGCAATAATATATATATATATATATATATATATATATATATATATTATTTCCGTTCCACAATATATACATATGTTTTTTATGTAGAATATCATCTGTGAGCATATATATATATATATATATATATATATATATATATATATATATATATATGTACATATGTATATATATGTACTTATGTATATATATATGTATATGTATATATACGCACACACACACACACACATATATATATATATATATATATATATATATATATATATATACTTATGTTTTACTTTTAAAATTATCAAGAAAATTGTTTAATTTTTGAATTTTTATCCTTCGTTAGAATACTATTACGTCGGTAAGTTATTTAGTAAATTAAAATCGTTGCATCAACTTCCTCTCTTGAATTCAAAATACTCCTCGGCACTACCTCCAATTTTACAAGAAAAAGAAATGCATCGAATATCTGATGTAGTTTCCTGCTCCAAATATATATATATTGAACAAAATCAAGATATCAAAGAATGGATTTATATCAACAAATAGTGTATTTCATCCATAATTACAATTGTTTCAAGACTATTCGGACAAATTTAAACATTATGTAATTTGAAAACTTTCACAAAAACAACCTATCGTAAGACGTATTGAATAAAAAACACTTTTACTATGAACAGTGTGGAGTTCATTTTTATCATGTGGAAAAAGCATTGGAAAATATTAAACCTACATTTTATCCTTCCAACGTTTTTTTAAAGATTCATATATTTATTTATTTTCGTATCTCTATTTAAAAAACAATCGAATAATCATACACGTAATTTCCTCAAAAGTGAAGCATAAAAGGTTCCTGTAATTGTGGTACCCTTTGCCAGGAAATCTGTCCTCACTACTCCGTCCTGGTCCCAGAAGACTGTGAGATTGACCTTGCCAGCGGAGGGATGCACACTTGCCTCCTTTAGAGGTAGTGAGTCCAAGTGCTACCACTGCGTTGACTGGGCTTTGATCTCTGGATCATTGTGATGGACCCAGGTTTAATCCTGTGCAATCAGTCTTTTGAAAATTTTGACTCATCTTCTTGGCACATCTCCAAATTCATGCTCGAGCACTCGACGCGTTCTCGCTTCTGGAATGGTGTGTGCAACCTGGTAATCCATCTGGAAGACACCTTATGCATATACAAATAGTCATGAATGATAGTTTCTACATGCCTTGTACGAATCTTTATATTTGGGCTATTTGGCGAATAGTAATGCGCCAATCTTCCAAAATGGCAGCCTCAACTTGACGGACAGATGCCTCATCAATGGCAGTAGAGGGGGGCGACCAGGTCTGGGAGCTGTTTCCACAGACTTCCGGCCATGTTTGCATTCACGATGCCAGCGTTTTATCAGGTCATATGAGAGGGCATTATCACCATAAGTTTCCTTCATTTCATCAAACGTCCCCTGTGGTGTGCGTCTTTTCAAATACAAAAATTGGCCCACTGCTATACATTCCACAGGCTCCATTTCACACCTGACTCAATTTAACCACCTGTAAAGCAAAACCACAATTAGTTCAGAGCTGTTTTTTCCACATAACCCCTAGAGCTATAAATCATTGCACATGCTAAATTTCAGCTAGATCAGACAACTGAAAGTGGATCAGGGTCATTAGTTATTGCTCGTCCCTCGGATATATAACTTTACTTAAATGTGTATTAATGCATGTCTCTGAAGCCACAATGAACTTATCACTAACTGAGTTTTTGTGCATTTTAGGTGTTTAGTACAAACATATTGTTTTGTAATTCAAACTTTTCCATAATTGATCACTAATAATGCTTCTATTCAAAATAATGCTATGTAAATCATTATAACTTTATATCTTGATTTATAGTCAACTGAAACGTTACGTATATGCATATATGTTTAACAATAAGCCTTGTATATATTATTTATTACATATAAAAACTAAATTATTTGCCACTTTACTAATGAAAAATATTGTCAACATATCTTGACGTATTTTAAGTTCTTTAATATGTTTTGATGTATAAGGAGAGGATTTGTTTTTAGGGTGTGTAAATGTTTTTTATACGTTCAACTCATTCATTTACGAAATCAAGTCAATTATTCTTCTATGCATAAAATTTTACTGTAATTTTTGTTATTTATTTGTAATAGGCATAATAAAGCAATGCAGTGTTTGTTTATTCATTTAACGCATTTATTATAATAAAGGTATTGAATGGTCTCTATAGTTTTGACATTTCCTAAGGGAGTTTCTCAATCTCTAATTGTTTACTAACGTCATATTTCCTGTGTCTTTATGCTTAATCCATCTCCCTCAAAGGAAGCCATTACACCCATATTCTAGAATATTTAAACTGCTATCATAAATATATTGATATGGTCTATTTTTAAATTTAGCACCTTGCTACATGTATATGTATATATATATATATATATATATATACATATGTATATGTATATATACACATATATATGTGTAAGTGTATGTGTTCATATATATGTATGTATATACATGTGTATGTATCTCACTTATCATTAATTCATTTGGTTCGTTTATTAACTCCTGCTGATAATTCAATTCTTAAGTAATAACTTTTATATTTCAGTTGACCCCTTTTTCTGCTTTAAATATTGACGCCTTTTCAACGTCATCTTCTCTGGGTCATTTTGACATTGCCCTTTCTATTCTAATATTAACTCAATCTCCATTTAATTTTTCTCTCTTCTTCTTCTTTTCTTCTTCTTCTTCTTCTTCTTCTTCTTATTCTGTACTCGTTCTCCCAATATTAGCCCAGTCTTGACAGCCAATTTAAATGTGTTTTCTACGCAGATCTTTTCCTTGCCTCCATTAGTGAATGTTACCACGGACTTCTGCCTTTTGGATTGCTTTGGACCATCTCCCAATTACCCGATTCTTTTGGATTTTCCTTGTGGAAATGGAAACTTAAAAAATGTTTGGGATTTTACCATTATTGGATATTTTCCCTTCACCAGACTATCCATTCACGTGAAAGCACATTTTTATTCATCATATTCCCCCGCCTTCACTATTTGTTACCAAGTAAGATCTATGATTACTTGTAGTTTCATCAAATACTTTTGCAAGCAAAATCCGATCCCGCAGTTTGCTAAATCCTACCCTCTGATGAGAAGGAAAGTATTTCTTCGAAACTCCACGGATTAAGGAATATCCACTTATTTTGTGGTTCCCTTTTAAAAGTTAATGGGTTTAACTATTTTTCAAAGTGTTTTTTTTATTAACTACTTGTTTATATATATATATATATATCTATATATATATATATATATATATATATATATATATTGATAAAAATATAGTACAATGAAAGACAAAAAAGCAATACATTTAACATTATTTATTATATAGTTTTACGTCTTTATATTCAAAATTTGTTGTCAACTTCGCAAACCGGAAAATGTTATATTAAAACGGTCGGTGGTAATTATGCCTTAAAGATAGGACGTACTAAATTACAAGCCTTATGTTCAAAGCAATGTATTGATATTGGGAGATAAATTTAAGATTAGGTAAGTTATAATTTGTAACAATTTAATAATCGACAAAAATGCAAGATTATTACTTGCATTCTTTGTAATAAAATAAAAGAAGTAATAAAATATAAAGCAGCACATATTTTTCATAACACACGCACAGAGACATACACACATATATGTGTATGTGTGTGCATGTCTCTATCTGTATACGTCTATATCTGTGTGTTTAAACTATTATTAGATTATACTACTCATATATATATTTTATACCATTATTATATTATTTTTTATAATAAAAAAAATTGTTTTTCCTTTTCCTTATATTGATATATTGATATGGTTGGTTGTATAAATGTTACCCCATTCTTTATTTGTTACTTGTTTTGTTTCGTAATAATGGTGTATTGTGTTGTAAAGGTTAATGACGGGCAGAAAAAAGGGATAAAAACTTACTAGTTGTTGGATTTGGCAAATTAGAGGCAATGGATGAGACTAGAAATATTGTCATATTGCATAAGGCGCATCAAAAGTCTAAACAATTTTTGACATGTAAACAGCAACATTCTAGTTAACTAAGCCGTAAGGTTCTCGTCCTATTGCTTTTCAATAAGCCGTTAATGGAAGAAACTTTTCATTTAGTTGAAAAGAACCAAGAAAAGAAAGAAAGATAGTTAAACGATATTACTGTGGCGATTAAAGGGGGTGTTTTTCTGTAATTTATCCTTTTTTGGAGAGCTATGTATATGCGTAAAATTGTGTGTCTAGCTTCGGAGACATGAACATAACTTTACGAGCTCCAGAAAGAGCAATTAATTTAATGCATGGTCCTGAGCATAATTGTATGTTATTAACACTATAAATACTTTAAAGTTGAGTTCCTCGCAGGTTAACATGGATTGTTTAAAACTGACTAGTTTATGATGAAAAGAGGCGATCTGGTTAAACAGCATGCATGTTGTACCTTCTTCTGAAATTAAGTTAAGCTGAAGATCCACTGCATATACTTACTGATCCGACATATAGAGAACAACTATTTCAAATAAAACACCGAGTAAAATTTATTTTGACACACTGCATTCATAATACAGAAACTTGTTCGGTGGCCTTCGAATATACGTTTACACAGTCATACTTAATTTTTATTAGAAGCGCCCAGCTGAACACATTCATTTGGGCGTTTCAGATTTTTTATCACAAAACGAAAATTTCAAAGGCCCTTTATAAAATATACACTATTGCATAAAACCATCTAGACTGTGAAAAGAATGTAAATAGGTAAATATGGACTTATTTAATATATAAATATATATGTGTGAGTATCATAGAATTGATCTTAAATATTGATTAAATATATTAGAAAAAACAGTTCAAGTTTAAAATTTAAGAATATTCAATGGTTATACGTCGATTCGAAATATCATGGTCTATTGCATGAATCAGTGAATTTCGTTTTCTTTATGGACATGCATCACATAATAAAACGCCCTCTCTGATATCTGCTATCGGTCTGAGAACATTTACATTTTTAATTTGATTTACTTCCTGTTACTTGATAATGGAAAATGAGAAAGATAGACAATGCCATTTAAAATGTATAATAATGTAAAGCATATAAAAACCTGGGACTTCAAAGGAGATGGTGAAAAAAAAGGAATCTAGTTGTGTGACTGCATTTCATAGTCTTGTTGTATTATTATATATATATATATATATATATATATATATATATATATATATATATATATATATATTAATATACATGTGTGTATTTTACTACTTGATTTATTAAGTATCCGAACATTTAAGTACGTATAAATAAAGTTGCTGACCGTCTATGCACTTGAAATATTTTGTTAGTTACAACTGGTATTACTATCTGCAATTAACCAGATCCATGCAATAACTGGAGTGTAGAATATCATAAAATAACAAACTTATTTTATTAGAATATCTTCCTTTCTTCAAAAGTAAAGTAAGGAAAATTAGTGACGCATAAAAAAATTTAACGTGAATATTTTTTAAAAATATTTATTAAAGTAAATTGAAAATAATTATTTATGATTCATTTATCCCTGTTACTTTTTCGATTTTCTTTGTCACTAAATTTCAATTTGTGCTAAGAAAACATCGTAGGGATTCATTTTCCTTTTTTGTGATTTTTCATTTTTTAGCCTTTTTACCTATGTTTTTTAAAAATAAGTTTTCATAATGTTGTGTTAGCTGACGGTGGGCCATCCTGTATGTTACAAATCATTCACTAGCCAATTTATATATTAAAATGAGACCCTGATAGGTATCTTCCTAAGAGTTTCTTTTTGTGTCGTATCTAAGTCCTTTCTAGTTGTTTATAGTTCTATCTCATCTCTATTAAACCCAATTGTTTTTGAGAGACATACTTTTACACAACTGTTTCTTTCACTATGGCAATTTTAGTGTCCCGTTTTCTTCGTGTGCAGCAGTTATCGTGGATAATGCATGGCTCATTTCCAACTTCTCTTTTTTATTGTCTATAGTTCTGTGACTTGCTGCTACCTTCGATATACAACAAACTGGAAAATAGAGATATGTGTGCACTCTGTTTCATAGTAGACGCACCCCAAAACCTTGGCGCTAGATTCTGAGTCCATGTCATGATGACAAATGTAAACAAACAAAAAAAACAACAACGCATCAGTAAAAATGAGAACCGTACCCGTTTTTCTGATCTCTTATTTTTGAAAGCTGCGTAATGATTTGTTAGAGGACGGGAATGCAAGAAAAAGGTAATTCTTGTCATGTACTTTATATCGGTAATAGATACACTGCAGATGATACTGCAAATTTTCAGATTCAAATCTGTCACATTGGTATATAAGAAAAATAAAGTTTGATTTGGAAGTAAATCACGTGCATTCTGTATGAAAAATTTAAAATTAGGTGAGGAATTATAGATAATTACTTGAAGAAAATACATGTATAATGCTAGCTGTATCATAGAGCTTCAATAAAACATAGTAGTTGTTGCTGTAAATTTGCTTAATTTGAGATACAAAAATTTGTTCGTTATATATTCTATCCGGGAAATATTTTTCTCGCCTCAAACTGAATATCTAGAAAACTGAAAACTAGAGAGGCGATTGATTTTTCCTCTACATTTAGACGTTCCCCAGTTATGGATTTATCGATTATTGATTTTGTTGCGTTCTCCATCTGCCTGCTATCTACAATTTTGGATTTCGCTATCTACCATTTAGAGTAAGTACTTAAACAGAATTCATTGACTTTCATAGACACACCTACGTACAATGAATTTCGTTCAACTGAGCATCCATCGATATATCGATCGATCAATAAACCCATTCGACCACCTCGCATACATGCAAAGACACGTTATACATAGAGAAAGAGAGAGAGAGAGAGAGTAAACCTTCAATCTTACATGAAGCAATCATCTTATATTATGATTCTGTGTAGTTATATCCGGTATATATGTATATTTGTGGGTGTGGGTGTGTGTTGGTGTAGGTGTAGGGGTGTATAAATATAAATGTATATATATATATATATATATATATATGTGTGTGTGGTGTATGTATATAAATTGCGTTTGTGTTTATATGTAGATATCAATACACGTATATTTACTGCATATATATGCGTGTGTATGGGTGTGTGTCTGTGTGAGTTTCACTTGATTATATAAACATCCTCATTGTGTATGGAACCTCGAGGATTATATTATATACATTATATACATTATATACATTGATAACCCCGATATTTTTCAGTCACATATATTTCCAGAAAGACATCTACTACAAGAAAGATAGTAACTAACATTCTGAGTGAAAGTGATATTTTGGATTTGTACATGGAAAACAACTAGTTGTCACCAGGGGTCTTAAATCTCCTGACCACCGTCATAATTTCATCCATATAATATCATAAGCCCAATGTAGTTTTTCTCTCGATTTCGTTGGATATGTGCACATATTTTAATATTACAACTACAGTCAATAGAGTCATTGTCAAAATTAAGATGTTCTGATGTTGCCTTACTTCCATTTTTATGGTGTACTTAGTGCATTTGTCGAATTCAAACTCGATGCAGATGTCCTCTGTATAATTTTTAACAATGTCTATCAGAGAGACAAGTTGTTTCTTGGTTTCTGCATGGAGTTATAAATCGTCCATAAAGAGGGGATGGTTTACTCTTACTTTCCTCTTTCTTTCTGCCCATGCTGCATGGGATCGTTTAAGTAGATTACTTAGTGGATCCATTGTGAGGCAGAAAAGGAGCTATGAGAGGCTGTCTTCCTGGAATATTCATTGTTTGATCTTAATGTTTGCGATCTGTATCTTTCCTTCCGTGTGATGTAGCGTAATTGATGTGCACCATTGGTTATTTGCTTCTGAAGGAATGATTTTATATCTGTGTACACATAATGCAGCTCTAAACAGCGAACTATCCAGGAATGAGGTAAACTGTCAAAGGCATTCTTGTAATCAATCCATGCTATTGACAGGCCATTGACAAATTTCTTCTTTTGCAGTCTTTTATTATTATTCTCCTGCCTGTCTATTGCTATGGCTATTTAGCTATTTTGAAAGTTATAAATAACAAAATATGATGTCGACGCACTCCTTCTACTTATTTTCCTTAGCAAGGATAGGTTATATATTTTTATAAAGCATATATATTTTAATATAATTAGAAAAAAAACATGTAAAACTCGTCTTTTATCCTGCAACAACTCGACGCCTATCTCTCTGCTTTCGGTCTTTTATAATGTCATTAAATGGCAGCAATTTCATTAATATTCAAATAAATGCATACTAAACTATACGCAATGCAACAAGTTTTAGCCCGAACTACACGATTAGGATGACCACAAAAACAGCTAGCGAACAATACACGGCTATAGAGAGCTAGTCCGCAATACACAATATGTTTTTACATAGGCATCACGGCATATCAAGGCCAAGAGCCTACTTAAAGATAAGGGTTAAACAGTGAACAGCAGAACAATATAGTAGTATTTAGTATCGGAAATTCGGTAAATTTGTTAATTGGTATGGAACAGCTCATCCCAAACTTGTTTACGTTATACTTGAAGACCAACATGTTCTAGTCAGCTGGAAAGCATGAAAACGGAAGACAATTCCATAGGCGTGCAGTTCTAAGAAGTAATCTTTGCTCATGGAATCTACGCTTCGGTCTAGGCAGGGATAAAGAGTGGGGAGCTTATTCATCGTGTTTTCTGCTGGACTGGTGTTTCTTGTAAAAGCTTGGCGAGGGGAACCATAGATTAGAGCTCAGTCGAACACTTGTCATGAAAATAACGAAAAAAAGAGACAAACTCGCAACAGCTTTTCTGTAAGAAAGAGGTTGCAGGGAAGAGAAAAGGGCATCCACTACGAGGCTACGAGATCTATTTGAACTCTTTCAGGGCAGGATAAATCCGTACTATAAGCTCCTGCCCAGATGTGGCAGTAGTACTATATCCTTGACCGTACCTAACTCTTATATAGATAGAGAATTGCATCAGCAGTGAGATATCTACTAGACCGATAGAAGGATACCATCATTTTTCCAGCGGCCTTGGAAAGTGATCAATGTGTGTGTTCACTTTCACATCAGGAGTAAAGGTCAAGCCAAGAAGCTTGTCAAAACATGAGGCCTCCCCAAGACGAGAGCCATTTAGTGGATGCAAGATGGGGATCAGGGCATTGATGATGTAAAGATAGGAGCTTCGTTTTAGATGCATTAAAAGTAACAAGTTACCTCTTCCCCCATTTTACCACTTGCTCAAGATCAGAGGAGAGAGAATCGGAGAGAACTCCGTCGTTTACAATCTTAGATGTGCAATCATAGATAGTAGTGTCATCAGCATGAATGTCTACGAATGATGTAAGGATTTCATTAAGAAGATCATGAATGTAGAACACGGAGAGAGTTGGGTCCAGGATGATGATGATCTGTTTTAGCTTCAGCGGTTAATATTTGACTAAAAAATATTGGAAACCTTTACTAGGATATATATATATATATATATATATATATATATATATATATATATATATATATATATATATATATATATATATATATCTGAAAGAAAATGGAGGTGGAAGGACCTGGATACTCAACGTTTCGCCCGATTTATGCGGGGTTCTTCAAGAGGGATGGTCATTGACGAGAGAGTCGGAGGATTCGGGCTATATATAATGATGGGGGAGAGCAACGTGTTTCCTTATGTAAATTAGATATCATATATACATATATATATATATATGTACATTTTATGAGAGAAAAAATAAATTAGAGTAAATTAGTGTAGTGGATTACGTCTAAAAGTTAAAATATCGTAGAGATTAAAAAAAAATGTGTTTGGAAATGTAGCGGTGATAGATTAAATAAATAAAATGACACGAGATTACGAAATAATTTTTTTTCTTTTAATTAGAAATAATTGAATTGGGATAAAATAGCGTAGTAACTTAAAAGATGGTGTCTAAAAATAAGAATAGGAGGTGATAAAATGGAGTCTAAAAATAGATAATGATAAAATAAAATACAGTAAATAAGTAAAATAAAAATAATAAAATTAAGTGATATTACGATTTTTTTTTATATATATAGCGTTTAACCGGTGTCTAAGTTGTTCTCTTTAGTAATATTTCCGACAGAAAGGGAGCGACGTGGAAAAAACCTTTTCTTTGCTTAATTATATTGTTGGAATGGGAGATTATAGCCACAATCAAGGCAGGATATGGAATATATTCCGGATTTGGTGTTAATGTTGGTATTAGTTGTAATTTTACGTGTTATATCCCTAATTTTAGAATTCATAGAAAACGGAACAATGAAATATAAATTGCCCAAGGGCACTTTCTACTATAGGTATATTGATGATATTTTAATTTTTCTCCCTATATCTTCCAAAATAGAGAATATCACTGATAAATTAAACAAGATCGAACCCACTATTAACTATACGTATGAAAGAGAAAATAACAACTCCATACCTTTTCTGGACATCAATATCATAAATAACAATGATCATTTTAAAGTCCATCGGAAAGTCACGAATAAAAATGATTACATACACCTTTACTCTCATCCCGATAATAAAGTAAAAAGAGGTATCCTAATAGGATTTTTTCTCAGGGCCCTGAGAATATGCAGTGAAGAATACATCGTGGAAGAATTTGAGTATATCGAACGTACATACATGAACAATACCCTCAACATTTTTTGGCAAATACAAAAAGAAAAGCATTAAAAATTTACCATAACCGAAATCGAGACCATGCCCTAAATAGCCAGACACACAACAGAAAATTACCATTACCAACTAATAAAAACAACGACACAATATATAAGAACCTAAATAAGTGAGTCATTCAATTAACAAAACTAAACTCTTTAACAATTAGGGATCTAACACGTAAAATTACAACTAATACCAACATAAACACCAAAGCCGGAATATATTCCATACCCTGCCTTGATTGTGGAAGAATATACGTAGGAGAAACTCAGCGCAATTTAAATAAAAGAATATATGAACACAAAAGAGATGTAAAAAACAACAATACACTCAACGCCATATTTTGTCACATCATGGAAAACGACCACCATTTTGATTTTAACAAAGCAACTTTCCTTAAACACATACATAACAGATCCACACGACGTTTAATTCAGTCGGCTATCATCTCCCATTCCAGCAATATAATTAAGCAAAGAAAAGGTTTTTTCCATGTTGCTCCCTTTCTGTCGGAAATAATTATTAAAGAGAACAACTTAGACACCGGTTAAACGCTATATATAAAAAAAACCGTAATGTCACTTAATTTTATTATTTTTATTTTACTTATTTACTGTATTTTATTTTATCATAATCTATTTTTAGACTCCATTTTATCACCTCCTATTCTTATTTTTAGACATCATCTTTTAAGTTACGACGCTATTTTATCCCAATTCAATTATTTCTAATTAAAAAAAAAAAATCGTAATTTCGTGTCATTGTATTTATTTAATCTATCACCGCTATATTTCCAAACACAATTTTTTTAATCTCTACGATATTTTAACTTTTAGACGTAATCCACTACACTAATTTACTCTAATTTATTTTTCTCTCATAAAATGTATATATATATATATATATATATATATATATATATATATATATATATATGTATATATGATATCTTATTTACATAAGGAAACACGTTGCTCTCCCCCATCATTATATATAGCCCCAATCCTCTGACTCTCTCGTCAATGGCCATCCCTCTTGAAGAAGCCCGCATAAATCGGGCGAAACGTTGAGTATCCAGGTCCTTCCACCTCCATTTTCTTTCATATCGTCGGATTTAATCCAGCTCAACAATCATATATATATATATATATATATATATATATATATATATATATATATATATATGTATGTATATATATATGTACATATATATATATATATATATATATATATATACATATATATTAGATTGTTGCTATAAATAGTTGAACGTCGGAAGGAGATATTATTTTTTCACCAACTAATATATACACAGTGTGTCGAAATTATATATATACACTCTTTAAATTACCCCAAAACCTATATTTATTATAAGAAAGAAAAATTTCATGCATTTAAGTACTGTGAGCAAATATAGAAACCAGCTAATTATCGAAAGTGTAAAAATTTGAGCTCCATGTACAGCTGACAACGCTCACTGATTGAATCGAAAACGTTCCTGATCAGTTCAATTGTTATGATGACACATATTCTTTCAATATTTAATTCAGCTCATTCATTTTAGTTCGTTTTAGTTTGTGAACTGTGTGTTTAACATGCCATTAGCTACCCCCCTAAAATCCATTGTGGAGTGTTGCAAATCCGGTGAAAGTGGACAGTACTCGATACCTCCTCTGCGTCCAAACTATCTGTTTCGCTGGTGACTATCAATATATTCTCTTTCATCGTGATGATAATGGGGAAATCCTGCATCATGCTGGAAGTGGCATTCCTTCTCCCTGAACATTTCTTGGAAACGTTGTATAGCAAGTTGAGATAATTTAAAGAATGTATACATTTCACTGTGACACTCATATACATATATATATATATATATATATATATATATATATATATATATATATATATATATATATATATATATATATATATATATATATATATATATACTAATTCTGATTTTTACCGAAGGTTACATTCAACTGCAATATAGAAGATAATTACCGCAGAAGGTAAAGTGGCCAACGTATAAAATCAAGAGTATCTCTTCACTTAAACAGATGCCGGTTTCAAACGAAAATATACTGGTTCGAGAACAATTAAACCATTATGCTAGCTAACTGCTAAATCAAATAAAATTATTTAAAATTTCTGCAAACCAAATGCGTTATTAATGAAGCCTTGTCGGCTTATGTTTTTGTACATAATTTTTTTAAAATTATCTCAATCTAAAAAATCAGATTCTCTTGATTGATTGAGTTTTAATCTTTTGCAGATTAAACAGTGAAGTCGCCGATTGTTTTAATCTTTTGCGGGCGAAATAAACCCTTAAAATGCGTTGCTAGAACATTCCCTTCTTGCTAAAGTACGGTTTTTGAGTACAAGATCGGTATTATCTGCCTCAAAATAGTTCTACTACTACTACTACTACTACTACTAATAATAATAATAATAATAATAATAACAATAACAATAATATTAATAATATATTATTATTATTGTTATTATTATTATTATTGTTATTATTATTATTATTATTATTATTATTATTATTATTATTATTATTATTATTATTATTATTATCCAAGCGGATTTTGACACAGGTAATACTAACAGATAACTTGTGGCTCTCAGGCCCTTTGATGCCTGGTGACTCATCGGCAACACTAGCTAATGTTCCATGAATTTTGTGTGGCAGCAAGCCCCTGCAGTAATCTCTATTTCTTTTGATAACCTCCGCCAATAAATTGACGTTATCACAGTAACATTTTTTCAATCGTTTTATCGATAGCAATAACAATTATTCTTCACAGAATGTTGCATTGCAATTACTCCTCTTAATACTCCATTCGTATTTGCGTTCATTCTGTGGAATTCTGATTATCTCTCTTTGATACATCTAGCCTCCTCGATGTTGTCGTTAATGTTGGGCAGTGCTAACTGACTCCGTCAATTATAAGAAAACGCGTTAATATAAAATTTGGCTATTCCGCATTTGTGACTTTCTCCTGGGGTTCTTTTTGTTTCAGTTCTTTTGCAATTTTTATACAGTGCGAAACGTGTGCAGCGTATGTTGATCTGTCTTCATATAGGAGAATTTGCACACAACATTTCGGCGATTTTCATTCTTCAATCCATTGTACATCATCATCCTTCCCCTGGGTCCATATTCTTTCTAATATTTTTCAATTTTTTTTTCATGTTGTAGAAGTACCTAGTGCGAAACTATAATGTTCCAATGCCTTTCTTCTTTTTTTACATCTTTCTTCTCATTCATTATTTTTTTAATTATTTCATAGTAATTGCAACATATGGAAGTTTTTAGTAAGATGTTTTTGATCAATAGGTCAATGTCCTTGTCTTTAGACTCAAGCTGTACATTACCTCTGTCGTCGTAGCTAACCGGGCATTCATTTGCAAAATCTTTTTTCCAATTACAATGGGGTATTTTTGATTTCATTTTATTCATATGTGATTCACCGTGTAATTCGAACTCGTTTAGTCCATATTGTTATTATTATTATTATTATTATTATTATTATTATTATTAGTAGTAGTAGTAGTAGTAGTAGTAGTAGCAGCAGCAGCAGCTGAAACGATGTCATCCAAAAACAGGGCGAACAACACGGTCCCATAACGAATAGAAGCATTGCAAAGAAAAAATATACAAGAGAATATACTGTAGTTAATATTATTAATAACCACAATTACAATAACAACAACAGCAACAACAACAACAGAAACAATAATAATCATATTGTCTTCGAAATTAAGTTATCCTCATTTTTACCTATGTAAGCACTTAGCAACACACCTGGGGGAACTTAACTTTGTTATGTCATACCCCCACACCCAGACACCCACCCACACACACGTGTATATATATATATATATATATATATATATATATATATATATATATATATATATATACAATTACATGAATGCAACTTTGTTTGTATGTGTGATTTCTTTCCTTACCTTAAAGACACCAAACCGGCTGAAAAGATTTGTATAAGTCAGAGGGTGATATAGTAAAGTTGTGTCTCAGAAGAGCTCAGATAATTTCCGATAATGGAAACTATTATTTTAATTTATTTATCATCGGTAAAGTCATTTTTCTATGTCGCTGCTTAGCAACAATGATAGTACACAGATCTAAAAATTTTACCGTGCTAAAGTGTTTTTTTTTTTTTTTTTTTTTGCATAACATTGTCTGTAAGTTCAAACTCCGCACGTAATTTTTTTTAATGTTTGTTTATTAGCTGAAAAGACTTTTGTAAGATTGGAAAATTTACGTGTTTTTTTAAAAAATTTTCTTTGCATGACCTGGTCCGTAGGTTCAAGCTCCGCACGTTAATCTCTTCATATTTTTCTTTCTTTACAGGAATGAATGTATATAAAACAATTTTATAAAAGAAATGCTATGTTCTCTAGAGTGCAATGCAGAATAAAATATATTTTGGTCTAAGATACTTCATAGAAGCATGTGAATCTTCATATACGGAGTTTGATGTACATTAAATATATAGAAGTGTGAAATATTCGTTGATCATCTTTCAGTCCCGGGCAACATCGGGTCGCCCTGCTAGTGTATATAATATATATATATATATATATATATATATATATATATATATATATATATATATATATATATATATATATATATATATATACTAGCTGTAGCCTGCCACGCGTTTCTGTGGCTCAATTTGCGGAATGGAAAAGGTTCCAAAATGAGAAAAAGCATGTTTCTTATAGGTTTAAATTTCCATTTTGCATGGGTACAGTTTTTGTTGTTCCATTTTCTTAGCTGATATAGAGATTTTCCGGTTTGGTGACTCTTGAATATGTAACATAAATTGTCCATGTGAAAAAACAGTCAGTGTGTAACTGTAAGGCCCACAATTGTAAATATTGTTCCCTGTGCTTTGTTGATGGTTATTGCAAATGACAATAAAATTGGAAAGTGCAATTTGCTAAAGTGTAATGATGTATCCGGTGGAATCATAGGAATGCATGGAATGAAGATATATTCATCTGTGAAAGGTCCTGTTAAGATTGCTGTTTCTATGATATTGTTTGTTATTTTTTTTTACTGCAAGCTATGTTCCATTGCAAATCTTGTATGGGTTTATATTTCACAACATGATAATTAGTACACAAAATTTCAGTTATAATACATGCGGTGGCATCCCTGGCAAATATAACTGTTGGATAATTAACCACTTTATCTGCTTTCACAATAGTGTCGATGGATTTGTATTTGACTACCTCACTTGGAATTTTACATTTAATAATAGCGTTAAGTTCATGGGCATCTTTGTATTGACCTGCAAGAATAGCTCATTCACTCAGTCAAATGGAATTCTCATATTTTGAATATCTGCAAAAACCTTTTAAACTAACTATTCTTTTGATGAAATAAAATTACAGAAATTTCAGTAGTTAAAAGTCAAAGAATTTTGCCCTTAACTCTGATCAGCTGGCACTTTTTCGTACCCAATTTCCCACAAGTGATGCAAAAGTGTTTGTGCGGATCGAACAGTCTGCAACTGTACATGCATATTTTGAGTTAAGTTTAATGTCTTCACATGGAACAAAAAAGTAGAGTATTTGAGGTAAGCATTTATTTCATCTGCTGGTGTTGATTGAAGAATAACAGGTAACATTTGTCTGAAATCTCCTCAAGCAATATTACTGCATTCCCAAATGGTCTGACATTGCCACGCAAATCTTGCAAGGATCGACCAAGAGCCTCAAGTGATTTTTTGCGTACCATTGCGCATTCGTCCTAAACAATAAGTTTGCATTTCTGCAATATTTTTCCCCATATTGGATGTTTTGGAGATGTCGAAGATGAGATTTTTGAAAAGTTGAATGTTTTAAAGTAGAATAAATAATTCTTCTACTTGGCAGCAAGGTCGCAAGTATTCCTCATGCAGCAAGGGCTAAGGCTATGTCATTTTGTTACCAAATGGCTGCCAAAATCAATTTAATTAGAAAGGTTTTACCAGTTACTTCTGGTGCTGTTCAAGGTAGCAGTAATTTCCAAATAACTTCTATTTTACAGTCAGTAAATTAGGTGACTAAAATAGGATTTATCCATGTTTTGACAATGCCTTATTCACTGTAATTAATTTAGGAGACTAAAATAGGATGAGGGATTAGAGATGGACAGATAGAGAGGAAGATATATAGATAGAAAAGAGACAGTGAGAGGAAAATAGAGAAAGAGAAGGAGATAGAGAGTTAAAGGGATTGATAGATAAACAGAGAGAGAGGTGGAGTGTTAGAAACAGAGAGGGATGAAACAGAGGCAAGGAGAGAGATAGAGGGAGTTAGAGAGAGAAAGGGGTTCAAAGAGAGATGGAGAGGGTGATATAGAAAGAAAGAGATTGAGAGAGGGAAAGGAAGATATGGATAGAGATAGATATTGAGAGAGGGGGAGAGAAACAGAAGGTGAACTACACTTCACCGTTTTTTTCCTCGTTCAGTAGAGAAGAAAGCTTTCGAGACTGAGGCAATTTTAATGTTTTGTTATTATCCAGAGTACCCCTTTTTTTTTGGGGGGGGGGGCTAGATTTTCCTCGCATTATAAACCGACCGGGTTATCTGTACTTTCATTTACAAATTAATAAAAGAAAAACATATTGTAAAATTTGAATTTAACAGGAAAATACTATTTTTAAAAAAAGAACGGTAACATAAGTGCGTAAGTGCCACTTTAGGTACTCCTTGGGCGTTGAGTTCCATGGCGACCAGCATAATTATTTAATGGTCGCTCCCTTAGCCTCCCCCCTCCCAGTCAAGGCTAATGCATGCGCATGTAACATTTTTTTTATTTATTGACGTTGGCTTAGTAACTAAACGATTTATTGATAATTTCGTAACCCTTAAACGCATGCCGGAAGATTAAAATTGGTTCATTATTGTTGTAATGAAAAAAAATAGTTTCATTCAACACAAACAAAAACACATATTAATGATAAATGATTTATTATTCTATTCATTGAAATTTAATTTTTAAATTAAAAATTAAAAAAAAAGTTAATAAAAAAATTGTTGCTTATGTGCGCATAAACAACTTGTTTTTTTTTTAGATTAGGTCCACTTTATAATCACCCCCATCCCCAACCTCCTCATATTAAGAACAGCTTCCGGAATAAACACCACTTTTAGAGGGGGGGCTATTTGCAAAATTTAACTGATATTTGTTGTCAGCATACCCACCCGAAAATATTATTTAAAAAAAAGGAGGGGTTCAGTGGCCGTGGCAGAGAAGTAGATTTATTTATCAATAAAAGTTGCGGAGAAGTAAATTTAGTTATCAATAAAAGTCATTTAAAAAAGAAAATTGTGGAGGTGGACCTAAATGTTTTGTTTTCGCACTATTCAACAATTTGTTCATCTGCGCATGTAAATTAAAAAATATTTGTAAAAGTGAGAAGTTATTAGTAAAGGATTTATTTTTTTTTGTTTAATTCATTTTTTTTTTTACATTAGATCCACCTCCACAAATGTTAAGAACGGCTTTCAGAATAAACACCCCCAAACTCTCTATGTAAACAACGGATTTCGGAATAAATACCATTGGGGGGATATTTAAAAAAAGTCGATAAAAGTCGTCATTTAAAAAGAAATTTAAAATCAAATGTTTGTAAAAAGTGAGAAATTATTAATAAATGTTTAGTAACATTTTTCGGTGCTAATGCAGAGAGTGATCTGCGCTATTTTTTTAAATCGTGTTTTTTTTTTAATCAATTGCAAGGTTAAAGTACAGAATAGGTACAAAACACCCTCCACCCATGTTAAGAATGGCTTTTTAAATAATAACGTTATTATTTCAGCATGGATCACTCTCTGCATGAGTACCCATTTTTCTTTTAATATTCATAAAAAGTAAAACTTTTTTTCAAAATAAATAAATACATGTTTGTAAATGTGACAGATAATCGTTTAGTTACGGCAACGTCAGTAAATAAAATATGTTACGCGCGGGGTGAGGTGGGAGACTAAGGGAGCGATTATTATTTTGTTCTACTGGTCGCCATGGAACTCAACGGCCAAGGAGTAACAAAGTTTAATTTTTTGGTCAAATAAATAAATTTCAAGCAATTTTTGCAATAAATAATAGATAGCAACTTCGTTAATTTTACGACTCGCCCCAGCATATTATAAACACCCTAACTTCCCCATGTTAAGAATGGCTTTCGAGGTTTATGGAAAGGCGTTTTTTTTGTGTTTTTAACATGGGGGGGTTAGGGTGTTTATAATACGTTGAGGCATGTCGTAAAAATGAAACAGTTTAGAAAAAGTTAAAACAAACTTTTTTATGTAAACAATGCCGTGAAAATAAACTAAACAATTAAAACGTAATGTTTCATGAGTGAAGCCTTAACATAAATAAAATTTAAAAAACATAAGTACATAAATGAATTTAAAGTTTTAAAATATGGGATTATTATTATTTTTTTTTTGTGTGTGTGTGTGTGTGCGCGCTAATGCAGAGAGTGATCCGTGCTATTTTTTAAAAATCGTTTTCCACGTTTACAGTTTTACGATATGTTTTTATTCAATTGTAAGATTAAAGTACAGAATAGGTACAAAACACCCTCCCTTCCCCATGTTAAGAATGGCTCTTTAAATAATAACATTATTATTTCAGCACGGATCACTCTCTGCACGAGTAAGTTTTTTTTTTTTTTTTACTTATCGAGTTAACAGAAAATGAAATCTTTCGTCAATTCGTGGCTGTGAAATGAATCGAACCGGAAGTTCAGTTTTATCAACAGAACAGATTCGCAGTAAAAAACATATATTTATTTTATTTAATATTTTAATTTTAATAAATCGCGAGGTAAATTTATTTCAATAACATAAAAACATACCTCGACTCTAAAGATGGGTTGTCTGAAAATTTCAAATAAACTGGTAACTTAGAAATAGGGTTTTATTGGTTTAGAACAAACCAACTTTACATTTATATATATATATATATATATATATATATATATATATATATATATATATATATATATATATATATATATATATATATATATATATATATATATTAGCATGGGGCCCCGGGTGTTTGGAGGTGTATGCGTGACAAAAAAGGGTCATTTTTTAAACTTTGACCTCTATTAGTACCCCTTAACATTATTGTTTTGGGTTCACATGAAGTTATTTAGTTAGATCTATGTCACAGGAACCTATATCTTAAATTTCAAGTGTTTATACCCAAAATTGCTGGAGGAGTTTTGATAGAGTTCTCAAAGCTCTAATCGTTGAACTTTGCCCCCTTAACAGCCAAATTTCTTGGCTGAAAACGAATTACAATCATTATCCCAAATCTCATTACCCTGTATATGAAATTTTGAGTCAGTACCCTAAAGATTGACAGAGTTATTGCGTCGGGAAATGTATATACACACAGGCAGACACAAAGACACACAGACACGCAGACACGCTCACTTTTATAGATATATAGATATGTATATATATATATATATATATATATATATATATGTATATATATATATATATATTTAAATACTTGTATATCATGTTTATATAAAAACGTTCATATTATATTACGTGTTAAGAATTAGCGAGTATTTAGGATTAAATAAGGTTATTTATGTCATTTTAAAACAAGAATATAAAATATAATCTGGCATGAACACATTATTAATATTCCCGAAAATATTACGGTGTGTACTTATACACTTTGATATTAAATAGTAACAATTATTTTATTTAATTCTTTAAATTACGACATTTACTTCATTTCTTAATTAATACTCTTGAATTGTAATTAATTACAAGTGGTTTTTCAAAAATTCAAAAAAAAATCGATTCTGCCGACAAGTGTTCACTAGCAATGAATTGCATTACTTCAACCAAAAAAAGGAAAAATGTCTCATTCAAATTACATTTCACCTTGACCTAGGCGAACTGCAGGCGGTGTTTCTGCCGTGCCGAATGTGCTCCTTTCCGCACTGAAGTGGCAATACTATTGACCCGCAAGCCTCACTTGACCTCCCTACACATTCAGAGTAACCTTTAACTGATAACAGAATTCCGCCTCGTGACCAACATGCCCAAGTAAGGGTGGATTCTCCCAGATAAACACAATGGATTTCTCCAAAGGCATCGCTCACAAGAGACTTAATAGCAATTATGTGTGGGTATCTGTCAATGTGAAGTAATTTTTTTCTAACAATTTTATAATATACTAGCTCTAATAACTGTGATAGAAAGGGTAGAACAGAAAACTGATAGGAAATAATTTGAAATAAATGCAAACCATATTTAACGAAAGACAAATAGACGAAGGAATTACGCGCTTTACATTAAGAGTTTCGGAATATAATTTTCGTACTAAATATACCATACAGAAATTTAAACAATATCATGAGTTACTTTGTAACTTATCGAGTCAAGATGGTTTATAACTACCTTATTGCTGATCTAAAGAAACTGCGTTTGCCAATTCTTTGGAAACTTCACGCAAGAAATAACTTATTTAAGCTAGAGGGAGCAGACGTACAAGACCATGTAAGAACAACGGTATTTTCATAAGTCTAACTTCGACTTTTACATCATCAACGCTATGATTCCGATCTGACATCAATTTAAATTAACAGTTCTAATCTTGGGGAGGCTCCATGTTTGGACAAGCTTACTGGCATGGCCTTTACTCCAGATCTGAAATGGAATACGTACATACTACCCGTTGCCAAGGTCACTGGAAAAACGAGATCCTTTTTATTAATCCAGTAGATATCGAACTGCTAATGCAATGCTCTACCTATATAAGAGTCAGGTATTTCCAAGGATAGATTATTGTTGCCACATCTGAACAAGAGCTGCTAGAAAGGACTTATCATGCGATTGGCAGAGTTCAAAATATACTTCGTAGTCTACTAGGGAATGCTTATTTCTCTTCCCTGCAACCTCTAACAGACGATACGTAGCGAGCCTGTCTCTGATATATCGTTATTTTCATTGCACGTGCTCTTTAGAACTCCAATCTATGTTCCCCACTCGATAAACTTTCACGAAAAACAGTCGTCTAAGTGAAAACACAATCAATAATTTCACCCACTCTTTATATGTGCCCAAACTTAAACCTAGATTCAAAGAACAAAGCCTCTTTCTTAGACCTGCACACCTGTGGAACTGTCTTCCGTTTGCCTACTTTTCAGCGGGATACACTATGGTCGTCTTCAAGTCCAACATAAAGTTGGTTTTGATTAGCCGTTATCTCTAAATAATCCAATTTACCAAAACTACACTAGAAACGATTACTGTGATATTGTATCCTTGCCTATTGTGCACCCTTTAATCCTTATCCTTGATTTGCTTCTGGGCCTTAATAGGTAGTTAATGTTCTATAAAAATATTTCTATAAAAAGAAGTAACATAACAATCGAAGAGTTAAGTTCATTTGGAGATAATCGTATGTAATATAATCTAGGATTAAAGGAAAACGATATAAAATTGATTAAAGTATAGGTCGATTTCTTGCTACATATAACACGGTTTTTTTTAACGTAATATATCCTATGATTAACATTGAATTATAACGATGAATGAATTGTTCGAGTAAAAACGGATATAAATACAAATTTCGTACACGGTTTTAAAAAAATAGAGATTATATATCATCACTTTCTGGTAATACTGTATTAGAATGCAATAAAATATAATGAGAACATTTTGTTATGAAAGTTCCGACGTTGCATGTACAGACAAAATATGAGAATATCTCATTATGTTTTTGGCTAAGCGTAACCGATTTTCACGTTTCCAAATTTAATTTCAGTTCACTCGGAAGAAGGTTCGCTCTTGTCGCTAGAAATATGCATTCACTGAAGTGTAATAATATTGGCCCTGAAGGGATAAGTGACCTGTGCCGAGATCCAGATTAACCTTTACATTACACATTCACCCGTAGTAATCAGCATAGCGGCGTACGTGAAGCATCTTGAAATTAAAGGTCATCATTCCAGAAGTATTCTCTCATAAGTGATCAACAGTGCACTAACATTATCATGCTAAAATTATTAAATCAGTAATCATCCTCTAAATTTTCAAAGCCACTATTCACCCGTGCGTGGAGGATTGTTGTCACACTTCCGCTAGTGCATCTATTATTATATCCTTCTTTTTACACAGGTTCAAAAAATTGTTGAGTATTTACTAAGTCTCGGGCTATCAACCAAGCCTGGACCTTTGTCCAATCACCGTAACATTGCGTTTCTATGATTCTTAAGAACTTTAATGGAATTTCCTTTGTGAACTATTATAATCTATTCACTCTCCACGTGCATGCCCAAAATGCAGAAATATCCATCTCTTGTACAGTTATATTCCTTCGATGGCGTAAGCTTTTTTATTTTGATAATTTATCAACCTGCTCAACGTTACAATTTCTACCGAATATTCTGTTTATTGACTTTCTTATTTGCTTTAGTATAAATCTTAGCATCGTTATTAAACTACCCACGTTTTCCTATCAGCCGGGATCACAGATATTAGCCTCTTTCCTTACAAATGCCTCCAAATTCTATAGAGGTGGAAATGGGTATCGGAATAGCTAGGAACTTCGTCTTATTAAGGTTAGTTAACAAGAGAAATTAAATTATAACCATATACAAGATGGACGGACTCAAAATACATAAAAGCAAAATAATTAATACATCTGTAGTTAAAAGTGTTACATTAACATTTATAAAGAGTGAAAGATCTTCATATATTTAAATTAATACCAAACATAAAAAATGCAATTAAATAAGATAACATGTAAATGTATATTTTCATAGATAAAATATACAACATTCTATAAAGTAAAATGACTGCAACTCCGAAAATTATAATGTATTTGAAAATAAATAAGTTGCTTTAATATAACAACCTTTTCTTCTCTCATTATAATAGTTTCTAGATTATATTATCTTTATTATGCATTCTCTCTTGTACTATTGTACGATCATTTCTCTTTTGACGGAAAAAAGACCCTATAAATGAATGCAGACATAGAATCCTCGGAGTCATACAATATAATGATATTTCCATCTCTACTATTATGCAGAAGTAATTGTTTTGTTGGAAGGAAGTCTCACGTGAGATTTCCATCTAAATGCCTCGCATAAGGATTACACATCGATAATCAAAACATTCTATTAAGAAGTTTAGCCGGGTTAAAACTAAGTAAATACATTTATACAGCTAAACATCATCAGTGCATTTGAGAAATTGTACCAGTGAACAAGAGGAAAGGCATGCTACTTTACATATTCCACAAGGAAAATTATATAATAGTGTAAAATCTCACGGACGAGATTACAATTTTATAGGTATATTTCGTTAAAATATTCGTTCCTTAAGATTTTCTCCCTGAAAATTAATCGCATTATATAACATTTGCAAATGCTGCCCAAGTTGCAATCTCATGATGATAAATTGATAATCCAGGCTCAACTTAACACCACCGACAGTTGCTAACTCAACAATTAAACTATAGAGATTAAATTTAAAGTTCACCTCCTCTATAAAAATGGCAATCAGCACAAAATTGTAATATATATATATATATATATATATATATATATATATATATATATATATATTTAGTATGAACATTTATTCACATTAATTTACGAATGTAGCTTTAAAATGTTATCATGACACTTTAGTTCACAACTTAGAATAATGATGTAAAAAGATCAGGTGATTATCTTAGTAACGTATATTAATGATATCATTTAGTAAGAGGTATGGTCTTTGTGTTATACGTAGACCACTTTTTGAGTCAGGCGAAGTCAAATGAGGGACAGAGACTGTCTCGTGATGGCAAAAATTCCGATGGTAAAAATAAGCGTTACATCTTTCCAAACGGGGAAAACAATCCAGAATGAAAAGGTTGCTGAAAGTAAAACTCGACGCTCTATCGTATATCATGGGACTTTCTATTACAACTTCCCGTCAGAAAATGTCAAAGGTGGAGGAGATATGTTCCCGACTGGCCAGATAATTAACCCCTCCAAATAAGTTTTATTCACCATTTGTGTTGTAAAGGTATTTATGTATATTGTTTTTCTGTAATAAAATATAATTACATATACATAGGCATACCAAAACACTAGATTAACCGATCAAAACAGTGGGCGGTCATAGACAGAACCACGTATACACACATATAGATGACTGTGGCATGAATAAAAAAACTTATATACACTCGCATCAAATAAAATCACTAGAGGACACAGATATAATAATCTATACCAGTCCACAATATTATCCTGTGTTGTATAAATGTCTCTAAATTATAGATCTTATTTTACAAATACATTGCTTTCCGAGAGTTATAATATGTGATTTAAGAAACACAACATAAATTAACATTCAATTGACTATTACTGCTATCGTATACAGGCGAAAAATAGTTTGTCCGTAATGGCTCGATTATTCAAGACTTCACTTCTGTTACCGAGTTAAACACATCCATTTTTTATGTATGAAACATAAGCCTGTATATAGATTATTATTAGACACAAAATAAATTTTTCTCGGTTAAATATTTAATAGTATGCTTTACTTTTATTCAGAATACAGGGAACACAATTATAGATCTACAAGTTTTATTGCTGTTGAATTACCTTGCCCAACAGTTTCGGTTGTGAATCTTGCTTCTAACTCTGATATTTTACCGGACTTATCACCTTCTAATCTCATCCTTTTTCTGGGCAATCATCAGCGATATTTGACGTGCTGTAATTCTGAAGCTTCTTTTGTTATTCGGATTATGTAATACATTCAAGAAATTCATGACATGTAAAGAGTTTGCAAGTTTATTGTAGACGTAATCTCAATAGGTAAATCTGAGAATTTTCTTTTGGAAACAGCTCAATTATGAATATTTTGTATTCAATACTTTGGATAAAAAATATGTTCGAAATTATTGTTTATTGTAACTATTTATTGCACTAAAATTTTAAAAAAAGAAAATACAAGTAAAATAAATATTTAAACATAACGTAAACACGTCCAACGACTTACCTCGTTTTAATTTCTGTAATTGTATACGCAAATGCCTCTATCTATATCTATCTATATATATATATATATATATATATATATATATATATATATATACATGTATCCGTATCTGAAAAAAAGTAAAAACAAAATTAATGTCAACAGATGTTTTTGTAATAATACATAATGTATTAAGGAATTACAAGTTTTCATAAATTCAAACGTATGTTTTGTTGGGACATTTTAGTGAAAAATGATTGAATCATTACAACTATTGAAATATATAATTTAAAAAAGGAGAATATTAAAGCGCCATTACATGCTGCGTATACATAGATTCTCAAAACTTCTATCTTCTCATAGCAAACACGAAGATTGTAGATTATCTTAGTTTAGAAATTTCAGAATGTCTAATAGATTTATTAGGACAAAATTAACATTACGGTATTTTACACTATAATATATATATATATATATATATATATATATATATATATATATATATATATATATATATATATATATAAAGGGCGTTTAATAATATAATCCAATAAAAGAACAGTAGTTTTAAATCTTATTATACAACCATAGTTCTCTATAGCATTTTCGTCCTTTGCATACATATGATTACTACATATCAGTGTTACCCTATATCTGGAGTTAAATTACAATTAATACTTTTATTAAAATATGTAATTGCGATTGTATGTGGTATTTATTTGTTATAAATTATGTTTTGCTTAGTTTTCTTCGTACGTAAAATTAAATCCGTATAATTTATTAATAATTGATGCAAACAAGAAATATTTCTGAATATTAACGAAATAAATCCTTTCAGTTCATCCGTCGAGTATCAAAATTTCCCGGGTTTGTAAATATTGCAAATGATGTTTATCAATCAATGAAGCTACGTAATTCCACTTCAACCTTAAACAGTGTTATTTTTAATTACAGATATATTTGCATATATCATTTCTCGATTATATTTGTCACGTCTACACAGGAACACCACGACAAATGTAAAGTGCTAGTGCATTTAATAATTTGCAAACATAATATCTGCATTGAAAATTTATGTAAATGAAAAACGCTACGATTAAGACATATTTTAGTACAATTATTTAACTCACACAGGCCATATTGTCACTTCGTAAAAAGCTTCTATTTGGGGTCGTGTCTCTTATAAAATTGATTGCATATAACAGAGTGATACCTGATATCTTATATTTATACTTGAATAAGTTAGTACAATTAAGCGTGAGGCAAATATAGTATTAAGTTAAGAATTTATCAGTCAAAAGGAATAAACAATTAGAATAGAGGGCTTACCGAAATTTAAGGGACCTAAACAATGATATTATTGATTATTGAGTTGGGTGGGTGTATGTATGCAAAATCGCAAAAGTTTCTAATAGCACATCTAATCAATATATTTAAAAAAAACACACACAGAGATGCGACAAGGCAATGATGGGACAGAGGTTTGAACTTCAGCAATAGTGCTGGGCCAATTAGACTGGCGACTATTTTTAATCCTGTCTATGAGGCTTCATTAGCTGACCAGTCCAGATGTGACAACAGTACTACATCTATTGGCTAATCATGATTTTGTAAATGTATAAATTGAGGTCATCAGGATGCACTTTATCATCTGGTATCAATGTAGATGAAGCGCACCCTGATGACCTCAATTTATTTGTTGCAATTTATGTAACTAGTGAATGTTAGGAGGACAAGATTGATATATTGACATTCAGTTAAGGGGTTATTTTTAATAATACCATTCAGTAGTTGGATTTTTTCTTGTTGTTTTAGGAATAAAGTCTAGTTTTAGTAGAAGTAAATATTACCACTCCATTGCACTGCCTAATGAACGCCCTTTTAGATGTGCTGATATTACCTTCATAGATTTTCAATAAAATATTTTTTTAAAATGTACTGTTTTATCTTTTGGTGAACTATTTAATTTTTAAAGTGTGCGGGTATGTTGATTCTTTCATGTTTGTACACATCTACACTTTCATCCATCGCGTTGCGACGTCAGTCGCAAAGTAGACAACAAATAGAAATAAACTTTAACTCGCCTTTTCTTTGTAACGATAGCATTTATTCCATTACTTTAACAGAAAAAAACATCTCTCATAGGATCTCAAACGATATCACCATAACATATGTGAACTCCTATTTAAATCTTGATTTTCGCTACTTGAGATGTGATTTCGCACGTATTTACATATAGTCGAACGCTATATATTACATGTTACGAATGCATATGTATGGCGACTAAAATAACACATTCGATATATTATTTTCCAGTTGTGGATATTTTCAAGAAAACAAATAACATACGGCAAAATACTTTAAACTTAGTGTATAGTACTAAAAAATTCGTGGAGGTTAGGTATGTTATATTTGATAGAGTATTATGTAAAATAATCGTGCATGATCTGAAACATAATAAGGGCTTATGAAATAGCTACAATCGCATAGCTAGTACAGTCAGGCGTTTTTAAGAGTTTGTAAGAGAAACATAGTTGAATAAAATATATTTTCAGTTTAAATGTTGTACTACTACAATTATCATTATTTTCAGTATATAGCAATACATTTATCATGAGATATTAAAAATCTTCTAATATAATTATATGTAAATAATGCAATATTAATATCATAATAACAAACTAGAGGTTATTAGAGTAAATTCGTTTAGATAAACTGTTTTAATGTGACCCAAGTCAAATAATGTACCTGGATGAAAAACAGAGAACTTGGCGTATTAACGTTATTTATACGCTAAATGGGGCACGATGCATGTAATTTTAATCAAACATTCTATACACATGACCACATTATGTGTGAACTATAATACATCAAACAATATATTACCGATATAGTTTCTATACCTTCGGATAACACACTATGTTAAATTTACCATCCGAAATATGCGAGAAAATAAATAATATCGCTAAGAGTTAATGCTGCATGACATTTAATGGTCCACAACGTTTATTGGAAGAAAGCTGGGAAGTACCATGAAATGTTCCTTATATTCTGAAGAAAATATACTTTTCTCGCCCATTTAGGTTTGTATTCCATTAAGCTAGATGATATGTTCGATTCATTTTATTAACTAGTTTGCAGGCACTTAATATATAAATTGCATTTCCTGTATGAAGTTTATAAATATTTCCTGAAACACATAGCCATTCTGTAATACTTTTTTTAAAAATAATAATACCGTAAAAGCATCGCCCCTTCAATTATATAAATACATATATATGTACATATATACATACATATATATTGTATGTATTCATATATATGTATGTATATACATGTGTATGTATTTAACTTATCTTTTTTCTCAATTCATTTGCGTCCTTTAATAACTCCTGTTGATAATTTAATTCTCAGATAATAACTTATATATTTCTAGTTGACCCTTTTTTGCTTTAAATTTGGCGCCATTTGAACGTTATCTTGTCTGTGTAATTTTCATATTGACTTTTCTATTATAAATTAACTCAGTCACCATTCAATTTTTTTCTTCTTCTTCAGTCATACTTCTAAAATCAACCCAGCCTTGACAGTCGTTTTAAATTCTTTTTTCTACGCACATCTTATATTTCTTTTAATAATATTATTTGAACTCATTCCCTTTTAATTACATCCATTTGTGAATTATTCCACCGTTTTCCGTCGTTTGGATTATTTTGGACCATTTTCCAATGACGGTATTCCTTTGGATTTTACTTGCGGAAATAGAAATTTAATTAACGGTTTTTTGTATTTTGGGTTCTTGGATTTTACCGTTATATGATATTTTACCCTTCACCAGACTATCCATTCACTCGAAATCACATTTTTCTTCGCCCTAGGCCCTCTGCTTCACTATTTCTTCTCAAGTAAGATACAAGTTTCATTAAACACTTTTGCAGGAAAAATAGATTCCGCATTTTGCTAAATACTACCCTCTGGTGCGAAGGAAAGTATTTCTTCGAAACTCCTC
>NC_136489.1:62168070-62180570 GCF_053919585.1 Euprymna scolopes | reverse complement strand
AAGATATTTGAAATGTGTGCATGCATCGGGTGTGTGACAAATGTCTGTTTTATGGCATTTTTTATACTATTTTAATGTAAGGTCACTTTATTGCTAAGGTTTTGGTGTGGGATATATCAGTTTTGTCAAATGCTGTGCATTTTAGTGCACCCATTTGTTTGTTTTTATTTGGAAGGTTTTTGTTGTTTTCATGTGCGTATATTATTTTATCACGAACTCTATATCGCTAATTGTTTAATTTTGTAATCGTTTCTGTTGTATGTTTAATGAGTTTAGATGAAATTAGTATGCATTTTATGTTTTGAGCATCGGTTTTCCTTGTTAATTTATTTGTATTATTAAAGTGGGATAACTGTTTTGCTATCTTTAAAAAGTGCTGCGCTCTTTGTATGGTGTGGAAAAATGCATGCTAAGGTTTTTCTTCCGGTGTTGGTTCACCATAGTTTACTGATCTTTTGCAACTAGTTTAAAATCATAGTGTATTATTTGCAGTTCATTTACTCAGGTATTTCAGAGATGTAAGTCCGTAATTCTATTATGCATTCTACGGGATGAGGAATAGAGTATGTATTGCAGACAATTTTGGGGGTGATGCCTTTTAAGAATATGATATATATGAATGGCTGTCAGTTTGTGGTAGATGCTTGTGAGAAAGTTTTTTTTTTAATTTTTACGAGTATGTCATAATAGGTTTATTATGTAAAGATATGTTCAAGAAAACATGGGAGAATCTTCATTAAGTATACATACATGTGTGTATATATGTGTATAAATATGCACATATATATATATATATATATATATATACTCTAAAAATACTAATGATAGTGTTCTATGCTTACTTGCAAAATGTAATCGTTCAAAGAAAGAAGTACGTGATACAATCTCGACTATATATTTTGGCCCAAGTGATAAAAAGAAAATAAACTATTGTCTGGATATCGAGCACCTTTTTTGCCCGTGCACTGGAAAAATCCTCTACAAAAAGTAATAAAATAAATGAATCAAAACAACATATGTTACAATACGATTAGTAGTGGGTGTCCGAGTACTATGCCCACGTTTTCACCAACTGCATTTGGACGTTCATGACTTCATGACTCTGAAAAAACTTTCATAAACCTTAACGAGTGCGATACTTGCGAAAATGTAAATAACAAAATCGAATTCCTTTCACTGGCATCTTTTTGTAAAAACACTTTTTTCGATGTTTTTTTTTTCGTTAATAAAAGAGATTTTCGTTTTTTCAGGGGGGGGGTTGGCTTCTAAAACTGTGCTAAATTTCCAATTCCCGGAACGGTTAGATATTCGGTATAGCAGTTTCAATAATAAAAACAAACAAATGTTTCAGTTTCTTCGTTAGTGTAATTTTTGTTTGTTTGAACATTTAAAACAAAAAAAAAAAGCAAAATATTTTTTTCTGTTAACACGAAAACATGTTTTTAATCTAGAAACTTGTTAAGATTACTATATTATTTTATTTGGTGAAATTTATTTCTTGTTTCAAAATTTCCAGGAAAAATAATTCTAGAACCGTTTCTAAAAATAGTTATGTCGGAAAGAATAATTTCACATAAATATAATTAAGTATATTTAAAAAATATTTCTGAATAAGAATATTAAATAGAACTCTAAAAGTAATTATTTCGCTAACAAACATACAGTTATTTAGTACAATCAATTTTTCATAATGTAATATATAAATTAAGTTATTTCTTAATTGTATATTCGTCACGGATCATACTATGTATGGAAATAAATGAAAAGGTAAGGATATGCATATTTTGTATATATTATTAAAATTGTGAACAAACAAACAAAGAGGAATACGAATTTATATATATAGATATATTAATATATAATCTTCATACTATCACAACCCTATAAAATTATTTTGAGTCTTAAAGCATGTGTATTGTTCCTGCTTCAGCTTGTGTGGTAATTAAATTAACACTGCTAATGATAATTTAATTGAATATAATTAAAATCTATTTTTCATTGAACTGTAAAAGTTAGGCCAGAAATTAGCTAATGAAATTACATATAATATACTCCATTAAACGCAATTGTAGCTAAAATGTTGACTTCATATTTTTGTTAGGGTATTTTATACTAAAAAACGATCGATGGGTTTGCATAGTGTGGATATTGTGTACATCCACTTTAATAAACATATAAAAAAACATAACTAAGTTAATCGTGATTTATCTTTCCACACATATATATATACACACGTCTCTAATTTCGCACACACACACACACACACACACATATATATATATATATATATATATATATATATATATATATATATATATATATATATATATATATATATATATTACACAGTGCTCACCACTTATCAAGGCCCGGAAGCTACACAGTGATAAGGGTTATTGCAAGTACATTAAGTTAGTGTGGAGATTTGATGAAGTGTTTACATAAGGGGGCGGTTCATTAGGAATTTGTTAACATTGGACTTGAAGAAATCCAAGTTGTAGTCCGGTGGGAAGCAGGCAGACGGAACAGAGTTCCACAGGCGTGCAGTTCTAAGAAAGAAGCTTTGTTCATGGAATCCGTGTTTTGATTTAGGCACGTATATAGAGTGGGGGAAATTTTTCACAGTGGATTCAGCTAGACGGGTGTTTTTCGTGAAAGATTGGCGAGGGGGGACCAGAAATTGGAGTTCAGACGAGCACCTGCCATGGTAATAACGATAAAACAAGGATAGGCTCGGAAAGTCTCTTCTTAGGAGAGAGGTTACAGGGTAGAGAAAAGGGCATCCCCCACTAAGCTACGAAGTCTATTTTGTACTCTGTCAAGGCACGATAGGCTGTTTTTAGCAGCTCCTGCCCAGATATGGCAACAGTATTCCATCCTTGGAAGTACTTCACTTTTATATAGATAGAGAATTGCATCAGTAGTGAGATATCTTCTGGAGCGGTAGAAGGATCCCACCATCTTTCCAGCGACCCTGGCAACATACTTGATGTACGTGCCCCATTTCCGATCAGGAGTAAAGATCAAACCCAGAAGCTTATCAAAACACGGGGCCTCACCCAGACAAGAACCATCCATCACAATTGATGCCAGATGGGGATCAGAGCGTTGATGATGTAAGGATAGACGTTTGGTTTGGGGTGCATTAAAGGTAACCAGCCACGTCTTCCCCCACTGAATTACGCGCTCGAGATCAGAGGAGAGAGAATCAGAGAGACCTTTGTCGTTTACATCTTTTGATGTGTTGCCGTAGATTGTCGTGTCATCAGCATAGATGTCAACGAATGATTTAAGTATGTGTTTAGGGAGGTGATTGATGTAGATCAGGAAGAGAGTTGGGCCCAGGATTGACCCCTGAGGGTATATATATATATATATATATATATATATATATATATATATATATATATATATATATATATATATATATATATATATATATATATATATTACGTGTTTACTCGGTATGTCAAAATAATACTTGCTCTTTTATGCATTGTCTCTTATTTAAATTATGTAACATTTGTTTGATTAAAATCATCGACAAATATGCGGTCTGAATGTAAAACCTGAAGTAGATGACGTGTCACTCGATTTTTTTTATCAGCATTGAGTAATTTTCTGTCTTGATTTATTTTTAATTTATATCTCCTGAATCTGAAAACATTGCACTGTCCTCAAATCTGAAGCGATTTAGTTAACCATCTTGAACGCATTTAAACCTCTTAAAAATATCGGATTATTTAAATTAAATCATTTTCAATATTCATTCACGCATATTTAAGAAAATTTAAGATTCTATCAGTTTTCTGTACCAGTTGTCTCTGATTCATTAAAGAAATGGTTTGCATCTTGGAAATTATGTTGAAATACATCATTTTTGCTTTCGAACTATCATAAGACGTACAAAATATAATAACTAAATCGTTTATATAGCAATCAACATTAGGGCTATTTTAAAATACACTAGAAGACAGATAATTGACGAGGATTTAATTGAACTTAAGTTTAGTATATAAAAATACGGCTTTTTTTTTTGTATCTGCGTTCTCATTAAGTATAATTCGAATATAAATCCGCCTATTGTCAATTGAGTATTTAGCATTTCAAGTTTAGCGGAAATCTCGAAATAATTTAAAACTGCAATATGAAACCATCTGAATTAAGTATCTTCCATTACTTTAGTAAAACGGTGCCGCCACCATATGAGAAGACATGAGAAAACACTTACCATGTGGCGTAGCAATTATAAACGTAACTTCGATGCCAGAACACTTAACCTCTTTAATGACGTGACTTGATGTCGTGCAACTTTTACCAAGACACTTATCGTTGTTTCATTTAAAAGAGGATGGAACGTATCGCCTCACAATAAGCAAAGGCAAAACATTAATCTCAGCCCATCCCGATACGGCCGACAGAAGATAATAAAGAAGAATATATTAATACAAGCAAGCCGCCCGGCATTATCTGGTCGTAAAATGTGTTTTAATATAATATTTGATTAATGCAGATTTCGTATTTATTATTTTATTATATTGGACCCAATATATAGTAACATTTAAAAAGTAAACAAATATCAATGCCGATTCTGCATTTAGTATATTACATTGAAAAAATATACATTACTGATTTATAAAGTTAACATCAATGACTCAGGCGTCACTATCGAGAATCGAAAACAAAATGTTCCGCTTACGGTTTTCTTTTTCCTTTGACGTGGATGCCACACTTATAAAGCCATGTTTGCTGCAGGGCTTACATTGTAAATTTGAACAAATAGCTATTCCGTTACGCATACATAATAGTTCGAACTTTACCGAGCAAATTACATTTGTTTAATTTTCACAATTTTGTTCCGATTTACCTCGGTTCAAATCAAAATATAACATTTCACACGAGTTCGAAAACCAAATATATTAAGTGTCACGTTTGTACACTAAAAAATTGACGGATGGGTTCCGTAGGCGAAAATTTTAACAAATATAAACGCATGCCTGCGATAGAAAAGGGGCTCATGTTTTCTATAATATTTTTGCGCAAATATAAGAAAGTATAAATAATGTAGAATATCATCAAGAATACTAAACTAAATATGATAATTCTATATAAAATTTGGAATCAATTAAAATGAACCTTTAATATAATACGCAAACTAGCTATATTTTTTGCAGATGAATTCAATTCCACGACCCATATATAACTAAATTGTATTTTCTTTTCATATAAATAGAAATTCGGTGTTTTTTTATATAAATATCAATTCACAAAAAAATAAAAATAAAACTAAAGATATAGTGATACATGTGTATCTCTATATGAGTCGCTCAAGTAAATTATTATAAATATAATATTATCTATAAAATGTATATTTTCATAAAGAACTGATGAAGACACATGATGTTGTATTAGGGGTAATCATTTGTGGCCCCTTTATTCCCTGTGTATATTTCCACCAAATAAGAAGAAGAAATTTGCACAGAAGAAGAAATTTGCTTTCATATTGTAACATAATTTTCTTTTTTAAAATGCATTGTCATATGGTAAACAATTTTTTTATTGAGCCGTCATCAGAATTCTGCATATTCGATCTTTATGTTCTCAAGAGTCTACACAAATATTGAAGTAGAAAAATTAGTAATAATGGGAGAAGAGATACATATCCATTATAATAATTAAATATATATATATATGTGTATATATATGTGTATATATATAAACTATAATATAAAGCGGAAGGTATGTGAGTGCGTGTGTGTGTGTGTGCGTGTGGTCAGGAATAGGTTCCTACATGGTTGACTATTTTAAAAAAAACTGATCGCATATAATGATAGAAGATGTACTTGGACACACGAATGGGTATGTTTGATCTGGCAGAACTGTGGTTCATTGAAATTGATGGGTCTGCGTTCGCGCTTGGTCCACAAACTATGGAAATAAATGAAATAAAAAATTTAAAAAAACGTTTACAAGTGTTTTTGATATAGATGTACATAAGAATACTTTGATAAGTATGTTTTAACTTAAATACGGATGGTATAATAAAATTGTGGGATCTGGGTTCGCGCCTGGCCTCCATAGAATGGAAACAGACACAAACATTAATAAATACTTTCATATCTATCTACGTAAGTATACTTTGATAATTATGTTTCAGTTTGAAGAAATATGGTATAATAAAAGTATGTTCGTTTGCGCCTGACTTCCATAGAATGGAAATATTTCACAAAGTTTAAGCAGGTGTTTTAATAGAGATCCACAGAATGTTGTGATAAGTGTTTCATTGTAAACAGGTATGGTATAATAAATTATGGGGTTTATCTATTTTATTTTTACTTTCATCATATTTTGTTTGATACCCCAAAATTCGAAGGTATCTCATTACAACCCTTCCTTTTCATAACCTATCATACTTTCATAAATCAGAGTTCGTGTTCTGTAGGCTGTTTTTGAACCCAGTCACCGACGGGTACGTTTGCTAGTATATATATATATATATATATATATATATATATATATATATATATATATATATATATATTTATATATATATATATATTGTTGTGTTACTTCTTTATTATATTCCTATTAAACAGCATTTATCTTATTTTGAACGAAGTCTTATCACTTTTCCCATAATGTTTTCAATTCATCTTCGCTTTACTAATTTCTTAATTATAAATTAATCTTAGCTGGGCAAATAAGTGGAAATTACCGATAAGATAGATACGCACTGTAAGAAAGATGGTGTAAGAAAACTAATATAACTATTTGTATCCTTTGGCATTGTTTCTATAAAATTATAACTCAAAACTTGCCAACACCGTCTCTGATTAGATAGTCTAAGCTAACCCAGACTGTAGCATTTGCTACACTAATCCCAATGAACACCGCTTGTACAATGCAGCAGTCACTCTGTAAAATAATATGTAGATGATATGTATCAGAACATTTCTATTTGTCTGTCCGCCTCGCTCTGATTAAGAGGGATCGATCCCTACAATACCATGAATAATTGCTTTTTTTGTAAGAGATTGTTTGGCCGACCTGATAGAAATTTAGGGAAATTTCGTTATTTAGTAAGTATTATGCTATCTCTCAGTTGCATATCAAGGGATTAATGTTTATAAGTCACACATAAAATTACTTTTAGAGATGGCATTTTAAAATAGTTCTTAGTTTCATTTTTATGGTATCTGAAATTCCGCATTTATTATCTAAAAAATAATAAAGTAGAAATGCGTTAGTAAATAATTGGCAGAACTGCTTTAAAAATGTATGTAGTACATTTTTGCTGGCCACAAATATTCGCTTCTTAGAAGAGTAGGCGTCCTTATTTGTAGCTCTTCAACTTTATAAGTAAAAAAAAAAAATAGATGCCGTAATCTTGAAATGAGAATCGTACTTGAAAGCGTGCTCCAGACTTACACACAAGTTAATATAAATACATTTTTCTATTATTTTCTGAAAAGAGCTGGCTTTTTATTTTCCCAGCACCTTACGTTTATTGCTTATGAGCTCAATACGGTTAAACTCATATATATTTAAATTAAACTAGTGTGCCGTTAATGCTAATGCAGTATAATATAAATATATTTACCATGGAATCACTATTATATCAAACAAACGTACACATATAGGTGTAAAGATTTCGCAGTAGAAAAGGATTGATATTTTTTGGCCAGAAACATTTTTAGCGGTTACGAAATAGTGGACTATAACTGGACAATTTATTGTGTTAAGATTTTAAACATATATATGTGGGCAATAATTTAGCTGGTGAGTTCTAAGTTTTTTCAATTAAAGTTATGGCATTTTTTTCAGCTGTAAAGCAAACAAGATTTAGCAATATATTAATTAGAAGAACTAGATAAGTAGAATACTTCTTTCATTAAATGGATTTCTACCCAAATTTGTTTTAAATACTATATGCACATCTGTGTGCATGTATTTTCTCAGTATAAAATCAACCCTTTCTTGTAATAAATATTTAAATGTTTATATTGCCGTCAATTCTCAAAAAATGTTTTTATCTTTTATATGAGTGTAATTAGCAAATTATAATTTAACATAATTGTGGCAACTGTCTGAGACAGATTACTTTCCATAAACGGTAACATTGCATATAACTGAACACATAATATAACATCGGATTTTGGTATTTCAAGTAAAATTAGTTTAGCTGACAAAAAACATTAACTTGATCTCAAAGTGCTTTTCTGACGATTAAGTAGTTGACCTATTTAACACAGGCATTTCTGGTTTTCTAGTAACTTTTCCCCTCACATTTAGATAGTGGCTTAACGCCTTCCTGGCTAAATTCTAACGCCATGATACAAAACTATATTCGAGTGTTTCTTTCGTATTTAGTGTATTTTTAAACCTTAAGATTTATATTTTTAATTTTTGGAATATTTTTCTCATTAACTTTTTTTTATTTTGTTATTATTATTATTATTATTATTATTATTATTATTATTATTATTATTATTATTTATTTATTTATTTATTTATTTACTGCTTTATATATTTTATATATATTTTTATTTTATTAATTGGTTGTTATCTTTGTTTCCTTTAGTTTAAATCCCGGTAAATTAGGTTGTTGTTGAAATTAAGTCATATACAATAAGTGCTATAATTAAAAAATATACAAAATAGAATCTACCTCTTGATTACTTAGCAGGGACAGAACATTTATCTAGTTACTTGTAACTGACTTACCGAAACATGTTCATGAACATGTAACGATATAACAACTGCTTTTGTAAAAAAAATGTATGTATCTTGTCCTACTTCGTTATTCAGTAATCCTTTATAGACCTCGTATAAATAAACTGATTGATTCAAATCAAGAAAAATATTAACCTAAAATTATTGTCTATACTAAAATATGAATATTACTAAATACTGACGAGAAGGGGATTCCCATGGAACTACTCGTTAAGCTCAAATATAAGTTGACGTGGGATTTTAAACTACCAAAGATGACATTTTATAAACTTATGTTTTTTCCGAAACTATTATAATTTCTGAGCCAAAATGAAAATAAATTAAGACTCAAATGGTAATTTTACAATTTTCTTTCAGTAGAATAAAACGTGGAATCGCATGCTTTAAGTTGCATATTGCACCAGACATAGGCATATGAACAATTGTTAACTTCATGTATTGAGAATGTTTTCCTTAGCTTTAAAAACATATGTTGCTGATAAACGTGTGAATTGACAGGCAAAAACTCACTGAATTACAGGCTCAGAAATGTGTCAAGGTTTGAAAGATATACTTCTGTCCATTATGTTTCTGAATCAGATTGTAAATATAATTATTAACTAGACGAGTACAAAGAGACTCGTGACCCGTTAGATTATATATATATATATATATATATATATATATATATATATATGTATATATAGAAAGATACATAGATAGATATAGATATAGATAGATTGATATATATATAATTATGTGTATACATATATAGAGAGAAAGAAAGCTATTATATATATATATTTATATATATATATATATATATATATATATATATATATATATATATATATATATATATACAAAACTTGGTCTGTGAGTTCGTTTCCTATGAATTCGCAACTTGCCGGCCAGATTTTTATGCCATTTTACAGAAAGGAACTTCCATATGCGTACCAGTATGCGTAGATAGGTTTCGTAAAGTAAGCCTAATTATAATATTTTAATTTGTGTAGTTTCGTACGTTTTAATACAGTTGTGATTTTAAATGTATTAAATATATTTGAGTACTAACAGCGAAAATCGAAATCAAAAGCGTAGCATTCACAGCTGGTGACCTTATCACTGTACCAACGTGAGACGCATAAACGCTGAATAATAAAATAAGTTCAGAAGTACAAAATATTTAACGATAAAAAAATGGCAGCTTTTTGATACCTTAAAACCATTTAAATCTTGCTAAGATCCCATAAAATAACGCTCCATAAAATTCCTATGATTTGAGGATACACATAGCTTTGCGACTCTTAGTATCGGATGAGATAGAGTTTTAAAATATGGAGACATACAGAAAGGCAATCAGACATAGGGAGTTCTATCAGTAGAAATTATCGGATCGAATGAACGATTCCGATAATGAAACGATATATAATAAGGCAGATAAAACCGTAATAAAAGATATATACATTTTAGATCTACAATGCGACTGAGCGATGTTTCCAGGTTTTTTCTGCTTACTATTTAATTAATCTCTCTCTGTCTCTCTGTCTCTCTCTCTCTCTCTCTCTCTCTCTCTATATATATATATATATATATATATATATATATATATATATATATATATATATATATATATATATATATATATATAAGTATCCGTCGGTAACTGGGTTCAAAAACAGCCTACAGAAAATGGACTCTGATTTATGAAAGTATGATAGATTATAAAGAGATAGCTTCGAATTTCGGGGGAGCAAAACGAAAGCAAAAAATGATGAAAGTAAAATAAAATAGATAAACGCCATACTTTATTATACCATACATGTTGACACTGAAACTCTTATCACAATATTCTGTGAATCTATGTTAAAAAAAAAAACTTGTTAAACTCTGTGACATATTTCCATTCATAGATGCCAGGCGTGAACGAACACCCCATAATTTTATTATACCATATTTCTACAAATTGAAACATAATTATCAAAGTATACGTACGCACATAGATATGAAAAGTTTTTAGTTAAGTTTTTGCCTAATTCCATTCTATGGAGGCCAGGCGCGAGCCCATACCCCACAATTTTATAATACCATCCGTATTAAAGTTAAAAAATACTTATAAAAGTATTCTTATGCACATCTATATATCCCAAACACTTGTAAACGTATTTTTTTAATTTTGATTTTTTTATTTGCATACACTGTGGACCAGGCGCGTAGGCAGACCCCAAAATTTGAATGAATCTTTATTATTCCAGATAAAACATACCCATTCCTGTGTCTCAATACATCTACTATCATGTGTGATCAGTTTTCCATAATAGTCAACCATATAGGAGCTTACTCGTGACAAGCCACACACACAGACGTTCAGCTTTATATTATAGATTATATACATATATTATAGATTATATATATATATATATATATATATATATATATATATATATATACACATTGGTCTATCTATATTCTTAGACATATCGAATATTGAAATACTCATATCTTTTGTTCTATAGGACGAAAGTACATGAAAATATACAGGCGTATTAAAGATCAAAATAATATATAATTGTAAAAAAATGTTATGACAATTGGTAAAAAAAACGACTTGTATTTCAAAGCAATAAAATATGCCAAATTTACCTACATTTGCATATAGAGTGTTTTGGCAAGTACACGTTATATTTACGACTTCGTGATGAAGTATTCTAACGGATTTCTAACTTATTGTCTCTTCTAATGCATTGCCAGGCTACATATATATATATATATATATATATATATATATATATATATATATATATATGTATACGTTTTATTTTTATTATCGTATCTTTCTGTTAAGTTACATTATTGTTTCGGCTACCCGGCCGTTTTCTTTGGCCGTCTGTAGCGTCCTGAGTGTTTTACAGAAAATCTGAGGACGTTACAGACGGCCAAAAAAACGGCCGTGTAGCCGAAACAATACTGTAACTTAACAGAAAGATACGATAATAAAAAATAAAACGCATATTTTCTCTACAACAGTATTGAGCACTTTCTTCAGTTTTTTATTAATTACCATCTCCACTAACTATTTATATATATATATATATATATATATATATATATATATATATATATATATATATATATAATTCCACACAAAATTAAAAGTTAACTAAATATAAGTAATATTAGTAAAGAAAACACTCCTCCTAAAAATTGTATTTAATATAGGTACTATAATACAACATCTGTATATGACAAATGCTATCTGCTTCTCTCTTCTCTGATCTCGAGGGCGTTGTTCAGTGGGGGAAGACGTGGCTGGTTACTTTTAATGCATCTAAAACCAAACTCCTATCCTTACATCATCAACGCTCTGATCCCCATCTGGCATCAATTGGGATGGATGGCTCTCGTCTGGGAGAGGCCCCGCGCTTTGACAAGCTTCTGGGTTTGACCTTTACTCCTGATCTGAAATGGAACACGTACATCAATGCTGTTGCCAAAGTCGCTGGAAAGATAGTGTGATCCTTCTACCACTCCAGAAGATATCTCACTAATGATGCAATTCTCTAAGTAATACACAATTCTTCATTCTCTACACTGAGGATTAAATTTTCAACCTTCAAGAGAATATATTTTCAAAGTTAAACTTTTCCAAGTACTATAATCACTGCAATAATAGCTCTTCCAGATGACACAAGAGCCCACTAGAACCGTGAATTAAATAAACTGTTTTGTTCGAAATTACGTTTACATTCCGTTGTCCGAGATTATCCTCCGCAATTTCAACACGATAC
>NC_136489.1:62163070-62165570 GCF_053919585.1 Euprymna scolopes | reverse complement strand
CACATATATGTATATATATATATATATATATATATATATATATATATATATGTGTGTGTGTGTGTGTGTGTGTGTGTGTGTGTGTGTGTGTCTTAAACAAGGATCATAGATTAAAAGTAGGCTGATTTCTCTATTCTTTCTCTAATCTTTTTTTTTTCAGATTAAGCGGCTCACTTAAAAAAAACGCGATCGCTCTAATCTTTCTCTTTAAGACCAACTAGCACCACAAAACAGAATGCAATTCTGTTTCCAACACCATGGTTCCACATGCAACACGTCCCACAGGCCACTGACACGAGGTCTTGAGATATTTACGCAAATTTAAGCAAAGTGTTATGGCCACCAAGTTCTTCGGCCGTGCCATCAGGTTATTGTTTTATTTATGGGAACTTTAAAACAGAAATTCATGTAGATAACGCTGACAATCTAGTCCAACCAAACGAGAACATTGCCAAGGATATTAGGAGAATAAGTAAAGAAAATTTACAGGCAATATTTGCAAACGTTGTGAAACGTACTCAGACATGGATAGATGTTAACAGGGCATCTTTTATTGTCATACAGGTAATATAATGAGTGCTACAGGTAATTTAAATAATAAAAGAATGTTACTCATATCTAATACATATTCTAGGCTACTTTTAAGTGCGTCGCCCTGTAGATGTAATCATTTGCATAGCTATAAGGATATTTGGAATGAGCGAAAGCGCAAAAGATCATATTTAATTGAAAATATATATATATATAAAGCGATATATTACTAATCCAGATTGTCGGTAATGGCTGCATCCAGATCAAAATATTAATATGCATTTACTATTTTAAGTCCACGATTTTATTGTTCGCATATCATTGCAACTATACTAGGTGGAATCAAATTTAAAAGTTTTATTGACTGACATCACTGAAATTTATAAATCTTTTTTCATTTAAATTTGTCAGTATCAAACACGACATAACTGACAGGTAAAATAATGTATAATATTACCTTGTGTGTACGGAATTATTTTACATTTTATGAGATTTCTTCAATGAATATTAGTAATGTATAATAACTACACACACTAGCACTTCATACTCACGCAATTATCAGGGAAGCACGTTAAATTGTATGTTGGACGTAAGACGGTCCCCGATCCAGACAACCTATCACAGTAGCTATCACAATAGCGCATTTCTCAGCAACTGGCTGCTTATAGGGTTTAAATGCACGTGGACTTAAATACTTATTTCTTCTAGGAAAAAAGGCCCTAACATTTTTCGACTTTCAGATAATTCACAAATATCATTGCGGGAACGATACATTATATTTATTTACTATTTATTAGATTTACTATATGCAGCTCATCTTTATCGTTATAAAGTGCCTTCATTACGATAATCTTGCAATTTAATAAAGCCTATAATTTTATATGCGCATACCATAGAATTTAATTTACAAGAAAACATCAGTTCAAAGGAAACAAGTCGGTATCATAAAAAGACTAGATATTACTCGATATTAAAATACGCTAAAATATGATATTTTGATTAATACACGTTTTGTATTGTTTAATATATTATATTGGAGCCATTATATAGTAATGATTTAAAAAGTTTAACAAAAGAAATTACTCGTGCGATACCTCCGAGAATCAAACCAAAATGTTTTCCTTATATTTTACTATTTCCTTTGACGTTTATGCCTGCGCTATGAATACCTGTTTACGAGCGAGGTTAAAATTAAAAGCATAAACAAATAGCTATTACGTCACACATGCATATACGTAATGAGGTTGTTCGATATTCACATGAATTTTTTTTTAATTTTCACAATTTGCACCGATATTCCCCGACTAGAATTCAGATATAAAGTTTCTCATGGACCCGACTACAATATATATATTAAGTTTAGTTTCTGCAGACAAGAGCTGAAAGATCAGTAGTGCAGCATTTATATATATATATATATATATATATATATATATATATATATATATATATATATATATAAAGACAATTGTGTTTACTATAAGCTTTTTACGCAAATATTACGCAAGTATTAATCATGTAAAATATCTACATGCAGAATTTACACGTAATAGTTAACTAAAGATTATCATCGAATAATAAAAGAGAAAAACTTATAAAACCTTCTTCTCCTTCCTCCGCTAACTAAAGATTATCATCGAATAATAAAAGAGAAAAACTTATAAAACCGCTTTTTCGTCTACTCCGTGCATGCCTTACTCCTTCATTAAACTGTGGAACACGTAGGTACTACCGAAAATATGTTCTAGTGAAAACGTATTTTAATTGATTTTCATAATTGTTTTTTTTTTTATTTCTGCACTACACCAATATAAACCGAATAAAGGAAAGTTATATATTTTATTGCTTTTGTAATCATATATATATATATCTATATATATATATATATATATATAATAATTCCATGATAAAGAGTCAAGTTATATGATAAATCTATTACGGTATAAAATCATAAGGCTAACAGAATGAG
>NC_136489.1:62085570-62158070 GCF_053919585.1 Euprymna scolopes | reverse complement strand
ATTTTCACCCCACACAAGACACATTGCCACTTTGATGTAGGGGCCTACTATCAGGGGCAACAACTACTGAGGTGCTATGTGGGGATTTGGGCAGCAAGATGTCGGCCCACGTTACACTTGGACTTCTGCATGTCAGTAAAGTTGGGGAAGCAGGGGCCTGGGATGGAATTCCAGAGTCTAGCGGTTCTTCGAAAGAAACTACTGAAGTAGAAAGATATTTTACATCTCGGGATCCTTACTGTGTGGGGGTGGGATTTATGGCATGTCGGGTTTGTCGAGGGTGTCAACGTCGTGGGGGCGCAAGTCTCTGCAGTTCGCCAGAACATTCACCCTTAAAATACTTGTAGAACAGGCAGAGGGATGCAACATTACGTCGATGGGAAAGAGGCTGAAGCTTAGATGCCAGTTCAGGGCCTACCAGATTGGCGACTCTCTTTTGAACCTTGTCTAGGAGCAAGAGACTAGTATCAGATGTCCCAGCACAAATGTGACAGCAATACTCCATACGTGGGTGAGTGGTGGCCTTATAGAGGTACAGAATACTTTCGGATGTTAGTAGTTTCCTAGAACGCTCCCTTTTTCGTAGCAGCCATGGCAATGATTTCAATGTAATTGTTCCAACTCATGTTTCCTGTGAACTTTACGCCAACCAGTTTGAAAGATGTCCTTTAAGATAAATAGTTACTGACCATTACTATTGGTGGTAGAGAAGGTTTCATGTAATTTTTGAAAGAGACCAGTTTAGTTCTGGCAGCATTGAATGTGACCATCCATTTTTGTCCCCATTCCACTACAGATTGGAGGTCATCATCTAGTGTTTTAGGCATTTTTTTAGATATGCGTTCATTTGTTTTCCTGCAATGCCTGTTATAGAATGTGGTGTCATCAGCATAAATACCTATCTCAGAGTCAATTTTGTCCTAAAGGCCATTAATGAATATTAGGAAGAATAGAGATCCAAGGATAACCCCCTAGGCACTCCCATATTTATATCACATTGTTTAGATGTACGACCGTCGAGGCCAACCTGGATTTTTCTCTTATCTAAGAAGGATTTAAGTATTTCAAGTATTTCACCAGTGAAACACTATGAACTTATTTTCCTGAGGATAACCTCATGCCATACCCTGTCAAAAGCCTTAGATATATCTAGAGCTATCGCTTCGCCCTCTCCCGCTTAGTCCAATGAACGGTATATATGTTCAGAGATTATAGTGAAGATGTCTGCTGTGGAACGGGCTTGTCTAAATCCATATTGTTTGTCAGTCAGAAGTTCAGCATCTATAAAGTAATGGACTAGAGCATGGTCTCAAATATTTAGGCGAAAAGTGGGAGGAGGCTAATGGGGCGACCATTTTATGGGTTAGTTCTTTCGCAAGAATTCTTGAATACTGGCACAACAGAAGCAGTTTTCCAACAGCAAGATTCATTAAGGCATTTTTGTAGAGTTTGGAGAGAACGTAAGCTATTCGTCTGGGCAATTTTAATAGCACAACTTGGATTATATCGGGTCCACCTGCTTTTTAAGTGTCAAGGTTTTTTATGATGCATGCACCTGATCAGGGATATATATATATATATATATATATATATATATATTCAAAGGTTTGACTCATCTCGTGTTTACACTCAAAATTTGCGAAGGAGTTTAGTAAAGATTGCAAACGTGAAACGCTTTTAACTTTGGCTAGTTGGCCGCCATATTGTCGCCTAAATACTGATAAAAAGTTTTCTGCATTTCTGAATATCCTTAAGTTAGATTTCAAATGTTAAAACCTAAAAATAGTTGAGTAGGTTGCTAGAGACCGCAAAGGTAAACTCTTTTAAATTTCGACCCCTTGTCAGCTAAATTATCAGCAAAACACTGAGTTTAAAGCTTGGTCTATGTCGGAACACATTTCATGTAAAATTTTAAATGCTTAGAACAAAAATTAGCTGAGTTATTTTTTTAATTTTGGGCCTAATTTTGATACCTTACCATTTATATTTTTGGCTCAAATAAAATTAAAATATTTGACTCATGCAATTTAAAGTGTATAGTCCCAAAATCGGTGGAGGAGTTTTCTAGTGCTTTCAAAGGTAAACTCGTTTGACTTGGACCTCTATACAACCAAATGTTTGGCAGAAAACAAAAAAAAAAAAAAGAAAGTTTCCCAAATCTTAAACCCCTTATGTAAATTCTCCTGTCTGTACATCAACAATTTGGAGAGTATATTTTTAGAGAATCTCACTTTCATAGATATACTAACAGTCTAGCTCCGCTTGGCTCGGACCCTATGTACTGTTCATAACTTGCCCTTTGTGGGAATACACTTTATTGAACATTTGAAATGTTCAAACCAAAATTCGTCTGAGTAGTTTTGTACAGACAGCAAGGGTCATTTTTTTTTAATTTTGCCGTACTTTTGCCGTAATTTTGCCCTAATTTTGTCCCCTTAAAACAGTTTTATTAGATACCATGGAATCTATGTTTACGTTTAGGCACATATACTTTTAATGGATAACCTACCAAAATTTTCAAACCACGCGCGACCACGCGTTATTATCCGGCTACATATATATCCGCAGCTAACATCACGTGGACTCAACTCAAATTCTTCTATTCGACACCATGACGAAGAATAAGAGAAAATATATATATATATATACATATATATATATATATATATATATAAATATATACATTTATATATATATACATGTAGATATATATATATTTTTTTAATTATATATATACAATACATGCACATATATATACCCACATTTTATATATATATGTCTATGTATATATATATATATATATATATATATATATATATATATATATATATATATGAAATATATCTTTTTCTTTAAAAATTAACACTCGTTTATTTTATAAAGGTAAACACGCATTGCAGCTCTGTGGATTTAAAGTGTTCAATGTAACAAGTATCTTATTTAATTTTAAAAGTTTATTCAACACCTTTTATTGGATAATATATCCAGATTATATATATATATATATATATACATATATATATATAAATATATACATTTATATATATATACATGTAGATATATATATATTTTTTTTAATTATATATATACAATACATGCACATATATATACCCACATTTTAAGGCATTGAAATGAATTAGATTACAGGTTGGTGAACTCATGAACTGTAATATATGTTATATGTATATATATATATATATATATATATATATATATATGTGTTATATATATATATATATATATATATACATGTGTGTGTGCGTGTGTTATATGTATGAATGATAACAGCATAATGATGAATTAATCTCATAAAACTTCAAAGATTTACATTATCATTGAACTATGTGCTGATTTCTAGTGACAGAAGGCGTTTTGAGTTTATGTACGTTACATGCTCTTTTCGCCATGCTAGCAATCATCTACTAGGGGTTTAGATAGATATGACACATTATCTGCGATATTGCGCGTTTTTTTTATTTACATCCGGCCATTTTTTATGATAATATCAATTTTATCTTCTTACACTTACGTGTTATTATAAAAACCGAGAAAAACATTTTTTTGCAAATATGTATTCAACGTATTCTAAAATGCGTGATATATCTATTCATTTGAAGAGTATGTAAGGTATATATTCATTGTTTGCGTATGTTGTAGTTTGAGTGATTGGATTACAGCATTTACATTTAAAAGCAAATTTATTAAAACATATCAAAGAACTTTGTAACCAAAATATTATGACATTAGCTGTAATATGACCAACACCAATGAAGGTTTTAATCAATGTTATCCATTTAAATATATATAAATATAACACTTTATAATTATTATATTGTTTAAAAAGCTTCAATTGTGTTATTTTTAAACGGTTGATAAAAACTTGGTATGATTATATACGTTATATAATATTCGCAATTGTTAAAGTATTAGTGTATGAAAATGACAGTGTTATGCCTACAACAATCTTAACAATTTAGTGTGCCAATTAAATAAATTTATGTTTAAATGTGAAATAGGGGCCCCTGATTCTAGTTTTTTTTATTACCATTGTTATTAGGGATCGGTCAGTATGCGATTTTCTATCCGAGTAATTTACCAGGAGGACACGATTTTCTAAAAAAACATGAATATCTCTTCTCTAGCTGCTTCCATGATGGGGTAGTTTAAATGATGCATAGTATCTGGTTCATATTGGTGACAACTAGTGATGTAATCTAAAAAGAAAAGGGTACCGAACATAAATATAAGAAAAGAGGGGTTTGTATCACTGTACACATAGATTCGAAAAAGTTCTCAAAAAACAAATATATAACAAATAAATGTTATCAAAGGTAAGATAAGTTACTTTTCTGCCAATCTGGATATATATTTTTTGTGTTTTTATTCAATGTAACACATTTATTAAGCTCGAAAAACATACAGTGTTTACCGATGTATTCGAAAATTCAAGATGACGTCTCACACCCTCTTTAACACAGTAAGTTTGGGAAAAAGGTGTTATAAATAAAAAAAAAAAAAACTATACAAAATATTATTAAAAACCCGCCGAATATATGCCAACCTATGTCACGGTAACATATATTGAGCGAGTTTTAACAGTATTTTATCCGTTTTTTTTATTTATAACACATTTTCCCAAACTTACCGGATTAGAGAGAGAATCAGACGCCATCTGGAATGTTCCAATACATCGGTAAACACTGTATGGTTTTCGAGCTGAATAAACATGCTACATTGAATAAAGAACACGACAAATATATCCAGTTTGGTAGAAAATAACTTATCTTGCCTTTGATAACATTTATTTGTTATATATTTGTTTCTTGAGAACTTTTTCGAATCTATGTGTATAGTAATACAAACCCGAAAAGAGATATGTATTAAAAACATACAAACAGTAAGATGAAAACGATGTATTGTGATTCTAAATCTACTAGAGATATATCAAAATATGTTTGTTTTTTTTGTAGATAAATGTAACATTGCGTACGCGACGGAAATTATAAATGAGTGAAACTTTTTGTTGAAGTTAAAATCAAACTCCATGTTTGGCGTGTTTTATTATGTGGAATAATAACGTTCTATTGACGACTTTTATTATTTCACAAAGACGATATCTATACTGCATGCAATTTTGCACTTTTTGTGTTACGCCAGGAAATCTTTTTTTAACTGTTTTCACGCATCAACCAATTCAACTCCGAATGCATATTAATTTACATTGTTATATCTGTCACACTTTTCTGTCATTGAACATAATATTTGCTGTTTAATGGAGACACATTTTGGGTTGTTTGTGAAATACATCCATCTGATTCGACGAAAACCATGGATATATACGGGTGACTTTTTAGAATTTTGTATTATAGCTAGGCACGTACCTGTCTGTATCTATCAATCATCAAATACGATTGTGTCAGATTGACTTGTTCGATAGGAGATTTAGTCCCATCGAGTTGAATAAAAAATTCTATGTTTTTAAATAATTAATAAGTAAACGGTGAACAACTAGAATAATGTGGTTTGGATGTATTGTGTTGCCATAATAAGGGAAAAACATGAAGCATATATGGCAGGGCAGAGTTTCACATGCTTTATTGAATTTTATTTACTTGCATGTAAGCATTAGTGCAACTCGCCAGTAGATCGTGGAATAAAGATTAAAAAAAACATCTGGCGACGTAATTACATATAATACATGAAATCTCATTCCATTTAATGATAAGATCATAGCAAAACATTTATACATAATTGGATCATGTATTTAAAGTCAACTCCTGGAAGAGTACACATGAGGCTTTAGAACAACACGATTAAAAACTAATTAGTATTTAATCGTTTAGATTTTATCATAAAGAATATGCGAAACTTTTTTAAATTATATATACACATACGCACCCACACACATCTATCTATCTATCTGTCTATCTCTCTCTCTCTCTCTCTCTATATATATATATATATATATATATATATATATATATATATATACAGAGAGAGAAAGATTCAGAGATAGATAGATATATGTATATCTGGAAAATGAGAGAGCGCGGAAGACAGATAGATGACATATTTTCCAATAGATGTTTAAGGCTTAGCACTAAGAAACTTGATTACATATCATAAACACACATGCAATTGTATTGAATATTATGGAATCTGTCTACAATCCGTAAATAAAAGTATAACGAACATTTTGTGTTTCAATGAGTGCATTTTAAGGATAAGACTCAATATTTTAAATTTTAATTGTATATCACCGGAGATATAGAAATATGTGAAAGATATATTGACGTTCTTACCTTATCTTTTCCCCACGAAACTAAGCAGTGATGCGCCTTAATTAATTTCCAGTAAATCCTGTTTTGTGTACAGCATTACATCGGAAAGTTCAAGGCAGGAGTAACCAAAGGTTTACGTCATAATATCTCCGTGGGTGTATACAATTGACTGTGGCTTCTTTTCATTGAAAATAGTGTGGAGTCTTCTACTAACAATTACTTTGGATAATATTCTTTGTAAAGTTGCAATAATACATTAATCTACCGTAGATCAGACTCTCATACTTTCTCTTCGCAAGTTGTTTAAAACAAGATAAAAAATAACTAAATAAAACTACATCCGCATTTGTCTTCATATATTCTAATTAGTTCTACTCGTTTGGCACGGTACCATATAAATATACACACACATCTCGCTTAAAGCATTACCGGAATGTCATTGCAATAAAATTTATTCAGTAGAGACTACACCAACATACCTCTAGTGTAGCCTGAGAATTATGTTTAGTACTGAATAGGTATTTATACTCCTTGTGTATTGCAATATGTAATAACTAGCGTATAAATTTACTCATATTATTCTTTAATTGAACAAAAAAAGTCGGGTTCAGAGAAAAAAAAGTAAAAAAGTTAATTTTTGTGAATTCCTAAAATGTGCGTCGTTTGCTTATAATAGACGGAACACACAACACTGAGTAAATATCATGTATCAGTATTCAATTTGAAATGACGTAATGCATAGTGTATTGTTGACAAATAACTACTCTCAAAAATCCGATACACGAATATGATTCGTTGGTTTACATAAAACCGACACCAGCTTTGTACTTAATATATTTGAATAATATGCATTTATGGCGTTTAGAAAGGATAAGAAAAACCTCAGAATATTTGACCGAGAAACATAAACGTAAATTACATACAGGATTGTGAAGTAAATAATGATGTATAATCGATCTGGTATGTGAAGGTGTGGTCACTTACAAACACACACAGATGCTTATATAAAAACAAACTCACATGTGGGTCCATGTATGTATATGTGCATGTTTGTGTATGTGTGTGTTTGTGAGGATTCTATTTTATTTTCTTTATTTCACCCATCATAATTAGCCGCCTGAATTCTCGAGATCGTCAAATAGACTAAAAATTACTTATGGGATCGATTTAGGGTATGCGTAAATATTTAGGTATATTATTAGGATATATATTGCAAATACGCTATTTTTCATTAGAAATATAAATCAGATATAGAAAGAGTGTATTTCAATTCCGTACGGATCTGTGTCTGTCTATGAGTAAAATGCACTATAGAATTTCCATAGCAAATTTTTTTGCCCTCGAACTGACAAGTAAATATTGTAGGAGATGCAGCCCCGTTTATCTACATACTCACATATACTTCCTTTTTTCAACACTCCTCCGTTACGTTTACGCCTAAGTTCAAATGTAAGACTTTCTATTTTAAAAAATTGGTAACCATACCTTTCATAGCAAAGTACATTTGATTAATGTGATTTTCTTTTTATGTATCTGCACAAAAAGAATTCCAAAAAGAAAATATTTGTACATCGACAATAGTCGCTTGTGTAATTATAATTTGGTAGTAAATACCAAACCTGGGCCGTTGAGAAGTGAGAGAAAGTAAAGTTTTCTGATGAGAAACATTCAATTTAGATGGTCCTCATGGCTTTTAGACATAGTGGCATGAAAAACACGCCCCCTGAAATTTTTCCACACCTCATAGTGGTTGAGGGTCTGGAATAATATAGATACCCTTTTCTTAAAGAGGAACTATGGAGTTCCAGGTGGTGCAGAGTCGTCAGACAGTAGCTGGTTATGTTAGCATGCTACAAAAAGCATTTTTGATGATGGAGGGTCATCGTTTGTGTTGGGATGGATGGTTATTCCACAGGGTAATTCAATAATCCACACTGCAAGACGGACCTTGAAATTTCTACAAGAAAATGAAGCCCATCTTTGAGGCATCCTGCATGAGAATGTTTGGGGATGGATGACAAGATAGGTTTACGGAAATGGCAGACAATATTCAAGCAAAAAATCTTCAGAAACTTGAGCAGTAAATGTTTCTATCAGGACTAAAGATCCACGCCTGTGTGAAAGAAATTGAATTTTCCAGCAAGATAACGCTGCGATACACACTTCTCGACAAGCACGAGCATACTTTTTTCAAATAACATAGAATTGTTATATCATCCAGCATGCTCTCCGGAATTAATCCCATTGAACATATTTGGGGATGGATGGCAAAAGAGGTGTTCAAGGATGGAGCCTAGTGTGATTCGATAAATGAACTTTCTGATTCAGGTCTCAGTACATGGGATAAAATTCCTTCGCAACTGATGAAAAACTTAGTCGCAATCATGCCGAAGAGAATTTTTGAAGTAATTCGTAATAATGGAGGCTATACTGAGACCCTTTTTAGTGATTTCTAATGGCCTTTTGTTAGATAAATTTTCAGTGGTCTTATCATTTTGACCAGGTGAAAATGTTTGTTTTTTTAGAAAAATAATTATTAGATCAGGGTTAAGGTATCGAATGTGGCCGATTTTATTTTTTTCCATCACATTTTCCCTTTTGGCAATGGTTTCAACCATTTGTTTGATTAAAAAAATCGATAATATGCGTAAACGCTTACTTACTTAAGTGGCCTTATGATTTTGACCAGGATTGTATATATATGCATATTCGTAATGATGTCGTTCGATCGTCATCATTTTTTTTTAATTTTTTAATATTTTCTCTCTTTTACGCAGATTTTTTCCCGGCTAAATCTAAAATATAAAGCTCCCCATCTGCTCGACTAGCCTATATATAAAGTTTCATGTCTGCAGACTAAAAACACTAGAACGAGTTTTATAAGCAAGGATTTTAAACAAATATATACACGCATACGTAAATATATATTGGAAAAATTGGTGTCATTTCACGAAAAAGTATGCAAGTATAAGTCATAAAGATTGTCTGGTTAAATATAATTACGCATAATTGTTTACTATGATGATTATCCTAAAAAGAAAACCGAAAATTATAAAATAAAAAAATAAATGGAATGTTTAAAAGAGTATGCCAATTAGCAAAACTTATGCATATTATGGCGACTCTATGAACTTTATATAACAATGATGTATTTTCTTTGTAAATGAATAAAAAAAGGTTCGCCTTTTATTCTTCTTGTGCTTCGGGCCAAGATCTTTTTTCTGTCATAAAAATGTAGTGTCTGTTCCGGCAGATACTGCAATCTAAGACCATATTTTTGGGAAACCCCATATATCAGACTATTTCTCTTGAGCAAGAAGTTTTGGTCAATATAGGGGAAACCCTTCATAATAAGTGTCACTCTCAGGTTCCTTCACGAGGCAACTGGTCGCCATCTCCCATCTCTCTACATTAAAAACCCGTGTGTGTCCAATTTGCCCTCATGGGGAAGCAAATAAATAACTAAGTAGAAACAGGCTTACCTTTTTCTGTTTTTCTTGGTCTTTGGATCAAGACAAAGTGTAGTATATGTTCCGTTGGTACTCTTAAGGTAATTTGTTTTGGTCAATCGACGGGAAACTCTCTATAGCGAGACAATTCTTTTTTTCCCTAGCAGATTTCGTCTTTTGCGTTTTTTCGGAGAGCTTGTTTAACCCCGCATTAAAAACGACCTCGTGTCACATTGCTCTTTCGTGGAAAAGCAAATATATATTAATAGAAAAAAAATGTTCAATTATTATTAATACGCAGAAAACCCAAATTCATAGCATATATATATATATATATATATATATATATATATATATATATATATATATATATAAATAAGATGAATATATATATATATATATATATATATATATATATATATGTATATTCCATGACCCCGTTTATAACAAATTTCCTCCCTGCCATTCCATAGCGTACTGTATTAGACTTCTACCCATTTTTGTAAGCACTTCCGTCAGTTAATTTAGGTTTAATATTATATTCGGCTTAGATGAAAATTATTCCTTGTTTACTACCTTCCAGATGACATTTGAGCTCAATATGTATTTCCTTATAAAGTAAGATTTTCAGTCGCTTCTCTATATTTTAGAAGTAAAATTAATTGATGTAGACTTTTTATGCTGCATAACGAAATAATTGTATTAGACATTAGATATTCATGTATTCGCCATACTGCGGTTATAGTATCAGTTTTTAACATTTACAATGTTACTTTTGTGAAATATACAAAAAACTGCGCATGAATTTTAATATACATTAATTGTTCTTTGCCTCAGTCGTACAATCATCTGGTTTTTTCTCATTGGAATCATTTAATCTCTCTTGTATACACACAAACACACATAACACACACACTCACACACCAAAATATATATATATATATATATATATATATATTAATATCTTAATAAAGAACTATTTATATGTACACTTGTTTTTTGTTTTGTTTTTTACATAGGCATCACCTCATTATCAAGGCCAATATGTCAATCGAGGATAAGGGTTAAAGAGCGTACAGGCGAAATTAGGCAATATAGTAATCAATTCGATAAATTTGTTAACTTATGTGGAACGGCTCATCAAGAATTGCTTATGTTAGACTTGAAGACAACAATCTTGTAGTCAGCCGGAAAGCAGGAAAACGGAAAACAATTGCACAGGGGTGCAGTTCTAAGAAAGAAGCTTTGTTCATGGAATGCCCGTTTAGGTTTAGGCGCAGATAAAGAGTGGGTGAATTATTGATAGTGTTTTCAGCTAGATGAGTGTTTCTTGTGAAATTTTGGCGAGAAGGAGCCATAGACTGAAGCTCAGTCGAACACTTTCCATGAAAATAACGATACATCAGAGACAAACACGCAACATCTCTTCTGCGAGATAGAGGTTGCAGGGAAGAGAAAATGACATCTCCTATTGGGCTACGAAGTCTATTTTGAACTCTATCAAGGCAGGGCAAGTCCTTTCTAGCGGCTCCTGCCCAGATGTGGCAGCAGTATTCCATCCTTGTACGTACCTGGCTCTTCTATAGATACAGAATTGCATCAGCAGTGAGATATTTACTGGATCGATAGAAACATCCCACCATTTTTCCAGCGGCCTTGGCAACAGATTTGATGTACTCTTCCAGTTAAGATCAGGAGTAACGGTCAAGCCCAGAAGCTTGTCAAAAGACAGAAGACGAGAGACATTCATTTCAATTGATGCCAGATGTGGATAAGAGTGTTGATGATGTAAAGAGAGAAGCTTGGTTTTAGATGCATTAAAAGTAACCAACCAATCATTTCCCCATTGTTCCACGTGCTCAAGATCAGAGGAGAGAGAATCAGAAAGAACTTGGTCGTTTACTGTCTTAGATGTGCTACCATGAATGGTAGTGTCATCAGCATAAATGTCTACAAATGATGTAAGGATGTGATTTTGAAGATTATTAATGTAGATCAGGAAAAGAGTTGAGTCCTGGATGGACCCCTGAGGGACTTCAGCATTAATACTGTGAGCTTCTGATTTTTGCCCCTCAACTACTACTCTTATTAACCTATCAGAAAAAATGATGTAATGATTGAGAAGACATTTCACTCTATACCATAGTCAGAGATCTTGTGAAGTAAACCTTTATGCCATACCCTATAAAGGTCTTAGATCTGTCAAGAGCAATTGCCAGAGAAAGGTTTCCTCCGTTGAGAGATTTGCTAATCCTATGAGCTATAACTGTAATCGCATCTGCTGTAGATCTAGCAGAACGGAAACTATATTGAGTGTCACTAAGAAGGTTATTTTTGTTTACATGGTTTATTACTTCTGTATTTAACACAGATTCCAGCAACTTACTCATGGCGCAAAGGAGACTTATTGGCCTGTACTGAGAGGGGGATGAACGATCACCTGAATTCTTAAATACAGGGCATACTGATGAGATTTTTCAGTGTGATGGGAATCTATTCTCTTTAAGACAACGTTTAAACAGTTTTGTACATATGGGTTCTAGTTCTGGTTGAATTATTGTGAGTACTATAATTGGAATACCGTCAGCGCCTGTTGCTTTACTGGAATCAGGACTTTTGATTAGCTTTGCAACATCACTTACAGATATATGTATATCACATAGCGTGTTTTCTGATACAGGAGGAAATATTGGGGGTTGGCGGCCTTGGTCCCAAAGGGTAGAGTTAGCTGCGAATTTCTTGGCAAGGAGTTTGGCTTTGTCTGATGCTGGCGAGATTTCCTCAGGTCCATTGATGATAGTTGGGATAGACTACACACTTCTGTTCAGGATTCTGTTTGCTATTTGCCAAAACTGGTGGGAACCAAGCCGCTGCTCAGCTACTTTGGACTTTACGGACTGAGCATACAACTCTCTTGCGTTCGTTATAACTTTCTTACAATGGTTGCTGGCAGTGCTGAAAGCGGCTTTATTTTCCATACATCTATTACATTGGAAGGAATGGAAAAAGTGATTTCTGTGCGCAATAGCAGCAGCTCATTCTGGAGAGAACCATGACTGGCTGTTAGGTTTTTGCTGCAACTTTTTCGAGGTTATAAAACTGTCTATACCTACAATTTACCATTCCGTCAGGTCTGATACTATAGAGGGCACATCCCTTTAAACATGGGACGCAGAGGTAGATCCGATATAAATGTACGGAAACTATCCCAGTTAGCCTTAGTGTATCGATATACTGTACGATGGAGAAGTATATCTGGGGACTTATTACATTTCATTTTTATCTTAATTGACACAACAGAGTAGTCGGCAGATCCAAGAGGAGACAGAACAAAAACTGAACATAGTTCAGGGCAAGTTGTGAGAAAAAGGTCTAGTAGACTCGCACACTGGCCGTCATATTCGGACAAACAGGTGGGTTCGTGAACAATCTGAGTGAGGTCATAAGCAATGGAGAAATCATAACAGAACCTCCCCTCATCATCAGCCTTGTTTGAGTGGGTCAACCATTCCACCTTGTGAACATGGAAGTCTCCACATACGTGAATGTTAGCTGGAGGATAAGCAGATAGGACTTGGTCAATTTTCTCAGATATGCTTTTAAAGATAGTAACTCCGCAATTGTGGGGGCGATAGAGAGTAAATATAATTGCAACAGTGTTATCAAATGCAACCAGGAAGCACATATAGGGTACGTTACGATCTTCTCAGGAGATGTCCCTACCACATGGAAAGCTATCTTTAATATAGGCACATGTTCCATGCCCATGGCGATCTTGGGGGTCAGATTTAGAAGTTACGTTAGAGTATCCTTTGATTGCAAACTCTTATGTTTTATTTGAAAACATATACAAAGGAAAATAATTCTTATAAGGAAAATAAAACTGCATTAATTACGTTCGAGAAAATCACTATACACGGTAGAATATCGTATTTGTACTGTAATGACAATGGAAAATCATCGCAATGAAAAGACCATTAAATAATAAATAATAATTTACCATATTATTATGCCATTAATATATGTAATTCTAATTAAGAATATATGGTTTTCTTGTTTTCATGAAAGATATATGTTATAACAATAATGATATCAATTCAAAATTTACTCTCAAAAGTACTAATGCTTATTACAGAAGAACAATTTCATAAAGCATATATAAAAATAAAAAAGTCAAATGTAATAAAAAAAACGGAAACGATTTCAATAAAATATGTAACTGTTGTTAATCTAGATAGTGCATATTTAGTTATTTTGAATCGAATTATCAATTGATGACTTTCTGTTATTTGTCTTGTGCTTTATGCTTGCGTTTTTTTTTCGTTAATATATGATCAATGATTGAATGCTTTAATCAGTTAGAACGGGTTTAGTTTAAAGGGAGTGTGTGAAATGTGTAATAATACAAAAATACGTAAGTTGTAGTTTTAATTAATACATACATTGTGGTGCTTATCGTATTTCATTTTCATAAATTTATATTTACATAGACGTAGATTATACAAGTCAGCATGATATAAGTGGAATTTTGAAAGTTACGAAAGATATACATCTTTTCCCTTCTTATGATGAACAATTTGTATTCGTATAATTTATTATATTTTTGTTGTTCATTTTCTGATTGGTTAGAACTCTGTTTATTTTAAAACACATGATCTGAAGTCTTCTTTATAAATGATAATACGATATCTTGGATTTCTTTTCTCATAATTTACTCTCGTAAAATCACAATGATATATGGTAGTTTATTGTTTGTTGCTGTGCACAAACAAGTAAACAAATATCGCAATTTAAAGAAACATTTAGAGAATACGTATACAATGTTTTATAACTAGAACTCGTGTTCAATAGGAATTTTTCTCAAACCTTTGATATGTGAAGTGCACCTGCTCCTAGTTTTATCCGAATTCCCATTCATGAAATAACACTCAGATCTTGTTTGATATTACAGTTATAGTATTGAGTTAGTATTGAGTACTCATTTTTAGGTATTAAAACATTTCTTAATTTTCCGATGATTGAACTAGCTTATGCAGGCCGCAAATATGGCGGCTTTGTATGTAGTGTACTCCGGGAATATTAAATACTGATGGGAATAATAAGTTGTGCAGTTATGTTTTAGGTAACGTTTTTTACAGCTTTAAGGTAAATTTTGGTGCGAATTTACATCACTATAATTTGACGATTTCACCCGCCAATGACTTTGTCGACATGACGGTTCTTGATATGGTAACCAATATCCGGGACCTATACATTTATGTGCCTAAGAGTATTTGTCATCTTCGTTGATATTCAAGAATAAAATATGTTTGATAGTAAGTGATAAAAATGTATTCGAAATTCTTAGCAAAATATTTGCTTTGTACGATTCTGAGACGCTCTACTAAGCTTAAGTTTTACTGATGGTGTAGCAGTAATGCATTTGTTTAATATTCTTTTTGTATTCGTCACATTTATAGGGACGAAGCTTCAACTAAGCAACTTTTAATGTTTGAGCATATTTGACTTTCGCGTTTATTCTAATGCTGTTGCAGTGATTATCCCCAGTCCTAAAAATGACTGCATTTTCATATATTTTGCTAGAATTTATTATAACACAATTTGTTTTTGTGATCAATAGAAGCGACAAGCATGGCAATGTACTTTGGCAGACTTTTTGTCTTCTGTTGTCATAAATTTGACGATATAAAACGGTCTATAACATATAGATATAATAAAAAAAATCGTTTAATACGATACAATATAGAAACATTCTTTTTTAAACATGAAATTCGGGGCTATTACTTGGTTTTTTCTTGTTTCCTGTAAAATAAAGAAATCATTTCAAAGACTAAAACCAAGCACTTTATTTAGTAAAATTTTTGATTCATGTTTTTTGTGGACTAAAAAATGAAAAACTCTTAAATATTATGTGATTTCAAAAATGAAATGTACAATAACTGAATTCAGTTGTTGGTACAAAAAGATTCTATTCGTAGTAGTTGGAGTATTAGGTGCAGTATTATCTGTAGCATCAGTGGTAGCAGTAGAAAAATCACAGAGAGGTTACTTAGTAGGAGAAAGTTTCGTTTTGCTTTCCTTATCCGAGTTCGCCTTTTCGTTATCGATTTCAGAACAATGACTTCTATTCTGTCGATCATTTACGTTTCAATAGAGGAATTTAATTCCAAATAGAATAAAAAAGTATACAAATAAACAACACAAAAACTAATAAGTAGAGAAACAAAATGGAATTTTATGGATTGTTGTAATTTAGGTTCAGTCTCTGTTTTTCAATAGGATACCGGAACATATCAAGTAATATAGACGTTCTAGTAAACCTGAAAAAGAAATTATGTTATTACTAACAAATCTCTTTATATTAGTAAACATTTGTGCAGATAATCGTATGAATTTTTTTTAGTTCCATAATTATCATTTGCACATTTTGTTGTTATTTCCATCAAAAACGGAGAACTGTGTCTGGATTTACCAAAACATACACTCACCGAATAATACTGATTAAAATTTATTCAGCAACAGCTTGATCACTTTTATTTTTTTAATGTAGAAACATAACCCGTGATGTATGCACACCACACAGGCTGGAACAATTACAGACAAGCAAGCAAACTGATGAGCAGCCAGTAATGATTCTTCTTTTATTCGTCGCCTTATGTTTTGTTTCGGAACAAAAGATACACCAATTTGCCTACTGGCAAGTTAATGAGGTTGTATTAGATTGCAAACGGAAGTTTTCTAAGCTTGCAGCTGCAGAATCCCATGAATAATTGAAGTGACTTTTCCAGATAAATATGGGCAATTATTAATAGGCATCCATATAATATACATAACTATTCTAACTTAAGAGTATAGATTCAAGAGCATATTTTTACAAAAAAGGAATCGGCGTTGCCAGGAATTACTTACACAACATTTTATAGTTAATAATTATCTTTATTTTTTTTATCTCCTATTCTACATATAAATATAAGTCTTCCTATTGGTATATTTCCTAACATTTAATGTATGGGGTGAGAGTAAAGCAATTCAGTTTTTATTTTTCAAAATGTGCGTAAGGGAAATTCCCTTTTGTTTCAGAAAATTGGAAAAAAATAAAGATTGATTATTCGTACACTTGAACGTTTAAGACTACGTTTTTCATATAGAGTGCTACGTTCATAATGCTTTGTTCGCTGTAATAGCCAATCTTATTCACGCGTATCTTGTAAAATATTGACATCTTTCTAGAAAATTCGATTCAGCAGAACTTTTATCAAATCTAAGGAATTACTATGTTTTTGGCTGTAGCAACGCTGAAATCTGGAGTAGTAAGCAAGTGTATAAGAAACTTTGAGAGTAAGAGAGAGACCGAGTATGGTAGATTGGTAATTCCGATTCATATGTGTACACGCCAATATTGTATTCGTTACTCTGCTATGACAATAATGTATGTCATTTATTTTTTTTAATATAAACGTTGCTGTTATTTGTGACTTTCAGATTCAGAAATTGGTGTGTAATTCCGTAGCATAAAGGATTGGCCCACGCCATTTCAATCTACTTCTGGATCAACAACGAAGTATTTAAAACAGCCAATCCTAACAAAAGTGTTCAAGTTTTATATCGAATGTTTTACTAGTTTTTCAAATGCTTTCGAATAGAAACCGTTAGGAATGTTATCCGTGAGTACCTTACAGTTATGTATAATAAGGATAACAACAACAACAACAACAACAACAACAATAATATTAACAATAACAAGAATAGTAGCTAAAATAACGGCAATATTAATGCTAATAAATAATCTACATGAACAATTTCTAAGCATGACTGTTCAGAGTAACTGAAAAACACTAGCGCTATATAGAAGTACTTTAATAGAGAAACGAATTCACCGCATTTGATTTTTAAGGAACGCGCGATCTGCGTCGCGTAATTGAGGCCAAAATAAATAAACAGAAATAAGTGATAAACGGTTCACCTAGGTATAATAAGAAACACACAAAAAACTTGTTCTAGGAGAAAACAAAAGACAGCAAGACTGCATTGATAAGGCAAACTAGTGTTAACTAGATAAACGCGTGCTGACTAATTGTATGACAGACCGACTACACTCTAAGAAACTAAAATCCACAGTTTGCTAGAGGCGATAATGCAAAACATAAACTCACTCAAGTAAGATAAGCAGAAATAAAAAAAAACAAAAAAAAACGAAACATCATTTACAAAATCGTAGATTCAGTATCTCAGAAATCTATAGGGAACATGGTAAAAAGTGATTTGACCGCGGACGGTAGACAATCTAGAAAATTACCATGATCAGTAAAATAACAATAATACAAGCGCTGTAGAGGCATCACGGAAATACATAGAAAAGGGGCGATCCACATACTGCTATCATTAAAATCCCTTAAATTTAAACAAAAATTGTAGATATGGAAATCACATCATTTAAATGACGAAAACTTATTAATTGCGTAATATTTTTTTTTTCAAAATCCCAGAATAATAAGAAATACTATAAACTGAAATTATCCACAGCCCACAAAAATGTTCGAGCAACACCTCTGACTGGTACACCACACCATGGCTACCAAGCTTCAATTAGGATTGAAATAACAACGCAAGAGAGAACTGCTAAAATTTCTATGAGGTCTGGAATGTGCTTAGGAAATTAGAAAGAATCTTAGTAGCGATGAGATTCAATTATTGTCGTAAGGCTGCCCACATAGATACATTCATTGTAAATAGCCATCCTGAAAACAAAAATAATTGAAATGTTTAGACTGCTTAGAAATCTAGAAAAATATGTTGTCAAGTTACATTATGCAAATCCTACATAAAATTACACCACTCAACCAATACTCTGAATATATAGTTTTGTCTTTTAATGAAAACATTTTAAATAGAAGAAACTTCCTACGCTACACTGTTTTTAATTCATTCATCCTTTATATAAAATAATTAAATTAAAATTGTAGCCTTAAGTAAAATGACGGTGTGAATAATCTAATGAATAATAGTGAATAAAGTATACCCATCAAAAAATTCTCAATATGTTTTCTTTTTGAACGACATAATTTAGTCGTGTTAATGTTATAAAAACAACCTATATTAGCAATCAGCTTTAACTCTCATTGAATGACTAATTTGAGTACTAGTTAGAAAATATTTCATGAGAGGAAAACAAGTCTCACGCGGAATTTTAAGCAACATTCCCGTGCACTTAGCAGTTGCTGTTTGTTGCACAGCGGATTGTTAAGCACACGATTTATAAATAATTATATCATAGATTTATATAATGTGTTATTAATAAATCCATGTAATATAAATCCAAACGTATTATATGAAGAGAAACATCTAAACATCTATAACTCTCAAAATAGATCGATTGTTTAAATGATTTCAAGCTAGTTTTAAAAGATATTCCAATACACTAAATAGCGTACTCATAAACATATAATAGACCAAGCTAAAAATAAATACTATTTCTACTGAAATAGCTCCACACATTTTTTTATCTTAATCATAACCAACTTTGAGAATCACTATAATTTAATTATATCAATTTCTTATAATAATTTTTAAAATATGTTTGTAGACAAGCTGAAGTAAAAAAAAAAAGTCACATGTTTAAATCACGTTCTCCAACACCATCGGCGTGTAGATGAATTAATGTAAATCTAAGCTTCTCCGTTGATGAAATAGTAAATCTAGTTTACGTTCTAAACTTTTGTAAACATACAAAAATATATATAAAAAAAAACACAGCGAAATTCCCAGGCAGTATTTTTCCTGGCAATTGCTCCAAGACTTTAAACGAGTGTATTCGCGGGATCATGATTAATACATTTGTAGATTATGTATAATTAAGTAATAATATATGTAATATAGCGTGACAAATAGGACTATGCTAACGGATTCATCGAAACCTTTTAACAGTTAATGATAATTAAATGCCGCCATATACATCGATGATACAGTGATGATCATATTTATTGGCACGGTAAAATAAAAGTTACATTTTGTCTAATAAATTCTAAAAAAGGGATTAAATTAAAGAAAATAACAAAGTATATTATGTATTTTTAACTGGCCTTTCCGATGCAGCAATCGGATTTTAGAAAAAATAAATAACAAAGGAACAACAAACATAATTGCAAAAAAACCCTTGTTCAAAATTATTGGCACGATTTATTTAATAATCAATTGTATAGCCTTTGGCCTTGATTACCTTCCTCAGTCGCTTTTCATAGTTTACAACCAAGTTGTTGCACTCTTCAGTAGTAATTTTAGCCCACTCTTCATGACAATAGTCCTCCAATTGAATAAGATTCTTAGGCTTCCTTTGCATTACCCTCAATTTTAATGTTCTCCATAAATTTTCAATTGGATTAAGGTCTGGGCTTTGTGATGGCCACTCCAAAACATTAATATGATTGTCCTCAAGCCATTTCTTAGTCACTTTAGCCGAATGCTTTGGGTCATTATCTTGCATGAACCACCAACGACGACCAAGTGAGAGCTCTTTAGCAGAGTCTTTCAGGTTTTCATCCAATATTTTAACATAATCTTCCTTTTTTATGCTACCTGTGACCTTAACAAGTCGCCCTGGTCCAGAGGCAGCAAAGGATCCCCAAAACATCAAACTGCCTCCACCGTGCTTCACTGTGGGTATGGTGTTCTTAGGCAGGAAAGCTTCGCCAGATTTTCTGTAAATATAAGACACTTTATTATGGCCAAATACTCTATTTTCGTTTCGTCAGTCCATAGAACACGTTTCCAGAATGCAACATCTTTATCAATATGACGTTTTGCAAAGGCTAGCCTTGCTTTCAGGTGCATAGGCTTCAATAAGGGAGTCTTTCTCGGACGACATGCTTTTAAACCAGCTCTCTTCAAAACTCTACCAACTGTATGTCGAGATACATTCACCCAAGACGTGCTCTGTTCATCAACAATCTCCCCAACAGAGATCCTTGGGTTATGTTTTACTTGTCGGACAATTTTCCGTTCATCTCTTGGGGAAAGAATCCTTTTTCTCCCTCTACCCTCTACACTCATAACGTGGCCTTGCGATTTGAACTTGTTTATTATGGCTCTAACAGTGGATTTGGGAAGGTTTAGCTTCTTTGAAATCTTATCATAGCCCTCCCCATTGGTATGGCATGCTACAACAAGCTTCCTGACGTCTTCGCTGTGTTCCTTAGTTTTAACCATGGCGATTGAAAATTTTAATTTAGTCACTTATAATAGTTTAAATAAATCACTATCTAAAAATTATCTGAAAAAAATTATTCACTGAATTAGCGTTAAACAAGCATAATATGGCTATAAAAAAAGTTCAGAAAGCACGTAAACCGGAAATTGATTGATATTATACTGATACTAAAAGAAAAACAAAGCCGTGCCAATAATTTTGAACAAGGGTTTTTTGCATTTATGTATGTTGTTACTTTGTTATTTATTTTTTCTAAAATCCGATTGCTGCATCGGAAAGGCCAGTTAAAAATACATAATATACTTTGTTATTTTCTTTAATTTAATCCCTTTTTTAGAATTTATTAGACAAAATTTAACTTTTATTTTACCTTGCCAATAAATATGATCATCACTGTATATATATATATATATATATATATATATATATATATATATATATATATATATATATATAGACTACCGTGACCCTTTGAGTCAGCATGTTAGATTACCTATGGAATTAATGTATGAGCGTGACATTTCTGATGTAAAGAATATAGTTTTTGTGACAAACAGAAACATTTCTATGAAAGTATATTAATATGAAAAAGAATATAGATAGATTTCTATTAAAAAAAAAAAACTTACACCCACTGAATTATAAGTGGTTTGCCATACTTATAGGTAAATGTGCACTGAACAAATACATATATATATATGTATATATATATATATATATATATATATATATATATATATATATATATATATATATATATATATATATATATATATCAGTGAACGCATTAAGTTGCCAATTTGAAATTTGATATTCAAGGTACTGAGATTTAAAACATCTTTGTAATCGGTTTTCGGCCAGAAATTTGACTGATAAGGGGTGAAATCTAACGAATTTACTTTGGAGAACGCTAGCAAAATCCTCCGCCAATTTCGGGTCTAAACACTGAAAATGTTAGATGTTTACCACTTTTGTTTTGCATACACCTCGAAACACACGGGCAACGCCCAGCTGAAATGCTTGTCTCTATATTTTCTAAAAATAACGTGTCTGTCTGTGTGTCTGTGTCTGTGTGTACATTTTCCTACGCAATAACTCTGTCAATTTTCAGTGCATAGAGCTGCAATTTGATATACAGGATACTGAGATTTGGAAAAATCTTCGTAATCCGATTCCGGCCAGAATATGGCCGTTAAAAGGTCACAAGGTCACAGATCAACGATTAGACTTTTGAGAACTATACCAAAATTCTCCGACAATTTGGGTGTAATTTTTAGATATAGGTTCCTTCGGCATGGATCTAACTTAATAACTTGATTTAATCCCAAAACAATAAATGTTAAGGAGGCATAATAGGGGTCAAAGTTAAAATAAAATTGATCTGCGGTCACTAACAAATTACTCAGACAATTTCTGGTCTAAATATTTGAAATTTTATATAAAGGGTATTCAGAGATAGGGCAATCTTTTTAATCGGTTTTGGTCGAAAATTTTTAGTTACCAATATATAAATGTATGTGTATTATCCATGTCTGCCTGCAACTTTCTACGGAGGCGATGGTATCTCACAAGATCAGTATCATTTGGACGTTTGACCTTTCAGACGACAAATGTCGAAAAATTCGCTAAAATCATTAATATCTTCACCTTCAAGTGGGCACTTTTCTAGAGGTGTGGGGTCGCCTTTTTCGCATATATGTCTGGAAGTTATTTCCTCCTTTCGATTGTCTAGCCTGAATTACAGCCTACGTCACTTCCGCTTTGGCGCTTGTCGTAACAGCAAAGACGTCAGGTGTTTTCCTCTTTGTGTTCCTACTTCGGGGTACGGGTTCGAAGCTGCCTTCCTACTACCACTTTTTTTTTTTGCTCAACACACACACCCAAAAACCCCGGGCAACGCCTGGCTGAACTGCTAGTTTATCTATAAAAGTGAATGTGTTTTTGTGTGTATCTGTGTGTATGTTTGCGTGTGTGTTGGTCCGTGTACATTTCCCTCCGCAATAACTCTGTCAATGTTAAGTCTACAGACTCGAAATTTGATATACATATTATTGAGATTTGGCAAACATTTAGTGACCGGTTTTCGGTCTGAAATTTGACTGTTAAGGGGTCAAATTTAAACGATTTGACCTTTCAGAACTCTACCAAACTCCTCCGATAATTTTGGATCTAAACACTTGAAATTTTAGATATAGTTTCCTTGGACATGGATATAACTTAATAAGATGATTTGAGCCAAAAATAATAAATATTAAGTGGGCAGAAAAGGGATCAAATTAAAAAAATAGCCGTTATTTTTTTTCTTTTTTGGCTCAACATACACCTCCAAACACCCGGGCAACGCCAGGCTGAAATGCTAGTATAGAAAAAATGAAAGTGTATGTCTGTCTGTCTGTCTATGTATATGTCTGCATAAATACCCTTCACAATATCTCCGTCAATTTTCCTGCTAGAGACTCGGAATTTGATATAGAAAGTACTAAGATTTGGGAAAATATTTGTAATCCGTTTCTGGTCAGAACTTTTGCTGTTAAGAAGCCAAAGTTCAACGATTTGACCTTTGAGAACTTTACCAAACTCATTCGCCAATTTTTGGTCTAAACACTTGAAATTTTAGATATCTGTTCCTTCGACATTGATATAACTTAATAACTTGATTTAATCCCAAAAGAATAAATGTTAAGGAGTCATAATAAGGGTCAAACTGAATAAGAATTACCTCTTCGGTCTCTACCAAATAACTCAGACAATTTCCGATCTAAACATTTTCACTTTTACATAAAGGATATTCAGAGATAGGGCAAGCTTTTTAATCGGTTTGGGTCGGAAAGTTGAGTAACCAATATATAAATGTATGTATGCACGTTTGCATGTCTGCATAAAACATTCAACAGCGTCGATGGATTTTCACAAGATCATTATCGTTTTTAAGCTTGGCCTTCCCGACGACAAATAACGAAAAATTGTCTAAAATCAGTAATTTCTTCACCTTCAATTTGACACATTTCTACAGGGGGGTCGCTTTTTTCGCCGATATTGTGGAAAGTCATTCCCTATTTTCGATTGTCTCGCCTTGATTAAAACCTATGTCACTTCCGCTTTGGCGTTGGTCGTAACAGGAAAGACGTCACTTTTCCTCCATTCTTTTCATCTTCGGTACGGTGTCACACTTGCCTTCTTACTAGCACTTAATTATATTTGCTCAACATAAACCTGCAAACATTCGGGAAACGCCGAGCCGAAATCTAGTATTTATATATATGGGTGTGTATGCGTTTCTGTGACTATTTGACTATGTGCGTGTATTTACGTATAATAATTATATATATATATATATATATATATATATATATATATATATATATATATATTATGTATTAGGAAATTACCTATTTATTTCCTTAAGAGAAATATTTTTCATGTGTGTATTTAATCTTTAAACATCACTATCCTGCTTAGAATTTTCAGCTAAAACTATAATCAGTTCACAATTTGTTTGTATGACTATGAATCTATATGTCCCCGTCGTCAATAGTTAACACCTATTAAATTCGCATATTTACACTTAAATGAATTAGCCCGCATTTATAAGCCATCATTGAGACAATCGTTATAAGATTTTTTCTCGAAATATTGAATACAACTAAATTATATTGATAAAATGTAAATTATACGCTAATGGGCAAACACATTCTCAGCTCAGGTAAGCTATTGTTATGTTGTTTACATTTTGCAGGCACATGCTTTATTCATGGGTGTGTTCATTACTATTTTTAGTTAGATGTTTTCTACGAAATTTCGTGGAACAGTTTCTAGGTGAAACTCAATACCTGTTCCAATACTTAAATGGCGTTTTTATTAGAATAATGATTATTGTGCTAATGCAGAGAGTGATCCGCGCTATTTTTGAATCGTATTTCCACGTTTAATTAAAGTTTTATTATATGTTTTTCTTTCAATTGTAAGGTTTAAGTACAGAATAGGTACAAAACACCCTCCCCATGTTAAGAATGGCTTTTTTTAAAAAATAATAACGTTATTATTTCAGCACGGATCACTCTCTGCATGAGTACCGTTATTACAAACAATAGTCTCAGGGATTGATTAGAATTTTATACTTAAAATAAATTACAAAATTATCACAGTGTGTACTTTCTGCAATTAATCGCACATTCTTGGCGTTTCTCTGCTCATCAGTCAGAATGCCGTACTCATAGAAAAATATAATTGCTGCATTCCCGTAAATGTAAGAGACACACAGTCATTTCGAATCAATGCACACTTTGCTTATGCACATTGGAAAATGGCAGTATCAGTTCTTGTAGATTACATTGTACATAAGGTACATTCGTTTTTCTTTATATAAGAGACTAGCGAGGGGCACCCGGCGTTGCCCGGGTGTTTGTAGGGGTGTGTGATGTTAAATAAAAAAGAAGCCGGGGGGTAGGATTGAAGCCGAACCCCTGAGGCGAAGTTTGAAAATAAAATCGGCCAGCCAGAAGTGAAAGATGTTTGAAAGTCGTCGAGCGTTACGACGACGACGATGACGATTTAAGCATTGTTATAAGCGAAGTAAGAAAAGAAAACAACGTTTTAATTAAGCGGGGGGGGGGGGTAAACACAAATTCAAAACAGAAAAACGAACGAACGTTACGTGAAAAATCGCTTAAATAATACAGGGTTCAATATTTAAATGTAAACAATCGAATAAAACAGACATATCACACCACGATTCGAACCCAAAACGTTTAGATAATGAACCAACCCTTAATTACCTACGCTAAAGCGGTGTATATGAAGTTTGTTAGGTTTATCAACTATTTAAAGTAAATCAGGTCACGACGTCATGACGTCATCTGACGCATGCGTTGTTGACCCTCCCCCCTGTCGAATCTTTCTAGAAATATCTCTCTCTCTCTCTCTCTCTCTCTCTCTCTATCTATCTCTCTCTCTCACTTCGTCTTCCTTACTCTAAAGACTTGAAAATGGCGTCTGGCTGTTTTTATTTTTAAAAACTTCGTTCGTAAATATTTTTTTGTAAGCGTATTTATTTTTACTTCACATGTTTGGCTTATTATTTTTCGTTTAACTATCGAGTCTAACTATTTTGAATGTGGTAATAACTTTGGTAAAGTTGCCATAGCGTAGAAGTTCATAGTTTAGCTTTAATTAATTTTTTTTTACCGATAACAACATTTTAAATTGTAAATTAAGACCGCCATTAGAGGTTGCTGGCGTCAAGATCACGTGACATGACTCAGCGGGTTTTAAATATAAGTTGACCCAAAACAAACGGCCGCGTGTATACTTTATGTAGAAGACTTGGCGGATGTATTTTTGGGGGCAGTTATAAATCGATTAAAAATATGTAATGTCACTTTTTTGGGCCCCCTCCCCTGCAGAAAATTGATCAGTTGACGCACTTCTAATGGTCACTTTGGGCCAATCTTTCGATATTTGTCGTCCAGAAGGTGGGGTTTTTATATGAGACCAAGTTTGTGAATTTTTGTTGTGTCTGTCAAAAGTTTTTAGCAGACACACAAACATACATACAGACGAACAAACATACACACATTTTCGCTTTTATATATAGAGATTAAATTTTCTGTTAACCCTGTCTCAAGATACACGTGAGGTACACCGATTACACAATTAATAGTAAACATGGGTAAATCTTCAACTGAAAACGTATCTTAAACCACGCATAATATAAATACCATGAAGATTTTCTAATTTTCTTGCAGTGTAAAAATGTGCCTTATATTTTCTTAGTGTTACAACTTCAGCCAAGCACGGTTTATATTTTAAATTCTTGGTAATTTTTGTACCATGTCCATGTCAGTATTTATTTAAATTTTTGGGGTGGGTGGGTTTGTGAGATGCTATCACGACTACATAACACAAAAGATGTAATTAACAAACTGATGTAAAAGTTTATTTTTACACTCCCTTTTACTTCTAATAAGCTCTTTAAATTGTATATTGCATGCCAAGCAATTTCCTTTTAACTAGTTCCCAATCCAAAATTAAACTGCAAGCAAATCAAGTAATAATATTTTAGATGTAAACCCATAAAAGCGCAGATGTTTACACGTTCTATGTAATCATAAATATTTTTTACAATTTGTTTCTATTGATAGTAAATTACGGCAGTCATATTTTAAAGTAAACAATATTAATTAAATAGTGATTTGGTCATTCCCTTGTTATTTATAATGCCCACTCGTTCATAATTAGTACACGTTGTTTTTTTTTGTATACTCATGATATTCTCTGTAGAATTCATTGAACGGGATCAGAATCAGTATCTGTAAAGGCATATCATTGATTAAGTGTTGTGGCATATAAATTCTTAATCAAGTCGTGTTTAAATAAATTTATCATCATTTATCTCGTTATTTGTATATGAACGTTTTCTACACATAATTCGAACGTCTTCATAAACAAAAAAGCAAAATGACGAACGATATCAAACGTATTATTTTCCGGGTTATATCCTCCAGAGTATTGTTGTGCACATCTGCTATCTCCTGTCGCATTAATTAATTACTTGAAGGCATTATTTTAATTTTTTTTCAAGATTTTAATAGTGATTGCGAGTATTAAATTTATAAAAATATATAAATCTTACAGCGATTACGCTACCTTGACCAGTCAACCTTGAAAATTTCCGCCTCAACTCATGAGTCTTAGATCGATTCTGATTGTGAAAATAAATAGAACATGTTTTACACCAATAATTAATTAAAAAAAGAAAGCATTTTATTTGATTCACATCTTCCTCATTTTCTGAAGTTTTAGACAGTCGTTCAAATCAACTTTTCGAATTGAACTTCATATTTTGAAAAACATCTTAAAATACCATTCATCCCGGCCCTACATACAAAGATAGATAATTAAGAACTCGAGAATGTTGCGTTTAAGTTCATTACGAAATAATACATCAATATAAAATTAATATTTAAATAATTTATATTTCGACATTCGATTATATACGCAAATATTACTAAATCCTCGAGACGTATCGAGGCTTGATTACTAGAGAGTTTTGGTAAGAAACTAACTATATGTGCAAACACATGCACACATATAAACACACATACGCACACAAAGACACGAAAACAGCACACATTTCGATAATTCCTCCGCAACCCTAAAGTACATATAAGCAACACTTCATTGAAATCTGGAAATGACTGTAGCAGTGAAAGAACCAGAGTCAAGAGATGCATACGTACGTTAGCAGGTAAAATATTAAGTTGAAGAAACCTTTGATTACTGGAAAATACAACATAAGGTGGCGCAAAATAAACGCTCAACAATTTCCCAACTTACTAACAACCATGGGGTTGCTAGAAGAGCGATCGAGAAATCTGACATTATTGCTTGCGGTTGGACTAAAAACAACTCTCCCAAAATTATGTTTTCGTTCAGAAGGCACCGTAATAGGTTTGGAAATACATCTGTAAGCGTATGTATTGCTATAAAGCCTACACTCTTTGAAAGAGCGTAGATTTGATTTCATCCCTGCTACACAAATTAAGAAATGTTTCAGTGAGCTAGCACCAGTACTCTACACGACATTAAAACGTGTCTAGTCGAGCCTTGCTACCCTACTAACTATAGAAATGTGTCAGATGTACTAGTAGTTGATATTTTTGAAGCAAATAAATGAACCGCCCTATCATTTATCCAGTTTCCTGTACCTCGTTGTTGAAACTATTGAGGCCGTAATCAATCAAGCAATATCCCACTATCCTGTAAAAGCTAGGCTGGATAGCAAACGATGTTATTTTTCGCAATCCTTTTCAACTGCAGGTATTTTTACCGTCATTCTGAAAGCATATATATACTATACTATATAGGAGGACTAACAAGAAATGTAGCCTTTCATAGATCAAATGTATTTGAGAACGTAAGGCGTAAAAAGGCCTCTTACAAAAATTAATTCGAATCTTATTTATATTAGATACCCCCTCAAAAAAGAAGAAAATAATACATTCTTTTCTATTATAATATATCCAAATAGCATGATATTAGTGAAGTGACTCCTTAATAATAGATCTTACATGCATATTATCTGTAATAAAGTAGAAATCACTGCAATGCAAAAATGTATCTTAGGTATATTTGCTAATGAAAGTACAGACTTGAATAGGCCTAGGAGTAAGACGAATGCGCACATATTGAGGACAGTGACAAAAACCTTCATTTTGTAGTTAGATGAAACCATAATCACTGGAAATATTTAATTAATAGTCTAATCCTCTTTCGTTTATCAACTATAAAAAGACTCAACCAGCGATTACCATGAGAAGTAACACTAGTTGAGAGTAGATTCCTTGAATCCTTCCATCAAACATTCACAGAACACCACAAACTATGACCAATACATTTAGGACGTTGCCAACGCTCCTGCAAGTAAGGTTGGTTCCTTCGATCGTGCGAAAAAAATTTACTATGCGAAAATTCATCCATGCATCAAATATCATTGCAGCAGCTGCGCTGAAACTTATCTTTATCTTTTGGATATGACTGATAAAAGCGAGGCAGACCTAATGTCTCGCACAATCGATCAAATCATAGAACAATTCCCATCACTGTAATATTGAACTCTTTTACAAGAACTATAATAGAATGTATACTTGCCCTGATCGATGAACACAATCCTGACGTACTCGATATGGAGCAAAATTCCACACCCATAATTATTTAGGTCCATATTACCGAAAAGTCATTTACGCTTATAATTTCTTCCTTCTGATTGCTGGTCTTTGGAATTCTCTACTTTCCCTCTGAACTTACTGACTGTATAAACACACAATGGTTTAAATTTGAACTAAACCGACGTCTCGGCTACTAATCTATTCTCAGTATCCTGCTAGCCAGTATACTAAATACTAATTGCTTAAATCCCAGTTCCAGTATATTTAGTCTGTGACGAAAATGATTAACAACAAACCTAATATGAATGTAAATTTCTAACAAGGATTGGTTATCCTTATTTTTTCGGTTCTCCTCAGCTTCACGGTTAATGCAGACCTTTTGTCCTTATCTTGGGACTTATTTTCTCAACGTTTCATTCGATGAAATATCCTAAATCCTCCATTTTATCCTGTTGAACCTGTTAATATTTTGGATAAATTCGTCTAGTGTTATGTCGAATTAAGAAATCAACCCGGAATTCCAATAGAAAACTTTGATTTAATTCACAGATGTAGGCTGCTTTGGTTCCGTCAATCAAACTTGGTGATAGTCCTAAGTAATTCGAGATTGTATTTCGAGTGTCGCTTACAATAGGAATTTAACCTTCAATCACAAAGAATCTTCCTTTTTACAACATTTGCAAAGACTCGCAGCGTTACGGATACAATACTTTATAAAATTCAGTTAATGTTACGCTCTTTAATAGGTTTAATGTTCAATACACGTTGAGGGTCACGCTCGAAACATCATTGTGAATTATATAGAATTCTAACCAATCATTGCTGCCTGGACAAAAGCATTTTTGTGGAGATGATTAAATACATGAACCCCATTCGAAGTTTTCTGTGGACTCCCGGGTTAAAAGGATATATTTACGAGTTTGGAAAATACTTCCGGATTTCAATAAATATAAACTTGAAGAAGGTTGAAGTGTACGTTGTCTGAAATTTTGTGAGAATATGAAGCAAACTAGAACAGTAGTTTAGTAAAGCCCAATATTACGTTTGTCCCTCAATGAAATAAGTTATGCTTAATTGTTATGCAAATAAATGAAGTGATTATTATTAGACAGAACCGAACACAATGTATTTGTTCAGTTTATTTTTAAAGTAAAGAAAAACCCTTAATGACAAGAAAAACATACTGAGGGAGCTCTGGCAATCTAGCAGATACGAAAGTTAATAAGCGTGGTAAAAATAACAATATTAATTCATTACACCTGAATAAAACCCCTAGGTTTATTTAGCCAGGAAGTAATCTAGCAGCTTTCGTTCATTCAACGCATGTGTATTTGTACACATTGTTGAGTATTTTTAGAAATAGCTAACGGATGAGATCAACACATCAGCGATGAAGTTCATATATTTCATGTGTTACCCTGCTTAAGAACCGTAGGCCGATCACTTATGACACTTACTTTACCTATTATAGACATTTCATATAAATTGATCACCCTACTATGAAGACAGATATGTGCACACACACACGTACATATATATATATATATATATATATATATATATATATATATATATATATACATATATATATATATATATATATATATGCAATTCTTTATTGTGATTAAAGTATCAGGTGCATTATGCTCTGCTGATCAAAATTTTAAGACCTCTTAAAAATATTTTTTACAAAAAAAACTTATTTTTGAAACTCTTCTGACTTAAGGTTTGCAATAATACAATCTAAAATGTTATGGAAACAAAAAGACACATTGCAAAGATTTATTTTTAAAATTTACATTTTTATTAATTTAGGCTTTTTACACATGATGAAAAGTTACAGACTAGAGACGAAAAAATCTCTTAAATTCTACAAAATGTGTATGACAAATGTATGAACACATTCAACAATCAAACTTAATAAAGAGTTCCACTTCCACTTCTTTGAATGAATTCAAACATTCTTTGGCGCATGTTAGAAACAAGGGTTTCCAATGAGGTGCGGTGAATCTTGCTCCAGTTTCTGAAGATAGCTTCACGAAGTTCATATATTGTTGAACATTTATTTGCCATTTCCGTAAACCTCTCTTGTAATCCATCCTCAAACAGTTTCAGTTGGGTTAAAGTACGGTGAGCATGCAGGATGCCCCAAGACATGGACTCCATTTTCTTGTAGAAAGTTCAAGGTCGGTCTTGCAGTGTGGTTTGCAGCATTTTCCTGTTAGAATAAACATTCATCCCCACAAAGACGATGCCCCACCATCATCAAAGATACGTTTTGCAGTATGCTAACATAACCAGCTGCTGTCTGACGACGGTGCACCACCTGGAGCTCCCTGGCTCCTCTGTAAGAAAAGGCAACCTATACGATTCAATTTTACTAGATGAAAGTACTTTGTCATTCATTGCAACCCGTCTGATTCTCCTACTCGATGCAGGAGAAAATTAGGGGACCTACTAAAAGATCTTGCTTTTACATACTTCTCAGTGTTCTTTAGAAAGGTGCAAATAACAGTTTTACTGCGATTTACCTTAGCTGTTACTGCTTGCTGTGACACACCTTGGTTATGGAATCCTACAATTCGAGAGCGCTCAACTTCGGTTAGTTTTCTTACTTTAGGAAGAGTAATAGCTTTACTCAATGATTGCCAATCTCTAACTGAACTAACATATTAGAATTACTATACATTTTACAATTTATAGCATTGGTCTTATAATTCTGATCATGTGTAAAATCCTAGTTTAAGAAAAATGCAGATTTTAAAATAAAATATTTGGAATGTACATTTCCGTTTCCAAATCTTTTAGATTGTACTATTAGTAACCTTAACTTGGAAGAGTTAAACACCTATGCTTAAAATAGGTTTCTTTTTAAAGATTTTAAATTGGTTTACCTTTTGGATCAGCAGTCTATAACAGAAGAAAATTGCCCATCTTTGATAGTATGATCCTTGGATCTAGTCTAAAATGCTATTGAGAAACTAGTAAATCAACTTTTTGTTACATTGTGAAACCAAGAGAATAAAAGCAATGTAAGACATACACCTGATCCAATTTATTTACTTCTCATGTATTTAAACAGCGGGTGAATTAGTAAAAAAAAAAACTATCTTGATATATGTTAAATATTCAATTGACCAAGAAAAATAAATTGTCGTTTTGTATTCAAGCTCGACATTACTCAACCTTAAACGTATTAGATGAACACTTTTGTGAAATGCATGTATAGCATGATCTAATATGCGGTAACATCAATCCAGACTTTACATATGATTTCCGAACCCACATAATATAAGTATATACATACACCCCCATATATATATATATATATATATATATATATATATATATATATATATATATATATATATATATTGAAAGTATACATTAATAAGAATTTATATATTTTTGTATATGTTTTCTTTTCTCTGAGTCTTTTTTTATTTTATACGTCACTAAGCACAATCTTTGTAATAATGTCTGTTTAATTAATACTTTCACCTTTCTGAACCTAATTCATGGGCAAAAAGATAAAGATGTGCGAAGAAACAACACTGCTACTTTCATAGAATAGAAACTCTTCTTTATTTCTTTGTTGTTGAAATAAAACGAAAAAAAAAACAAACGATGATATTAAGCAGATCAATTAGGGGGAGGAAATAAGCAAATAGGATTTTCAGTAATATAATTTTATAAATTAGCGCCTTTAATATGACAAATGAGTTTATTTTCAATAATAGTATTCTATTTATTTGAGAAGCGCATTAATTGTCAAATCTAGCATAAAAAAAACGTTTTCAATGGACTTAAAACCTAAAACATTGTTTTTTTAAATACTGAAGAACATTATGCATTGTAATAAGCCATGCGTTTAACTGGGTTAACATTACCAGACGAAGTTACTGATTGACTTTCTACATCGGTATTATCTGGTGCAAGTCTTTAAAGGTGTCATTTTAAATTCACTGCTTTAAGAAGAACCTTCTTGTATACAGATTCTTCATGAAAAAACACCGCCAGTATTCTTCACTAGATGCACCTTAGTATATCTTCAATAAGCCCACCCTTTCTCATAGTGGGAATTTAAGCAAGAGGATAGACATTTTAGAAATCTTCAAGCCAAGAAGCATACCAATGTCAAAATAGAACAAACCATCGCAATAATTTAATTTATCGACTAACAATCGGTTTAGTAATACACACGATACCTATACAATATTCTACTTGTTCAATACACACGATACCTATACAATATTCTACTTGTTCATCCTTCAGTAAATATGTTGCACATTAGAAAAGCACGTTTTAATTTTGAAAGTTAACTAGATACAATAAATTACCTTCGTTTCTTGATTCGGATTTAAATATGTCAATCTCGTTACCGTGAATAAAATATAAGAGTGATTTAATGTTGATGTAAACTTGACTTTAAATATCATTATAATTATATATGCCAATTGTTCTATAAAGAAACATGTAATTCAGAGAAAAAATGGGTCCACTCCAAAGAAAGACGTTATATAAATTAGAAACAGGGAAAGGTTTACATTGTACGCTATAATATAATGGACTGGACTTTTAAACTAAATATATTCTCTTATTAAGCGGTTTTATTATTGGACCGTTTATATTCATATTATTTCAAATTATTTAATAATCTTTATGTATTAATATAATTAGAGCAAATTTTAAGTTTATAAAAAACAATTGGAACTATTTTTCTGGAAATATAAATAAAATGATTTTTGTTTCGTATTCCATTTTCTAAATATTTTTTAGCGCTACTCACAAATAATATCGGCTTTCTCATAATGTATTTGTTGATAAAATATATTTTCCCTTCCGTCCTACGAATAAATAATAATGGATGAGGACGTGTGAAACGCCTGACTTTTATATGTTTTAATCATCTGGCCTTAATATTTACTTACGCAGACGATTTGTAATCCATAGTCTTAACGAAATTTAATTTATTAGATTAATTTTGTGCTTATAAATATTTACAGAGAGAAGAACAACTTTTTTACGTTATTGACTAATTTGTATGAGCTTTATACTGGCATGTCTGATTAACTTTTGTTTTGGGCTAATAAACTTCTCAGGTCTTAATCTTATCGCATAATTAAGCATTTGACACAAATTCCATATAAAAATGAATACTGAGATGATCTTAACATCTAGTTCAGTAGAAATGTAAGGCTCATTTTCTTAGGTTTTAATATTTTAGGAGTAAGAAATAATTAACCGTAAATAGGTAATTTTCTTTGTTTGAATATTCTTTTATTCATGATATTTCCTTTCTTCCTTTAAATATATTACACACACACGTATATATATATATATATATATATATATATATATATATATATATATAAATGCACATGCATATATAGATACTTATATTTATATATGCGTATATAACATATTTAAGCAGAATGCACATCATAGCTTAGAGTAGAATATATACTACCTCACACACAAAAGAAATATGCACTTCTTTAAAGATTTTATCGTAACGAAATAGCATATACTATACAATCTCCCTCGATAAGAGGCAGTAAGTCATAAGCGGAACATATTGTGAGTTACGGGATATAATCCGGATAATGTCAATACGCATAAAATTTTAAAGCTAATATAGTTAGGATATTTGTAAAGGAAAGAATGATAACATTTTCTAATAATATTTTCTTCAAAATAATACTAATTTGGCATTTCATGTATATGCGTACAAGTAGAATGAAAAAATGATCATTTTCACTAAACTATTATATAAGTACAATGCATGCTTAGAGATTGGTTCGATATTTTTTTCCGTGAAAAAACAATATGATTCCATTTCAATTTGATGAAAACCGATTTTAATTATTTATTACAGACCATGCACTTGTTAGTCAGTTGTGTACAAACTTACAGAGCGATAGGAGCTTTCTATCATGTCTGAAGTGACACAATGTTCAATGAGTGAGATCGGAGTGAAGTCTCTATACGGCTCATGTTCTCTATCGATTAAGGGTATGGCAACAGGATCCGTGCCAACACTTTTAAAATTCATGGCTAAATTGCGACTAAGGCCATGACTTTGTACTCCTCTCACATTGCTTCCATCCTCCCTGAACTGAACTCGCAGGACCACCTCGATTTATCGTACGTCGATAACATTCCAAATATTACCACCCATAACATCAATGCACTCTTTGGCGCTTTTGGAAAAAAGCATGCTCCCAGTTCCGGACACGTATCAAAGTGTTGATTATAGATGAAGGCGGTTACATTGTATAGATGTCAGCTCTACTTCATAATCAAGTTATCGTCCTTGATTTTTTATTGAAATTTTTAAAAATAAATCTGTTGTGTTATTTTCTTTAGGGCGACAACGTTATCCTCCCACCCTCTATTATGATTATTGTCCGAACACTATATAACACTATGTAAGTTATCTAACTGCAATAAGTATTGACATTTTTTTATGATCTTTGTTTTCATATTCCGTGAAAAAGAACTTTTTAATCAAATATAACGAAAAAAAGAGAATGGTTACTGTTATACTAATTTGGGCGAAGAAAAAAGGTTTATAACAGTACTCCTATAGTATTAATAATAAGGTATAACATTTTAATTTAAACGAAAATGTGTTTGTATAAAAAACAATAACCCAGATTTATTCATTCTGAACTTTGTATATTATTAATTTTACATGTCCGGGCTTTACTACGTAAGTAATCTCGAACTATTCATTCACACATACACACGCCCACAAACATACAAATACACACACACACATATATATATATACACACACACACACATATATATATATATATATATATATATATCCTAGGAGAGAAAACACTCTCATAATACTTGATGCTGAACAGTGAGAATCTACACTAAAAAGGACTACACAGCAGTTGATTCTGAAATAGTCGCACTCCATAGGAAACAGTGACGGTTGAGATATTTTTTTGCGGACTCATCTTGAATTATTGAAACTTATATAGAGACAATGAAAACGTCGTAAAGTAAGTAGAATAAAAATTTATAGAATTAAACAAGCAAATTACTACGAGTAACGGCTGAATGTCGAAAACAAACAGGTCATAGCAGATGAAAAAATTTGTTACAAGAACCCCATAAAAAAGCAAATCACGGTGTAAAATCTACCAAGAACTATAAGCTTCTGTTTAAAGATAAGAAACTATACATCACAAGAATGTATAGTTTTATATAATGCAAAGCAATAAGAAACAAGCACAAAATTCTAGAGCAAGCAATTTTTCAAAGAATTATAAAGCGGCAGTAATAATGATTACAGAAACAGAAATTTGCGAGCTTAGACAACTTATTAAATTGTTTATGCGGTTAACATCATTTTATAGTAACTATAATGTCTGCTACCTCATATATGAAGAGAGCATGGGTGTATGACCTGTAAAACTTGTTTCTACTCTCATACTGAAAACCAGTGAGTCATGCGCTTTGGTCGATATAGACTTATCCCCTGTCAAGAAACTACTTGTCTAGACACCTTTCCTTTCAAGTGGAATGTACAAACAAGGTACACGAGGAAGTCTTTAGAATCCAATTTCATGTTGTTTATACAAAAGATTATCTCTGTTTACTAAATAAAAAGAATATACGGATGGTTATTTAGTCGCTGATAGAATTAACCCATTAAAGTCGTAAATACATTTTGGACGTAAGAAAATTAAACTTTGCAATGTAAAATTAGTCTACGCACATAAATCAAATAGTTATGTGAGTGACATTGTCGAGCGACCAGAGAGTTTGACAGGCGAGGCAGTAAAACAAAAAAATGTATTGACATTGTTATGAATAGTGGACAAACGCATGGGTCTACAAAGCATTTTCTCACAAAAGTAACAATAGGTATGCGTAAAACAGTACTTGCCCATCATCATTAAGCAAGACCTAATATCGGAGGCACTGCCAGAACCCTGCACTTTATGACAGTACATGAGCATAAATAATCAGTAGAACATAAGCATGAATACCCAACAAAAAATGTATGCCTCATAAATAGCATATAAGATCGTATAGAAATACTCACACCTATTACACTAAAGAGAATTCTATAACTTTGAAAATACCAGGTCGCTAGCATACAATTCAAGGAAATTGTTTTAATTATTTCCACCGTACCATCAATAAAACGTGTAATACCCACACCTTGGAACATATACCAGAAAGTAAAATCATATATTTGTAAAAGGCACTTAACAAGATTGCGCAAATTCAACGTTAACCTCGAAAATATAAGCAACAGATATAACGATAAGATATAAAAAGTATAGTGTTATCTCTAGCCAATATGCCTTACAATGGAAATTTAAAAACGCTGAGAAAGAGTATATAATGCAACACGAATGCACACCAGTTTAATAAGTTGGTCCAAGGAAGGTTTGCTTAGTAAAGAAAATGAATTATAAATCGGAAAAAAGTCAGAATAATAGGAAATAATTTCCAGAATATTCTGACTAATATACACGACGAATAAAGCCAAAGCGAGATACAAGCTATTGACGATAATCATCTTGGAAATAGAATCACGGATTGCGTCTCTGGAACCTTGGGTTAGATGCTACATTAGAAGCAAAAAAATAAAATATGAGAAAACATGTAGATATCACGAACAATAATAAAAGTCGATGATAACTATACGAATATTTATATATATATATATATATATATATATATATATATATATATATATATATATATATATATATATATAAGGAAACTGATACTCTATTTCAAGTTGTTTCTGTATAGATTGGTTGATTCACCTGAACATATTATAGGTTGGATAATCAGTATGAAGATCTAGTGCGCTATGCCATCTTCTATATTGATTTTTTTTTATTTTTTAAAGAGAAGTACATGAGTTTTGTAAATTACTTTAGTTTATATATATTTTTTATTCGTCAAATATTGTCCAATATAGGTAACATATATTTCTTGAGCAGCTTATTATATATGACTTCCAATAGAAAAAGTAATATGATTTCCCGGAATAAACAAGACAGGTTGCTGAAGGTTCATAACATGTATAAAACTATACATATTTCTATTTACAATGTCTTGTACAAAACAATGCATTGTTATATAAAAAGAACAAATCAACCGCTTCTGTAAAAGTAATAAATGTTGCATAACATTTATTTGTGTCTGAAATTATAGAAGATTTTTTTCTGTAATTACGCATTGTAATTATAGAAATCGTGTATGCTCATTTTGCTAACTTATTCCAGTATAAGTAAACATCTAAATATATGCTTTGTATATAGTTATAAAGGCTGTTAAAAAGGTAATTATGAGCTCACAATTCTGTTGACGATAACAATTTTATTAATTAACATTGCTTAAATTTTAAATTAGGATTAGAACTGTTTAAGTTCGCAGATGTAAAATAAACAAAATTCATATGAAAAATTATATTTTTATAAAATACTTAAACTAAATATACCAATTGACATATTCTAACTCTTAAACATATTTTCCGAAATTATATATATATATATATATATATATATATATATATATGATGATTGCAACGTCTTGTCAGATGAGTGTCACTCCATCAGCCACTTAAAGTTCATGAGCCTAAAAATGTTTTTTTTTAGTCCTACCGTTGAATTCACACGCACAAGCAAGCATGCTACTGAAGACGGTCATTGAGATAAATTATTAATGCTTCCAGAATTTCAAGCCTCCACGCGTCACAACTCTTCAATCGCCACAGGATCATTTTAATAGACAAATGCCTATGGGATTACCTATACACAGATGATGTTACAGAGTCTTAGCTTTGTACGATAGCAAAGTATTTCTCTCGGTTCAAAAGATTGAAATCCAGCAGCAAGCAAGAGTAAGATAACCAACATCAAGTTAAACTGCAGACCAACTTAATGCGGGTACTGATCTCCGGCTTTATGGTTTTTAAAATCAAAGATTTGCTTCTCCTAGAAAGATTGCCTTCACCATGGTTTCGGGGATCCCTCTCAACCACAACCCACATACATACAAACAAACACACGGCGCTAGTTGGCCGTTAACCCTGACAAAGGGCTTTTTCGCCCTTTAGAAGATATATATATATATATATATATATATATATATATATATATATATATACATATATGCATATATATACATACATATTTATATACATGTATATATGTATATACATATATATATGTATATGCGATCTATATATATATATATGCATATATATACATATATATGTATATATATGTATATATACATATATAATATTTATGTTTATATATATATATATATATATATATATATATATATATATATATATATATATATATGTATGTTTATATATATGTTTTCTTCTTTTTCTGGCTAATTTTCTCCAGGTCTTTGTGCACTAATACACATTTAGGTGCATATACACACACACATATATATATATATGTATATATATTTATATACATATATATATACACTCACACACATATATACATATATATGTATATGCGATCTAATAAACACGTTATACAGTTGTAGTAAGTTAATTTTTTGTGACAATGTAATTGCGTTATAATCAAACAAAGCGGAAGTGATATTTGGTCAATCAATAGGCAGACTTGAATCAATGAGACATGTATGAAATATTCTCTATAAGAGAACGGCATTCTTGAAATAGTTCGAACTCTGCGAAATAGACTATTCTTCTGCAATAATATTGTTCTCACCAATTATAAATTGATTAAGGCAACATTTGTCATATTGCCATATTTTTTGAGGTAATGAACTAGATGCATTACCATGTTTCAATGTAGGGCGCTGTACGTACGGTATAAGGACATCGAAAAGAAATGGTTGTTATCTGTGGGTGCATTAAATTTACTGTGAAATATGACAGCTCACGCCTCGTTAATATAACTACCTAGGAGAACGGAAACCCATATGTTAAACGAAGGGTGTGCTGTCTGCTCTACTGTGTGAATGCTAATGCAACGACTGAGATCAGCAATTGTACAAATGTTACCACGGTTCCAGAAAAAAGTCATACCATTACAATCTAATAACCAATATGGATGTCCGAAAAATTGTATTTGTTCATGTGCCATGACTCATAGGTCGAAACCGGTGAAAGAACATACCATATATGCCTTTATGTATATAGTTTTGAAAGTTTTTAAACCCTTTGAACCTAGAAAGCTTTCGTTTTTTGGAGCATTATTCTCCCTAAATGGATACTCGCCCGTATCGGTAAACAGTTGTAAGTTCATGACAAACAACAATAGTATCCATATTCCTAAAAAGAACATCAATTGTTTACCATGAAAAACACATTTTGAGATGTAATATATACACACACACACACACACATGAATTATGGTAGGACAAATCTAGAAGTAGATTTCTTGGGCAACGCTGGGGAATTTGCTATTATATATATATATATATATATATATATATATATATATATATATATATATATATATATATGTATGCGTGTGTTCTTGTGTGTGCTTATGTTGGATATTCTTAACCTCGCGCTGCATTGCATGACCTTAGAGAGTAAGTAGAGCCGTGATAAATTTTATTTTGTTCACAGTTGTTGATATATGACATGCTTTGATGGCGAGGAATGTTGTTGGAAGAAAAATATTCATAACAATAAAATAATTACAGGATATTTATAACAATTAACGATTTAGAATCAACTTTACTATTTATGTAATAATACTGTTGCATTTCAGTTTTAACAAAGCCTACATAGCCAAACAATACATTGGTTAAGTAAGGAAGTAATATTAAATGTCCAGCGCTATCACATATTCACAAATTCACTTTGTAGAAGCAGCCGGTGGACTCCAGTAAAAAAAATGTATAAATAAAAAAAATCCCCGAAGAAAATTCGAACAAAATTATATATAACTATAAGCAGTGTCTGGTGTTTTCTTCAAGGGGAGATGCCTTTATTCACAAGCACAATAAAAGAAAGAATTTCAAAATAAGTATTGTGAGAAGTAATGCTATACGTTATTGCCGCGTTTAATAAACTGTGAGTTACATTGTTTATCGCAGACATGCCTAAATACATGCATTGATTACTACCAACATATATATATATATATATATATATATATAAATATATATATATATATATATAACTACTTCATTTACTCACAAAAAATTAATATACAAAAGTATAACTTATGCGTAAACTTTAAATATTTACTTCAAAAGTGTTCAATACGTAGGCAGAGCTAGTTAGTAATTTATAAAATATATATGGCGATTAAGCTACACTGAATATTCCGCGTAGCATCCACTCTAGGATTCATCAGAAACGCGGAATATTCAGTGTAACTTAATCGCCATATATCTTCTTCTTCTCTATATAAATAAAATGAACTAATTTTTTCCCGTCTGATTTTGACATTAATAGGATTAAAAATCAAGATATTTCATGCAAATATAATATGCACAAACGGCAGAACAATATCTGAGGTGTGTTATAGGCTTATTATTTCTCAAATTCCTCGATAATCTTTGATTTCTATACTTTTTCTGCTGAGAAGTCACGGCCAAAATCGGTTAAGATCAATGGAAGTGGTAAAATATTTTCTCTCTAATAAATTCCTCCTCCCCGTGCCACCACTTAACACCGTTTGGGGATCGTTAACAAGGAACAGTTGAGAAGAGAACACCGGTTTGGCTTCGTAGTTCTTTCATGTGAAGTTATTTAAAATCACTAAACAAAGCTGCAGTGCTCTCTGGCGTAGTGGTTAGCGTGCTGGACAATGCACATTATATTTTCACGTTCGCGCCGACCTACCGTAGTCGTTTTTTTTTTTTTTTCTAAACAACTGGAATGGACTTTTCTTGGTGGCCGAACTGTTAACGTTGCAGATGTTTTTTTGTTATTTTTCACACTTTATTTTCCTACTTTTACTCATGACTCCGGGGTTGATCCTTCCTACTTACCTATCATAACATTTTTTAAAACTCCCGCCCCCGTCCCGGAAACAAACACTCGGGCAATGGCGGGTACCCCCGCTAGTATTTTATAAATTACTATATATATATATATATATATATATATATATATATATATATATATATATAAACAATGTTTTGCTACATACAAAGGTTTATATATATGCATGTATATAATATAAGTGAATTAGAAGAATATAGCATTTATCGGTGTGATAAAGTGTGTGAGATATGTACAAAAATAGACAAACAGGCTGAAATATATTAAAAGTCGCATGTAACATCACATACAAAATCAGTAAATGTCGACTTACTGTTTTTTGGGGGGGCCGTAATGGTTAATGTATTTGATATTTCGGAATAACATCGCTTTGTCAAAAATAAATAATGTGTAAAATCGGATGAGTTATTCAGAAGAGAGACACCGACATGGTGGTGGGTCAGGAAAATGAGCTACCAAGGAAACATTCAGTCAAATAAATAGGGATTCGTTTTAGATTGTAATTAATCTATTGTTAGATATTATGTGATATTTTTTGTTAATTCATCAGTATTTTATTTTTACATTTTTTTTCTAATTTTATTTCCATTTATATGTTTATTTACTTTTTAGTTTTTTTTCTTTTTAATCATGGATTCTTTTCTTTTTTATTTGTAAACACACGCACATGTATGCACTTAGTTTACTTTATATTTTTATTTATTTTTTATTATTTTGTGTAGATATATATGCTTGTAAATCCGCAAGTACATAGTTATACACATACATACATGTATACATTTATTTGATTTGTCGTGTCATCTATCGTATATGTATGCATCCATGGAAAACAACATACACGCACGCGTACACACACACACACACACACACACACATATATATATATATATGTGTGTATATACATATACATATATGTATATACAGAAAAACAAAGAAAAACAGAGAGATAACTACTGAGCTTTTGCATATGGATTTAGTAATATTTTCTTTTCTACATTTTTCTGAGAGCCAACTCTTAAGAATTTCCTTTTTTCTTTTCTCTGATCACTGCAACTAAACGCTGCGTATAAAGAGTCGATGGGTTTTTCTACGTTTTCTGACCAGATTTACATTTCTCATGAATATTGGATATGATTTTAAATAGAAAAACATTTGAATCCGATTAACCTACACTATAGTTTCCTTCTCCACATTCTTAATGAATAATCATTTTTTCTTCTTTTCTGGCTAATTTTGTCTACGTCTGCGTGCACAAATACACATTTAGGTGTGTTTCTTTATGATGTGTTGGAATTTACCGAAGTAGAATGTAGGGTGTTTAGAGTTTATGCAAAAATGGATGGACTCTTATCATTTATATCTGTGATGTTATTATGTATTAATTTGATTTATTTTTCTGGAACAATTGTATTCAGTAATATCTCGAGATACCTATGCACCAAGTTACTGTCTGTAACTACATTGTATCTACTAAGAGTTTATTTTAATTGGAATTCAAAATTATGCAATGCCCACCCCCACCAAAAAAATAAACCCGAGATAAACTCGATAAAATACTAAACACACTAAACAAATGTGTTCGTATGTGTATATGTATATCTTTGGCTATGCTGCCTCAGCGTCCTCCACATTTTTCCTCATCATTAGTGCCATCGTTTGTTAGCCGTTCAACCTGCCCCTATTCTAAGTTGGTTTCTAGTTGATTTAATTGTTTTTTTTTACCAGTTCTGTTAACTTAAGACTAAAATAGTTAGCATTTAGAGATTGATATAACCTTTCCGATTGTGCATAAGCTTGACACCGTTTAGTAACCGTATTTTATGTGCGTGTGGTTGGTACACATGCTCCTTTCCCTTACTCTGTTTTGCATGACTCCTGTATGCTAGAATTTACCGTGCCGTGAGTACAAGTCTATATATTTATTGTGTTATTATATTTAATATTGTATATAAACGGTCTTTTCATTCTTGTTGTATTAATCTTTATTTAGTGAGTGTTGAGTGTACTTTGAGCTTGAAGAAATATATAGTAAGCTTTTACATTAACAATGCTCGTGTGACCAAAATAAATTAAGCCATCTCTGTCTGAGATATTATACACACACACACACACACACACATATATATATATATATGATGGACTGACAAATATATATGTGTATGTATGTGTGTTATGTGTGTGTTTAGTTGTGTATCTATATATAGTAGGCACCGCCAAAACTGGGGGGGGGGCAGGTCAGTACTTTTCGACGGACCGTCTTTTTAAAAATCTACCAAAAATCAGGTAATTATCCGATTAATACGAAATTTTCAGCGATTATTAGGAGAAGAATGCACTTTAAAACAGTGTACTTATTTTTCATAAACGATATTTATATATATATATATATATATATATATTTTGCTTACAAACCCCCCTTGTTTTGAAGTGGGAACAAATATGTTTAAAATAATCATCTGAAACTGAACAAAACATATTCCGTTGTTGTAAGGGACAGAATTATAGATTTAAAAAAAACATTGTTTGCATACCTTATTTTGACGTCTGAATATTAGAACTTCGATTGCGTTTAATTATCCCGCTTTTGAGTTTTGAAGTGTGAAATTCGGTGAATATGTTGAGTAAAATAATTAATTTAAGTTAAGCAGAACAAAAAAAAAATAATATTTATACGAAAAAAGCCATTTTAGAATTTTTGATAAATAAATTAACAATTTTTTTTAAGCAAGCCGAATAATGCATGGTCATTATTAAACAGGGCATGCTTTGAATAATCGATACAAAAAAAATTTCGAAAAATATTGTACCCTTTGTGTTAAAAATAGCATCATTTTTTCAAAAGGTTTGCCGCCTTTCTACTACGGTGGACCAACCGCGCTGAAATATTTTTTTTTATTCTGCTTTAAATTGCCCCCCCCCCATTTTGAGGAGCATGGCCCCCACACACATACACATTAAAAACCAAACTCATACAAATGGTCACCCATCTGGTACTGGCCAGCCTCAGCTTAATAATACATTGAAATTTTCGTCACTGAAAAATAAGTTTTTTTGGCCTGTTTGGTCTTCCATAGTTTTCTTCTTTATAAAACGCAAACGTAAACAGAGTCGATCTCGACTCTGCATCGACGCGAAATATCTGGTTACCTATATGAATAAGTGGAATTATTTGAAATTCAGGTACTTATATTATAATATTTTTGCATATTCTCTTAGAAAATCCTCCTAAATCTTAGTTAGACAATAAATAAATAAATTAATTATTTCAAAAACCTTTTTTTTTAATATTTAAGTACGTTTTTTGTGCAAGACAAAAAATGCCAATTGTTAACTTTTTGGGAAAATTTAACATTTAAAATTTAATTAAAAATAGTAGAAAAAGTTTTACATTATTCTGTTTTCTATATGATAAAATTCAGGGTTTTATCTTTCTGGAAAAAAAAGTTACTCAGAAATAATAGATTTTAATAAATTTAATTTTGTTTTAAAAAACAACAACAACTTGATTTCGCGGCCATTTTTGGCGGTGCCTAATATATAGTATACACTTATTTCATGCATATGTAGTGCTATATCTAGCTATAACATCTTTTATTTATATTTTTATATTTAGTTCAATGCTGTTCAATACGTTAGTAAAGCTATGTAATATGATATGTAAATATATGGCAATTAAGCTACAAAGAATCCTCTGCTTTTCATAACGGCGTAAATAATGAGGGTTATATGAATGAAAATCCAGACACCTTCATATATATATATATATATATATATATATATATATATATATATATATATATATATATATATATATCAATAAAAATGAGACGGTGTGAAGACAATGCTAAACTTATATGCTCAACGAATAATTTATTTTCAGGATTTTGATTTTGCATAAAGTCTATTCAGCAATGCAGATTTTTTCTTAAGTAGTATTCAGTTGAACATTATTTCCAAGTTGTAAACATATTACTTTGGGTCATCGGCTTTTTAATTTCGTAAACTTTTTAACGACAGCGTATGTGTTAATCGTTAATATTAAGTTAATAATTAGTACGTTAAAAAACCTGTTTAAAGATCGTGTCGACTTGGTCTAATGGTTAGTGCATTTGATATACTGTCTTTAAGTTTTGGTATATTTTTCTTAAACGAGGTAAACCGCATGGAAAAAAATAATAATTGAATTCACATATCTTAGATTCTTTCTTTTTTTTTACTTTTTTAAAAACAGTTTAACGAAGTGTTTTGTACCGGGCAACGCCGCATACACTTTCTAACATTGTACTATTTAGTCATTCGAAAGCATTAAATGTTCAAAGCACCACATTTACGAATGAATCATACTAGCTTTTTTGTTCATTTATTGTGTTTTCTTTTATTCCTTACAAGCAGGCGTAAAATACGCTTAATTATATTTTAATTTATCCAGGTTTCGCATTTATTTATAGATCCACCCCTATTGAATATTATAATCTAATACATAGTAATGATTTCAAAAGTAAAGAAAAAAAGACTTGTGTGCAATCAAGTAGATTTGATAATTATTTAGCGCTCCATCTGTGTTTCCTACTGATATAGCTGTAATTAAATAGGTCAAAAATTAATATAGAACTATTTGTAGACAGGAATTGAATCTGGGCATACACAGAATAAATTTAAAAATATATCGGCATATCATAATGTATACTTTGGCGATATATGTTGGTACGCTTCATTCATCAATCCTAAGAAAATTTTTACTCATAATAACTACCAGTGGTTTATGTATATTATTTATTGTTAATGCCAGTGTTATCTACTTAGTTAGTGTTTATCCGTTAAATATTTACACAGATACAGACAGACAGCCACAAACATACCTCTACAGTTTAATTCTTTTTTTAATCGATCGCTTAGAATGAAGCTAATGTGGAAAGATTTACAATCACTATTCGTAAACATGACTAGTTCTGTGAGTGCTTATTTTCTAGTGCATTAATTCTCAATGATAGCAAGGAGTATTGTGTATACTATTACGTGTAACACATCAAACAAGAAGTTGATGAAATAAGAAACATTCATAAACTTTTTGAGATGTGGAAATACCAAACATAATTGAATAAAATGAAGAATTTCTTGGATCTAAATATCAGTATTTTGGAGTAATGGAAAACCTAAACTAAATGCCAATATGAATATACAGGTAACCCTATTTCCCCAAGTACTAGTGCGCACCTAATGTATTTTCTCTCTCTAACGGAACTTTAGGAGATGAAAGTGAAAATGTATGGAGCTATTACTCGATTTATTTTAACAGTATTTAACGAAGTCTTTGCCATATCTCTAAGAGCCCTAAGCAAAGATGCTTCGATAAAAACAAAAATTTAAATATAATATCTAATAAATTATAACGTAGGTATATACTGAAAAGTATGAGCCACGGATTAAAGCCTTAAATATATATGCAGAACCATTAACACATAAGCCACAAACAAGGGGGTAGACACCTTAATACAAAATAAGAATACTAATTAATATTACAATTGAAGAGGAAACCTACGATCCCGCTTTATAAAAAAAGTGAATATCAATCTCCTTGTAAAATGGCGTAAGACAGGCTATTAAATGGAGATAAATTCCTATATTAAAAGGAATTTTTATCTGGCACTAATAGCATGCTCGGCTACTACGACTACTTCGTAGGTCCTTAAGATACACGGAAACATGAATACGTAAGAATGGGAGATAAATAAGAAAATAAGCATTTTAGTTTCTGAAAATTCGCCCTACAGAACACAGTTATTGAAAAAGAAATGTTAAAACTGCCGAGAGACACATTTCCTAAGAAAACTATAAATGTAGAGTATGAAACGGAACTGTGATCCGCATTATAAATTTTGCGACAAAAGGAATATATATATATATATATATATATATATATATATATATATATATATATATATATATAGAGAGAGAGAGAGAGAGAGAGAGAGAGAGAGAGAGAAGAAGAAGAATGCCCCAAAAGCAGATATGTGAAAATAGTCAAACCAACGTAACTACCTGTAAAATTGTACGACTATTGTATCTAAGTCTTCCAAAGAGTACTGAGTTAAAACTATATATATGTACAGTGATGATCATATTTATTGGCACGGTAAAATAAAAATTAAATTTTGTCTAATAAATTCTAAAAAAGGGATTAAATTAAAGAAAAGAACAAATTATATTATGTATTTTTAACTGGCCTTTCCGATGCAGCAATCGGATTTTAGAAAAAAATAAATAACAAAGGAACAACAAACATAATTGCAAAAAACCCTTGTTCAAAATCATTGGCACGATTTATTTAATAATCAATTGTATAGCCTTTGGCCTTGATTACCTTCCTCAGTCGCTTTTCATAGTTTACAACCAAGTTGTTGCACTCTTCAGTAGTAATTTTAGCCCACTCTTCCTGACAATAATCCTCCAATTGAATAAGATTCTTAGGCTTCCTTTGCATTACCCTCAATTTTAATGTTCTCCATAAATTTTCAATTGGATTAAGGTCTGGGCTTTGTGATGACCACTCCAAAACATTAATATGATTGTCCTCAAGCCATTTCTTAGTCAGTTTAGCCGAATGCTTTGGATCATTATCTTGCATGAACCACCAACGACGACCAAGTGAGAGCTCTTTAGCAGACTCTTTCAGGTTTTCATCCAATATTTTAACATAATCTTCCTTTTTTATGCTACCTGTGACTTTAACAAGTCGCCCTGGTCCAGAGGCAGCAAAGGATCTCCAAAACATCAAACTTCCTCCACCGTGCTTCACTGTGGTTATGGTGTTCTTAGGCAGGAAAGCTTCGCCAGATTTTCTGTAAATATAAGACACTTTATTATGGCCAAATAACTCTATTTTCGTTTCGTCAGTCCATAGAACACGTTTCCAGAATGCAACATCTTTATCAATATGGCGTTTTGCAAAGGCTAGCCTTGCTTTCAGGTGCATAGGCTTCAATAAGGGAGTCTTTCTCGGACGACATGCTTTTAAACCAGCTCTCTTCAAAACTCTACCAACTGTTTGTCGAGATACATTCACTCCAGAGGTGCTCTGTTCATCAACAATCTCCCCAACAGAGATCCTTGGGTTTTGTTTTACTTGTCGAACAATTTTCCGTTCATCTCTTGGGGAAATAATCCTTTTTCTCCCTACCCTCTAAACTCATAACGTGGCCTTGCGATTTGAACTTGTTTATTATGGCTCTAACAGTGGATTTGGGAAGGTTTAGCTTCTTTGAAATCTTATCATAGCCCTCCCCATTGGTATGGTGGTATGGCATGCTACAACAAGCTTCCTGACGTCTTCGCTGTGTTCCTTAGTTTTAACCATGGCGATTGAAAATTATAATTTAGTCACTGATAATAGTTTAAATAAATCGCTATCTAAAAATTATCTGAAAAAAAATATTCACTGAATTAGCGTTAAACAAGCATAATATGGCTATAAAAAAAGTTCAGAAAGCACGTAAACCGGAAATTGATTGATATTATACTGATGCTAAAAGAAAAACAAAGCCGTGCCAATAATTTTGAACAAGGGTTTTTTGCAATTATATATGTTGTTCCTTTGTTATTTATTTTTTCTAAAATCCGATTGCTGCATCGGAAAGTCCAGTTAAAAATACATAATATACTTTGTTATTTTCTTTAATTTAATCCCTTTTTTAGAATTTATTAGACAAAATTTAACTTTTATTTTACCGTGCCAATAAATATGATCATCACTGTATATATATATATATATATATATATATATATATATATATATATATACACACACATTCGGATTCCTATCTGTTTGTTTGATCGTTTATTTGCTTATTCACTATTTGATTAATATATACAAACATTTCCTTACTTTACTCTTTCATTTATTTCTATATATAGTATAGTTCTTGCAAAAAATACAATCAAAGGACCATGTCAGTTGCGTATTACATTAAAAAATCGATTTTATTAAATAGCAGTGTATTATTAATGTTTCGAGTGAGGGAATTGTTTTAAGTGTTCTATTTAAAATTGTTATTTAATCAATTTTAAACAATGATTATATCGATAACCTATTTAATGTACTTAATTTGGAATTATTATTCAAATATCAAAGTTTAAAAAAACGTGTTTAGAGTTATTTACCCTTAAAAACTTCCGAACATGTCATTTGTTTTTTATTATTCTTCTTTAAACGGCTCTACAGAAATGGGCAAATGTTTACGTTTGACCGAGCGTCGTTTAACACTTTAAAAAATAAAGATCTACTGCCCCCCTCTAAATTCCACAATTTACACTTTTCTTCCTTTTTCAGTTAATCTCCTCGATTACAAACTTACATTTCTAATTAAAATATGTAATTTTTTACAACCTAGCCCAGCGTCGTTTAACCCCTAAAAAATTAGACCTACTCATTTGGGGTCTAATATTTTTAAACTACCTTTATAAATAATATGAAAGAAGAAATTTGGGAAAAAAAGAAATGTAACATTTTAGAGTGGGGATCACTTTTCTATATAAATTTAACGAAAAATTAGCACCCACTTTTTGTCAACAAAGCGTTCAACGAGACATATAATCTATAGCATTTATTCAAGTTTGGCGATCGTGGATGGGGGTGAGAGCTAAACATGTCAAATACAATATTTTTGGTGGGGCGGGGCAATCACATTGGAAACATGAATAAGGATAAATTTAATTAATATTTATGAGACAAGTCGGTACTGTCACCTAACTATTTTATAAACAAAACGAACACGAAAATATAAAAAAATAAAATCCTGGGGGGGATTACATTTGAAACATTAAATAATGATAAATTCTATTAATTTGTATGAGACCATTCTGTACTAAACATTTTATAAATAAAACGACAAATTCAATTTTTTTTCGAGATGGAAGGATTATATTAGAAACAGCAAATGACGAAACATTTCATTTAATTGTGTTTGGAATTAATTTTTTGTAAGTCTTCTTTTTTGTAGGATTCTGCCTTCTTGAATATCGTTTTCTTTTTTTTTTTTTTTTTTGCTCTCGAACGTTCATTTGCTGCTATTTTTATCGAGACAAATGTTATAATGATTTATTTTCAATTATTTTTTTGGGGGGGGGTCTTTCCAGTGCTCAATGCCCGGAGAATAGTTGCTTCTCTGTGTATGCCTTCTGCCGAAATATCTGGTAGAGAGGGTATCTGGAATTTCCTCTTCTTTACATTTACATATTTTTATCCGTGTTTTTTTTATTTTTGGAATTGTTTTGGGGGTATCCACGTTTCCGATTATGAAAATGATTATTATAGCAGGTGTGTTCAAAACGGAACTACCTGTCACCTCAGGCAACGCCGGGTACGCATGCTTGTATAACAATAAATTTACAGCACAAACATCGCAGTTACATGAGTATTGTTTAAAACACATACGAACATTTTAGAGGATCTAAAGTAATCTAAATAGGAACATGAATCATTTACTCTTGCTATATATTTCTAAGTGTCAAATATGGCTGGAACCTTAAAAAAAGATTACACTAACTTAACCATAGGTGTTGAGAAACAACAACTATGGAAGACAGTAATTGCTGAGGATGTTGTTATAAAATTCGGAGATCCTATCTCGTCGCGGTTACCACCTACGAAGGCCAGAGGAATAGTTGGCCGAAACCTCGTGAAACAACGAATAAATAAAGATTAGAATAATAGTATGCAATAAAATAAATTAATAAATAATACTCATCTCAGTAAGGAGTGCTAATTTAATCTATATAATTATAGACCTACAAATGACCTTGTAACAAATGACGTAACTCACTTTCCGGTTTACCAACTCTGATTGCCAATGTGCGCATAAAAATTAACCCATTACAACATTAACAAACAAACACAACTCGCTTCTTTTGCAGATTTTGAACTGCGCACTTAAATATATACGTTATTATTTCGAAATTATTTAATATGTAAATGTTGAGGATGTTTTGCAACTAATCTGTAATACAAGTATCCTGTCGTACTTTTCTTACAAATACATCAACTTTGACCCGTTTGCAACGTATTGTTTTACTTTCTACATTTTCAGCGTCTCAATCGTTTTTTTTTGTTTTTTTTTCGCGTTTAAATTATCTAAATAATTGTTAATACTTTCTGCATTTTTTACATCGTTCATTTCCGTATTACGTTTAAGTTATTCTAACGCAATTTTCTTACAAATAAATCTATTAAAACTTTTGACAACCATAAGCCCATTTTACAACGTATTGTTTTACTGTGTACGTTTTCAGCGTCCCAATTGTTTGTTTTTCGCGTTTAAATTAAACGATATATCAAAATATGAATAGTGCAGATTTATCTATGATTATGGCAAACCACTTATAATTCAATGGATGTACGTATTTTTTTCCAAAATAAACAATTATAAACAGAACGACTCATAGAAATCTATCTATATACTTTTTTCATTTTTAATGTATTTCAAAGAAATGTTTCTGTTGTGTCACAAAACTATTGTCTTTACGTCACAAGTGTCACTCTTATACATTAATTCCATAGCTAATATAACATACTGGCCAAGGGTTCACGGGCAGTCTATTAATATATAAAGCTTATCATATATTTTTCTAATGTCATCCGTGGCAATGGATTGTAATCCCGAATTTTCGGCTTCCACGCTTAAAACTTTCCGTACACCATACAGATAATAAAGAAAATTACTGAAAAAGGAATTGTTATTCAATATATTAAAATACTTGTAAAAGCGTCCTCCTCAATAATAATAATAATAATAATAATAATAATAATAATACCAATCTCTACTTATATATAAAGAACTATGTATGTATGTATGTATGTATGTATGTATGTATGTGTGAGTTCCTCCCCTTCGAGGGCCATCTGAGCTTCCTCTATATGAATCGTGGTGTGTATTTTTCTGGAGTAGGCGATCAACTCATGTGATTGAAAAATATGTGATATACACGATGACAATAAAACATGTGAGTATGAAACAGTTGTTGATCATCATTCAATGCCAGACAACATAGAGTCACCCTACTACTACTACTACTACTACTACTAATAATAATAATAATAATAATAATAATAATAATAATAAGAAGAAGAAGAAGAAGAAGAAGATGAAGAAGAAGAATGATTATGATAAAAATTAATATAGTTAGCAATTGGAATCATCCATTGGTATCAGGAAAACTGAAAGTGATAAATTGTAAATTAACTACCCCCTATAAAAATGTAATGTTAGCACAGGCAGGCACCTAATCATATAATCATGAAGAGGCAAGGAGAGAAGCCATCATTGGAATCTTCAATGGATGAGTGATACCAGAAATAGGATATAGAAATAATTTATTGCCAGAAAATTCCAGTAAAATCTATTGGTCGTTACCAACAAGCATTAATGAACATTAAATAAATATATTTTACTCACTATCTAGTGCTATGCAAAATGAAGATTAACTAAAACTTAATAAAACGGTTACGACACTCGACATCGATGTACATAAATTGAACTATGTATATCAATCGCTGAGATTAAGACGAATACTCAATATCGGTTCTCGTACATTATCTGCTCTATTTTTGTTTATAACATTTAATCGATGTTGCCCAGTATTTATTATAATAATTATACCATAGCATGTGTGTTTAATTGTCTGCAAAACAGATTTTCTTTATAATTTATATCTTAAATAAAAAATTTGTCAATTTTTACGACATGACCCATCATCGTTTAACCCCTGAGAAAATTAAGACACGCTTTTTGGTGCCTAATACGTTTAACTTTATAAATAATATGACAGAAGAAATTTCTAAAAAAAAATATTTTAGCGTGGGGAGAAACTTTTCAATATAAATTTAACGTAAAATGAGCACCCACTTTTTGGCCACAAAGTGCCCAACCAGGCATGCAATCTGTAGCATTTTTTCAAGTTTGGCGATCGATGAGGGATGCAAAGCATAACAAGTAGAATTTTTGGTGATGGGGTTGGGAATTACAATTGAAAGATAAAATAATGATAAATTTAATTAATTTTATGATACCATTCTGTACTTTCACCTTACAATTTTATAAATAGAACGAATGCCAAAATAGGAAAAATTCAATTTACATTAGAAATATGAAATAACTAAACCTTTCATTTAATTGTTTTGGAATTCATTTTTAGTATATTTTTTTTCTTTTTTGGGGATCGCACGGCCAAACGCTTTTATTTTTATAAAAGGAAAAGTTGTAATTATTTATTTTTAATCATTTTTAGAATATTTTTTCTCTTTTTAGCCCTTCTGTCGAAATATCTGGTGGAGATAGTTTCACATACTTCTTCATTTTTGTGGCGATTACATTTACATGTTTTCACCCGTTCTTTTATTTTTGTTGTGGGGGTATCCACGTTACACATGATAAAACTGATTAGTAAACAGGGGTGTTTCAAACGGAACGTCATTCAACTACGGCAATGCTGCGTACCCACGCTAGTTTCCTATAATCGGTTTGTCAGCTACTGTAATTTCTTTAATAAGTATCTGTTAACGGTTTAATAGTCTAGACCACGAAAAAAGAGAACTGCTATATTCAATTGAAACTGATGTACACTAATGGGCAATTTATTTGTTCAGTACGAGGTGAATACGAAGAGTACACGCAGAAACAAACTTGAGTAAATCTTCATTAGTTATTCTCGCTGTTATCTGCGGAATGCAATTCAGTTACTAATCAAAACCAATTAAAAATAAATATCAACGCCTATCAATTTCATTGGTGATAATCATTATTATGTGAATATTAAAAAAAAATACATTTACTCTAATTGCACATTCACATGTATTTTTTTATAAATGATACTATATATATATATATATATATATATATATATATATATATATATATATATATATATATATATATAGGGGGAAAATAAGTGTTGGGCACATCCAATTATACTTTATTTAACACCTTTTTTATGCAGCGACTTACGCGAAAATTTCACAAGAAATAGTTACTAATTTAACAATAACAAATGATTTTAGAAATTGGAGCCTTTTAATGCATAACAAAAATTATGTAATAAAAACGCCGGGCTGAAATACTAGTGTATATATATATATATATATATATATATATATATATATATATATATATATATATATATATATATATGTATATGTATATATATATGTATATATATATATATATATATATATATATATATATATATATATATATATACGGGTGTGTATGTGTGTGCGGGTGTATATTTGTGTGTGTATATGTGCGCTATGGATTCTACACATGAGTGTCCAATAATAAAATAAGTTTAAATTATGGAATGTGTGGGACTTCCTTTAATATGGAGCGAGCTATGCACCATTTTCTGTTAGCTCTCAATGATAAAATTATATATATAATCCATATTTGTTAAAAATACATATACATAATCAATATCTATTAGTTGTAATTTTTTTGAAAGATCAGAATTGGTCGTCAATACCTAATGTATGTCTCATATTAGAACGAAGTCCGAATGTGGGAAAGGCATCGATCGAATTAATCCGCCATCTATATGATGTTTTTGCCACAGATCCCCTCGAAGGTTGGAGATAATGCCAGCATTATATGTTTGGATATTAATGTTTACTTGCATACCCTTTTCGTAGCAAAGTGGTGACAAACCTTTCCAAAGCATAAGATGCGTGGCTATACTTTGTTAAGCGGAGATTTGCTTCGCTACACGGTTAAAATGTTTGATCATCAAGTGGCACAAGCGCATTAAAATATTTCCGAAATATTAAAAACAACAAAACATATTTAGTCATCTATGTTTATCGACATAATTTGAGCTTGCACACACGTATTCACACACACACACACACACACACACACACACACGCACCGACACACACATATACATATATATAATTCTATATATAAGTACACATATACATATGTATATATATATATATATATATATATATATATATATATATATATATATATATATAATGGCAAAATATAAGTATTCGAAATTGTAATTTAAAATTTACTAAATTTATTATCCAACAAAATACTCTAAAAACAATTTTCGAGGTCGCTTTTCCATGGAGTTTCAATGAATGCCACACTTACTAATATTGTCACCCGAAGAAAAGTAAGGAATTAGAAAATTATGAAGTGACAGAGCTAAAATGTCTGGTTGACGTATTAGGTAAACAATAATTCATGCTATTTCCTCATACATTGTAAGAAAAACAGTTAAAAATATATATTTATATGAAAACAATGGAAAGAATACACGGGAAATAGCATTTTAGCGTGATTAATAACACCCTAATTTGTACAAGAAGAGAGGAATTGAAAGGGTAGCAATACTTGAGACTCCGCGGAAACAGGACTTTAAAAATTATTTTGGAAGTATTCTGTCGAATAATAAATTTAATTGTGAATTTTGATTTACTGTCTTTCATTCCTTTCTAATACTCTTTACTTTCTGTTCAGCTTGCATTAAGCCTTTTTTATTTATTCAGGATTAATTCATTAATATATATATATATATATATATATATATATATATATATATATATATGTATAACTACTTTATTTACTCACATAAAATTAATATACGAAAGTATAGATTTATGCGTAAACTTTAAGTATTTACTTTAAAAGTGCTCAATACGTAGGTAGAGCTAGTTAGTAATTAATATATATATATGTATATATATGTATATATAGTTATATATATACACACAATTTAATTATATTTGGCCAACATTTTTTATTCTTACATCCCCCCCCTAAACAAGGCGCATTGCCACTTTGGTCTAGGGGGCTACTATCAGGGACAATAACTACTGGGGTACTATGTTGGGATTTGGGAAGCAAGATGTCGGTTCACGTTGCACTTGAACTCCTGCATGTCAGTACAGTTGGGGAAGCACGGGCCTGGAATGGAATTCCAGAATCTAGCGATTCTGGGGAAGACACTACTGGAGTAGAAAGATCTTTTACATCTAGGGATCTCTACTGAGTGGGGTGGGATTTAGCTGCTTGTCGGGCTCGTCGAGGGTGTCTACGTCGTGGAGGCACAAGTGCTTGCAGTTCACCATGGAATTCACCATTACAATACTTGTAAAACAGGCAGAGAGGTGCCAAATGTCGTCGATGGGAGGGGGGGCTGAGGGTTAGATGCCAGTTCAGGGCCTATCAGATTGGCGACTCTCTTTTGAACCTTGTCTAGAACGAGAAACTAGTAGCAGATGCACCAGCCCAAATGTGACAGCTATACTCCATATATGGGCGAATTGGGGCCTTATAGAGGTACATGATACTTTCGATGTTAGTAGTTTTCTAGCACGGTAGAGAGAGCCTACCTTCTTCGCAGTGCCCCTGGCAATGCTTTCAATGTAATTGTTCCAACTCATGTTTCCTATGAACGTTAGGTCAAGTAGTTTGAAAGATGTACTCTCAGATAAAGAGTCACTACCCATTGCTATTGTTGGCAGAGGTTTCTTGTAATTATTGAAGAAACCAGTTTAGTCTTCGTAGCATTAAATGTGACCATCCATTTTTGTCCCCATTCTACTACAGATTGGAGGTCATCCTCTAGTGTTTTTGCCATTTCTTTAGATATGTGTTTATTTCTTGTCCTGCCATGCCTGTTATAGAGTGTGGTGTCATCAGCAGACGCAATTTTGTCCGGAAGGTCATTAATGAATATTAGGAACAATAGAGGTCCAAGGATAGACCCCTGGGGCACTACCGCATTTATATCATATTGTTTCGATGTATGACAGTCGAGGACAACCTGGATTTTTCTCTTATCTAAGAAGGATTTAATTATGTTAAGTATTCTACTAGTGCTACCATATGATCTAATTCTCCTGAGGAGACCCTCCTGCCATTCCCTGTCAAATGCCTTAGATATATCTAGAGCTACCGCTCTGCCCTTCCCCGCTTTGTTCAGTGAATGGTATATACGTTCAGAGATTACAGTGAGGATGTCTGCTGTGGATCGGGCTTGTCTAAATCCATATTGTTTGTCAGTCAGAAGTTTAGCATCTGTAAGGTGATGGACTAGAGCATGGTTAATTATGTTTTTGTTTTTTTTTAAGTGGGCGGAGATGAACCTTTTCGACTGTATAGATAATAATATAGATAATACATATGGGCATATATATATATATATATATATATATATATATATATATATATATATATATATATGTGTGTGTGTGTGTGTGTGTACGTATGTGTATACCCCATTTCTCAATAATAAGGGCAACATATAATCTTAGAAGTTCATCATGTATTTTTTAAATGTTATAATCATTTATAAACCATTTAGACAAGTTTAAACTTTATTTAGTTTAAAGATATTCCAACTGGGCTAATCATCAGTCACAATAGGAAAAATTCACACACACATATATGTATATAAATACATATATATATATATATATATATATTTATATATATATATTTATATATATATATAGAGAGAGAGAGATGTGTGTGCGTGCGCGCGCGTGTGTGTGGGGGTGCATAAACATTGAGATAGACGAGAGTGAGGTTCGCATTATTTCAAACAAAAATCACAACTCCAAAAATATAATATACGCATTTAATTTAAAAATAAATATATAAGAATACTAAAACGAAACACCGTCAAGTTTGCCTAAATTCACACACACACACACACACACACACACACACACACACATATATATATATATATATATATATATATATATATATATATATATATATATATATATATATATATATGAATTTAGGTAAATAAGGGCGTCTTTCTTTTAGGAGTTTTACATATTGCATTTAATATATTACTAAAAATTCAGTAAACGCTATGAAGTTTAGAAAAAATAGCAATCGGCAAAACGGGTTTACTCAAGTTTTTCTTCCTCATACTATTTTATTGCTATTTAAGTATTTGTGAAGTCTATTTTTGTTTAGCAAAGTTAAACTTATTATCAACTAGTCTCTTAGCTTTTTATAGCCTACTTACTCACCAAGCCAAATCACAGTAAATGACAATGCTTATTGTACACTAAACGCTGGATTTGGGTTGTAATTAAAGTCGACCGAGAAATTGATCCCAGGAATATATTCAAGGTAGAGCGTTATTTCAATGCAGGTTGGCATTTCAATGCAGTTACTTCATTTACGTATTTTCAGTACAAGATAAGTATTGTTACGCATGTAACTAATTAGTTCGCACAGATACCCCTCGGTATTGAACTAATTTTCCTTTTTAAGGGTTTCAATATTTAAACACACACATACACACGCATCCACATATATATATATATATATATATATATATATATATATATACACACCCGCTCATATATATATATATATATATATATATATATATATATATATATATATATATATATATATATTTGAGTGGGTTTGTATAGCTGGAAATGTCCTCTCAATTATTAAATCATTTCTCTCTGATAGGTTCATAAGTGTAGTGGTTGATGGCCAGAAATTATAAGCTCTTAGTTTAAATGCTGGAGTCCCTCAGGGATCCATCCTGGGTCCGACTCTATGCCGGATCTACATTAATAATCTTCCAACTCACACCCTTATATCATTCGTAGACATCTATGATTATGATACTACTATGTATGGTAGCACATCCAAGACCATAATAGATCAAGTTCTCTCTGATACTCTCTCCTCTGATTTGAGTAAGTGGTATTATTGGGAAAGAGGTAGATTGTTACTTTTGATTCATCTAAAACCAAGTTTTTATCTTTACATCATCAACGCTCTGATACCCATCTGGCATCAACTGAAATTAACGTCTCTCGTCTTGAGTAGGTTTCATGTTTTGACAAGCTTCCAGGCTTGACCTTTACTCCTGATCTTAAATGGAACACACACATTAAATTCGTTACCAAGCCCGCTCGAAAAATGGTGGGATCCTTCCATCGAGCCAGTAGATATCTCACAACTGATACAATTCTCTATCTATATAAGAGCCAGGTAGTCTAAGGATTGAGTACTGTTGCCCCATCTGGGCAAGAACTGATAGAAATGACTTACCCTGATTTGATAGAGTTCAAAATAGACTTCGTAGCTTCTGAGGGACGCCCTTTTCACTTCCGTGCAATCTCTTTCTCACAGAAGAGATGTTGCGAGTTTGTCTCTGCTTTATCTTTATTTCACATGGCAAGTGTTCGGTTGAGCACCATTCTATGGTTCCCTGCTCGCTAAACCTTCACAAGAAACACCCGCCTAGCAGAAAACAATATCACTAATTTCCCCTACTTTTTATCTGCGCCTAAACCTAAACGTAGATTCCATGAGCAAAGCGTCTTTCTTGAAACTGCACGCCTATGGAATTTCCTTCCGTTTTTCTGCTTTCCAGCTAACTACAATATGACTGTCTTCAAGTCTAACGTAAACAAGTTTTTTATGAGCCCTTCCATATAATTTACCGAATCTCCATTACTAACGGTTACTATATTGTCCAATTTCTACTGTACACTCTTTAAGCCTTATCATCGAGTGGCCTCTGGGCTTTATAAGTGGTGATGCCTATATATATATATATATATATATATATATATATATATATATATACTACCTGAGACAGAGGTTAAAATAAAATAAAACTTAATTTACAAACTTTTCTGCCCTTTTCTGCCCTTTTGTCTTTGATTCTGTTTTTCTATTGCTTTTCTAATTTATATCATTAAGGTTCACGTTTGTATATTTTGTCTCTTAACTCCATTTCCTTTGCTTCTTTACGCACTAAATATTCGGACAAAATACCCTCCCTTTGCATAGAGGTGAATTAAACTCATAGTAGTGTAATTTAGTACACTAGAAGAGCATAAAAAATGCCTTTTTACCCTGATTTTGTTGGAGATTTCAAAGTATGATATTTTTTTCTATTTTCTTGTAATTTTATGTATATATCACTTTATTGCAGATCTCCTAAATGCACATCAATGAAAGCTAGTGAAAAAAACGTGTGTTTGCTGACCTTGCAAAATGATTACGATTCGTCGATCTTGCCAAGAAGCCTGGAAGAGATCGATGCACATTGTCTATTCTTCGAAAATCCGAACAGCAAACCAACGATGGACAAAACACGGGGAAGGACAAAAACATAAGAAATCAGTTTCTGCTCGGGATGTTAGAAATATTTGCCGTCAACTTATTAAGCAGCAAGGCAGCAACCAAGCTGCTATATTTTACAAGGTAGTGATATTTTTCTTGTTCAGAAAGACTCGCTGCAATGTCTTAAACGAAATTGCAAGAGGAATTAAGCGCATAGCGACACCTGTTTTAAACCAAACTCTTAACGAAAAACGCGTGGCTTGTGCTTAGAAATACATGAACACCATCTTTGAAAGTATTATTTTCACAGATGAGGCGAGAGCAACTATTCATGGACCAGATGTTTGGGCCAAAGTTGCGAGTTCTATTGGATTTCCTACCTCTCATCTTTTCCCTCGCCAACAGGGAGGAGAAGGTGTCATGTTTTGGACTAGAATAATCTGCCATGAAATATTTCGACCATTCAGAGTGCTAGACGGTCACAAACTGACAAGTCCATCTTATATTTTTATTTTTAAATGGGCATTTGTCACAATGGATTGATGCCCTCTAACTGGTGCATCACCGCAAATTGATTTTATGCACCACAATGCGCAATTCGACATACCCAATGATACGTCGGCTTACGCTAATAATTAGGCATTAGTAGAGAAACTTTGACAGCATAAGTAACTGCAGTTTAAAACCCAATTGAGCAGCTGTAATAAATAATAAAGAGTACAGTTTATGATGGAGGTGTTCAATTCTCGTCGAAGTATAAACGTTAAAGGAATGGCAGAATAGTTTATTGTCAGTATATACTGCGTAATACCATCCAAGAAAATCCAAGCAAACCCTAACAGCCTGTCGTAATCCCCCAGAGTGTTCCGCTGTTATTCTGCGCATAACAGCCTATTTTCATTACTTTTTTTTTTTTTTTTTTTTTTTTTTACAAAGGCATCACCACATTATCAAGGCCCAGAGGCCACTCAAGGATAAGGGTTAAAGAGTGTACAGTAGAAATTGGTCAATATAGTAATCATTAGTAATGAAAATTTGGTAAATTTAATAACTTATATGGAACGGCTCATCAAGAACTTATTTACTTTAGACTTGAACACAACCATATTGTAGTCAGCCGGAAAGCAGGAAAACGGAAGACAATTCCACAGGCGTGCAGTTCTAAGAAAGAAGCTTTGTTCATGGAATCTACGTTTAGGTTTAGCCACAGATAAAGAGTGGGGGAAATTATTGATAGTGTTTACAGCTAGACGAGTGTTTCTTGTGAAAGTTTGGCGAGGGGGGACCAAAGATTGAAGCTCAGTTGAACACTTTCCATGAAAATAACGATACATCAGAGACAAACTCGCAACATCTCTTCTGTGAGATAGAGGTTGCAAGGAGGAGAAAAGGACATCTCCTACGAGGCTACGAAGTCTATTTTGAACTCTATCAAGGCAGGACAAGTCCTTTCTAGCAGCTCCTGCCCAGATGTGGCAACAGTATTCCATCCTTGGACGTACCTGGCTCTTATATAGGTAGAGAATACCATCAGCAGTGAGATATCTACTGGATCGATAGAAAGATCCCACCATTTTTCCAGCGGCCTTGGCAACAGATTTGATATACGTGTTCCATTTAAGATCAGGAGTAATGGTCAAGCCCAGAAGCTTGTCAAAACTTGAGGCCTCCTGAAGACGAGAGCCATTCATTTCAATTGATGACAAATGTGGATTAGAATGTTGATGATGTAAAGAGAGAAGCTTGGTTTTAGATGCATTAAAAGTAACCAGCCACTCCTTTCCCCATTGTACTACGTGCTCAAGATCAGAGGAGAGAGAATTGGAGAGAACTTGCTCGTTTACTGTCTTAGATGTGGTACCATAAATGGTAGTGTCGTCAGCATAAATGTCTACAAATGATGTAAGGATATGATTTGGAAGATCATTAATGTAGATCAGGAAAAGAGTTGGGCCCAGGATGGATCCCTGAGGGACACCGGCATTAATACTGTGAGCTTCTGATTTTTGCCCCTCAACTACTACTCTTATGAACCTATCAGAAAGAAATGATTTAATAATTGAGAAGACTTTTCCAGCTATACCATAGCTAGCGATCTTATGAAGTAAACCTTTATGCCATACCCTATCAAAGGCTTTAGATATGTCAAGAGCAATTGCTCTAGAAAGATTGCCACCGTCGAGAGATTTGCTAATCCTATGCGATATAACTGTAATGACATCTGCTGTAGATCTAGCAGAACGGAAACCATATTGAGTGTCACTAAGAAGGTTATTTTTGTTGAGATGTTTGATTACTTCTGTATTTAACACATATTCTAGCAACTTACTCATGACGCACAGGAGACTTATTGGCCTGTACTGAGAGGGGGATGAGCGATCACCTGAATTCTTAAATACAGGGCATACTGATGAGGTTTTCCAGGGAGATGGGAAACTATTCTCCTTAAGACAACGTTTAAACAGTTTTGTAAGTATGGGCGCTAATTCAGGTTGAAGTTTTTTGAGTACTATAATTGGAATACCATCAGGGCCAGTTGCTTTACTCGAATCAAGGTTTTTGATTAGCTTCGCAACATCACGTACAGATATACGTATATCACATAGCGTGTTTTCTGATACAGGAGGAAATATTGGGGGTTGGCGGTCTTGGTCGCAAAGGGTAGAATTTGCTGCAAAGTTCTTGACAAAGAGTTTGGCTTTGTCTGATGCTGACGAGATTACCTCAGGTCCATTGATAATAGTTGGGATGGAGCACACGCTTCTGTTCAGGATTCTGTTTGCTATTTGCCAAAACTGGTGGGAACCAAGCCGCTGCTCAGCTACTTTGGACTTAACAGATTGAGCATACAACTCTCTTGCGTTCCTTATTACTTTCTTACAATGGTTGCTGGCAGTCCTGAAAACGGCTTTAGTTTCCATACATCTATTACGTTTGAAGCAGTGGAAAAAGTGATTTCTGTGCGCAATAGCAGCAGCACATTCTGGAGAGAACCATGGCTGGCTGTTAGGTTTTTTCTGAAACTTTTTAGAGGGTATGAAATGGTCAATACCTACAATTAACCATTCAGTTAGGTCTTATACTATAGAGGACACATCCTTTTTAAACATGGAATGCAGAGGTAGATCAGATATAAATGTACGGAAGCTATCCCAGTCAGCCTTAGTGTATCGATATACTGTACGATGAAGAGGTACATCTGGGGACTTATTACATTTCATTTTTATCTTAATTGATACAACAGAGTGGTCGGAAGATCCAAGAGGCGACAGAACAGAAACTGAACATAGTTCAGGGCAAGTTGTGAGAAAAAGGTCTAGTAGGCTCGCATACTGGCCATCATTATCGGGCACACGGGTAGGTTCCTGAACAATCTGAGTGAGGTCATAGGCAATGGAGAAATCATGACAGAACCTCCCCTCATCATCGGTCTTGTTTGAGTGGGTCAACCATTCAACGTTGTGAACATTGAAGTCTCCACATACGTGAATGTTAGCTGAAGGATAAGTAGAAAGGACTTGGTCAATTTTCTCAGATATGCTTTGAAAGATAGTAACTCCACTGTTGTGGGGGCGATAGAGAGTAAATATAAATGCAGTAGTGTGAGCTAAAGCAACCCGGAAGCACATATAGGGTAAGTTAGGATCTTCCCTGGAGATGTCCCTCCCACATGGAAAGCTATCTTTAATATAGGCACATATTCCATGCCCATGGCGATCTTGGGGGTCAGATTTAGAAGTTAAGTTAGAGTATCCTGAAATTGCAAACTCATCTAGGGAAATAGCCTGTCCAATGCCAGTTTCACTTAAAAATAAAAGGTCTGGTTTAGTCTCCTGTAATTGGGTTTCAACCTCTGGAAGGTTAGAACGAAGACCCCTGATGTTGGAGAAGGAGACATGGTAGTAGGGGTCTACGTTGGAAGTTGGGGAACCGGGTTTAATCGTGTATTTTTTCTTGAAACTTGTCATGATGAAATTTTGGAATTTGTGGACTAGGTCGACAGATTTACTTAGAGCAGGACAGAGAGGGGAAATTAAGAGAGAAAAAGAAACGAAGAATTTTTTTTTTTTTTTTATTTGTAGTTAATGATAAGGTAAAGCCGTAACAATTACCCACTAGTATGGCATCGAGAGGCCCCACCAGAAGCTACTGCATGGTCCAGAATCCATTCACCAAATGGCAATACAGCAGCCCCAGTACTTTGCACCTGCTGATAGGACAGCCTCCTTAGTGGTTAATCCAAGGTTCGGGTCCCTGACTATCAGGCGGATAACGTCAGCCCAGACAAAACGTTTACCTCCAGCACCCTTACTAGTGACATGGCTACAAGGATAGACATAGAAACAGAAAATTTCCGCCATCTCAGCCAACTGTTCGCAAAAATACTGCCAACCTAGAAAACACCATTTCGGCTGCAAACAACGACTGTTAAATAACACTAAAGAATACAAGAGATCTGCATGTTCATTGTGTTAATTAAGAGTAGCTGAGCAGCAACTTTGTTTCCAATGATTTGATGGATAACAAACATGTTTCTGAACAGAGGTTTGTCCTTTATCCAAACTATTATATATGGATCTGAGGTTATTTTGTCAACATCTAACAAAGCAAAAGTGTGTATGTACAACTTTGCAGAAATGTTTGCAACCTACCATAAGTGCTTTACCTTAATGCACGCTATGGAACCTAGAAATACATGTGACTTATGTTAATAAGCTTATTAAACACTTTGTTCCTAACGGCATTTCAATTATTGTAATACAAACAATTCAATCTAAAATATATCCTTTATTCATAAAGTTTTTTAAAAGATGTTTCAAGAAAATGATTACTAACACTCTGGAAGACTTAATCAATCAGTGTCCAGTAATCTGACTTTCAGTACAGGCCATGTGTATCAGGAGTAAGGAATATGTGATTAATGGAGGTTAGGAACCACCTCAGCAGATGATTATGTTAAAATCCTGAATGAAAACCTGAAGGACTCTGCTAGAGAGCTGTCACTTAGTCGACGTTAGTGCTTCATGCAAGATAATGACCCAAAACATTCGGCTAATCTGATTAAGAAATGGCTTGAGGACAACAATATCAATGTTTTGGAGTAGCTACCCCAGAGCCCGGACCTAAATCCCATTAACAATTGGTGGAGGATTTTAAAATTGAGGGCAATTAAGAGGAACTATAATAATCTCGCTCAGTAAGACGATTAATGTCAGGAGGAATGGACTCAATTTACTTCTGAAGAATGCTACAAGTTAGAAGAAAATGATAATTAACGACTAAAGTAATTAATTAAGGCTAAAGACCATACAATCGATCATTAAAATTACGGTGCCAGTAAATTTGCATACGGGAATTCTGAAATATCGTTTCTAATTTCTTTATTATTCAGTTTTTTTGGTAATTCCATTACTGAGTTGAAAAAGCAGTTCAAAATATATTATGTATTTTGTGATTTCCAATGAGTTAACTCTTTTCTGAACGAATTTTAAGACGAAATGAGAAATTTATTAGACCGTACTAATAAATATTATCTTGACTGTATATATATATATATATATATATATATATATATATATATATATATATATATATATATATATACGTGAGTATGTAAGTGTATACCCATGTATGTGGGGGATGTGTGTAGACACAATATTAAGTAACAGAGACAAATGGGGCACCAGGGAGAAAAAATATACTCCTGAACTTGTCAATAATACACGGGTCAACCACTATTTTATATATATATATATATATATATATATATATATATATATATATATATATATATATATATATAGAGAGAGAGAGAGAGAGAGAGAGAGAGAGAGAGAGAGAGTCGGTCCAATGCCGGTCTCGCTAAGGAATAATAGGTCACATTCAGTATCCTACAATAGCGTTTGAACCTCTGGTAGGTCGGAACGTAGACCCCTGATATTAAAGAAGGAAACATGATAGTAGGAATCTATGTTGGAGTTGAAGATTTGGGTGTGATCAACTATATTTTCTGGAAATTGTTTATGGTTGTGATTTGGGATTAGTGGACTAGGTCAACAAACTTGCTTAGAGCAGGTAAGAGAGGGAAAGTACGAGAAAAGGAAACGATTTTTTTTTGATAATGTAAAACCGTAACAACTATTTACTAATATGACATTGAGGCGCCCAACCAGAAGCGACCGCATGCACCAGAATCCATTCACCAAATGGTAACACAATAATCCCCGTACTTTGCAGCTGCCGATAGGATAGTCTCCTTAGTCGTTAATCCAGAGTGCGGAGCCCTGACTATCAGGCCGATAACGTCAGCTCACTTGAAACTTATCTCCAGTGGCCTTACTAGTTACATGACTACAAAGATAGACAAAGAAACACAATTTCCAACATCTCTGTCAACTGTTCCTAAAAAATACTGCCAGCCTAGTAAACAGTTTTTCTCCCTTCGCCAAAAAAATCAATCATTGAAAAAATTAGGACTGACGGACAAACAAGGAGAAGCAAGAGTAACGAGAACTGCCGATCACGCATCAAGAATGCATTGTCTACTCTTAATAAAAAAAGGATTTAAAAGATTTATTCATATTTAAAGGATTTATTCATATTTACTTAAAATCCGTAGTTCTAATATGAAATTAAAGATATTATTTGAAGATACGTTTCCCTCCCATATTAATGCGGGAGTATATATAGTAGAATCCACAAGACACATAGTTATTGATTTAATATTTTTGGAATAATCTACATATATCTGCATTTTAAGAATTAGCTGGAATGCGCTTATATAAAACAAAATTAATAGAATAAACTAATATAAGGCAATATAGCACAACAGCCAGTGGGGATTATCTCCTGTTGAAATTTGGTCCTCAAACATGTAATCTATAGAAAGAAAGCTTCGCATTCGGCATAAAATTTCAATGGCGTTGGTCAACAAGAGAGTATAAACAAAATTAAATAAAATAAAAAGTTACTAATTACGTTTTCTGCCTTACTACAACAGAGGTATTTTTCCCTAAGTATTAACAAGGGTTATCTTTAACGCGGAAAACTTCCTTCCTGTAGGGCAGTTTTTTCGGGGGAAAGTTATAATGAAAAAGAGAGAGAGAGAGAGAGAGGGGGTGGAGAGCGAGTGAGAGAGAGGAGAGAATGGAGGAGGGGACCAATCGAGCAAGAATTTATCTTGCGGTTTTTTAATAGTTTGCATACATTTGCATTTTAACGATTAACTGAAGCAAGCTTATATTTTACTTTTATTGTACGTACATTTACATATGCACACATATACATACATTCATAAATCAGGCGACTGATTAACGTATGGTTTTCACACACCTTTTTTAGGAGAGCACACAACTTTCTCATGTGTTTCTCAAAAAATATATAGATGCACATAGATGTTTAATGTCGACATATTTATTTATGAAAATAGAGCGAAACGGAATATCTTCACATCCAGACAACTAATGTAAATGGACAATTATTTTCCCAAATGGGCAATTATATTCTAGACAACGCTAATAACGATTAAAGTATGAGTACATTTTTACACAGAAGTTAAATATAAACACACATATTACATATATGTGTGCATGCACATATGCATATATATATATATATATATATATATATATATATATATATATATATATATATATCTTGAGAGAGACAGAGTAAAACAGAGAAGTGGTGATATAAAATTCTATAAACAATGTAATATTCGTTGACGGTGTATATGATTTAATTAATGTAATAGCTCTGCATCTGCATTGGGCACTTGGAAGGAATTGTAAATTTATTTAATTGCACCAGTTTATCTTAAATATTTAATATATATATATATATATATATATATATATATATATATATATATATATATATACATATACATGCATGGGTGTATGTGTATATAAAATGCAAATACATATGCATATATATATATATAGTGGGGAAAATAAGTGTTAGATACATCCCATTATTCTTTATGTTACACAATTTTATGCAACGAATGACGCGAAAATTTAACAAGAAATAGTTACTAATTTAACAATAACAAATCACTTTAGAAATTGGAACCTTTTACTGCATAACAATAATTATATAATTAAAACGAAGAATAGCCGGATAAAAGTATTGGACACATTGTTTTAAATTATATTTTATTATTATTTTTTTTATAAATAATGCTGGAAATTGTTATTTGCATTTTAATTTGCCGGCACTATTATATGTTTTAGAAATTTTTTCGATTGTTGTAGACCATACTCTACGGCGTTGGAAATTATTGGAACACGTTTGTCACTAGTAAGCCATATCGCGTGAAGGTTCTCAGATGAGTAAACGTAAACAACTCTCTCACCTCGTCCGTGATGAGATTATTGTCGAGCGCAAGAATGGAATTTGTTATGGGCGTATATCTGCTCAATTCAAAATCCATGTAAACACCATAGGAAACCTTATTAGGAAATGGAAGGTGCATGACGCAAACGTGAACTGGCCGCGCACCGGGGTCCCTCGCAAGATGTCGGATCGAGCAGTGAGAAAGTTTGTACAAAAACTTCAGTTGAAACCGAGAACCACACGAGGCGAACTTCAGAAAGATTTGGAAGAAGCAGGGATCTTAGTAACGAAACCAACGATTAATAATGCACTCCGACGCAATCGCGTACACATCGAAAGGCACCATTATAAAACAAATGTCATGTTTATGCTCGTCTTGAATTTGTAAGAGACCACTTATTAAAAACAGATGACTACTGGAAGAATGTGATCTGGTCCGATGAGACGAAAGTTGAACATTTCGGCATTAACTCTGTACGTCGAGTATGAAGAAGAGATGGCACAACGCACGATCCCAAGAACACCCTCCCTACTGTAAAGTTTGATGGTGGAAATGTCATCCTCTGGGGATGTTTCTCATCAAATGGTACTGGACCACTTCATATTATGGATGGAAAGATGAATACAGCCAAATACTGGGAAAATCTTGAAAATAATCTCTTGCCTGCTTCCAATGCGTTAGGTATGTGACAGGGATGGATCTTTCAACAAGATAATGATCCCAAATATACTGCTAATATAACCTCCGATTGGTTTGTACAGAACAAAATAGATGCTCTTAAGTGGCCTAGCCAGTCCACAGATTCAAATCCTATAGAAAATCTATGGAGGGAGCTAAAACTCATGGTCCGCCAGCGGGATCAACGTAATATTCAGGATTTGAAGAAAGTATGTGTTGAAGAGGGGGCCAAAATCTCGCCTGAACGTTGTCACAAATTAGTTTCGTCGTATAGAAAACGTCTCGAAGCTGTAATAGCTAATAAGAGGTGTTCAGCTAAATATTAGATGAAATTGTGTTAGTGTGTCCAATACTTTTCCCGGCTATTCTCGTTTTTATTATATAATTTTTGTTATGCATTAAAATGTTCCAATTTCTAAAGTTATTTGTGTTTGTTATATTAGTAACTATTTCTTGTTAAATTTTCGCGTCATTCGCTGCATGAAAAATGTGTTGAAAAAAGAATAATGGGATGTGTCCAACACTTATTTTCCCCACTGTATATGTGTGTGCATATATTTATATTTTGTTTTCAGAAAGTTTTAGATTCGATAAGTTCTTGGTACCGTCTATTTTTAACCTGGTAATTTGGGACCGTTTTAGATACCTATATGAAACTCTCTTACATCAATACTCCTCTCTTTCTGAGTATTGGGTGAGGGTAGCTTAATATGGTTATCCAAAACCGGGTTTGAAGTCAACAATAACCATTACTCGTATAAAATTTCTGCAAAGAAAGTATAAATAGTACGCTCTTATTTTCGAATTTTCCTTATTCCTTATAAGTGAATTCTCTGCTGTATTTCCTTTTCCAAAAAAAAAAGAAAAAAAAACTCACATCCGTTAAACTTTTTAGGATATTCTGCCACGTTTATGAGAGGTAGTGTAACGTTTTATTGAAATATATTCTAGCTTAAGAATGATTCATACGTTTGGATTGAAAATCCATTTGCAATAGCTCGAACTATCACGCTAGGAAATATAACACACGAAAAATTGTCATACAAATCGACTTTACTGATAAATCAATACATCCATAGGTGAAATTGAAAATACGACATTGACCGTTTAGAAATACAGATATATATATATATATATATATATATATATATATATATATATATATATATATATATATATATATATACTGTTATATAAAAATCATGTTTTGTGTGAATGAGTTTCTCATCAGAAATGACTCAGCCTATCTTTAGAAAATTTTAGACAACTTTAATTTCGACGTTTGACAGTGTTCTTTGATATTCAATAAGAAAAAAAACAATCTAACCTAAAAAAAGCCTTACTTTCTTATAGACAAACTGAAAAGAATATTATACGTTACACCGGCTTAGGGAGATAATACTCAGCAAATCAATAGAGATTCATTTATGAGAAATACATTACTTCTTTAAACAAAGGAACCGTTGCATCTGAAATGTAGCCTAGTGGAAGAGTATTCGACTACAGATTGAATCCCCCTGTAAACGCTAGTATACCTCATTGTTTTTTTTTTAATTTTTCTAATTCATCAGTTCAATTTCCGATAAAAATATGTACGATTGAAAATAGCCGAAAATCATTTATTAATGTTCATATTTAAAAACAAAATATGTATCCGTTTGCCTTTTTTAAAGTACATTATTGTCAAACCTAAATATCAATTAACATAATATTGAAAACACACAGACGCGGTATTATAAACGATATAAATAAACTGTTGAAATA
>NC_136489.1:62078070-62080570 GCF_053919585.1 Euprymna scolopes | reverse complement strand
AAACTGCAGGTAAAAAACCGGCCATGCAAAGAAGAGATAATAAATAAAAACATAAAGAGTTATTAAATTATAAAGTATAAAGAAGTATGTAGAAAAACGATTAAGTTAAAGAAATGTGTTTATATATCTATATAAAATATAAAATAATAACTATGTAATTTCAAAATTGCCATAATTAAATTTGGACTTATGTTTACAGAAAGAGATCAGTTCATTTTTAAAAAAAATATTATATTGTTACTTGCAGACGCGCATATATATATATATATATATATATATATATATATATATATATATATATATATATATATATATACCTGATTAACTCCATTATAAATGTTGTTGTAAGGTCAGTTAGTCTATCTTTCGGCATGCTATTAGATTTTGTCTCCGAATAGAAAAATATAATAAAATTAAGCGCAGCAGTTACCCAAGATTTCATTTACGAGCTCACAAAGAATATTTTAATATAAACGCTTTAATTAAACTCATTTGCACCTCAATATCGGATATAGGGTTAGTTAGGAAAAAATATCCTCGATAGAAGACTCCATAAAATAAATGTGTAATAAAATATCCACTCTGGCAATCTTCTACCCAGGCTATTGAATGTTTTTCAAATAATTTCTATAAACACAATCTAAAATTTCTTTCTTTCGGCATCAAATCTTATTACCAATCTATATCATGAATACCACTAAATAAGTCTCTCTTAATAGCACGAAAATGTACTGATATAATCCAAGGCGAAACTAATCTAATACTATTAGCAATAGCAATAAGCTATAATAAAATTTGAGAATGAATTTAAACCAGAAAATAATACACTGAACAATGTATATATTTAATGGATCAACTGACTCAGCCTAGGTCACTGATCTAGTTAGCCTATTTTTACTTGTGTGAAATTGATGACATACTACCCAGACAGTTCCGTTTAGAGGGAGACCTTTAGAGAGACAACACACTCTTCTTGATTTACACCCCGAATACAAATTACGAAAAAGCGGTTAGATCTGTTCATTTTTTTTTTTAATTATGGACTTACTATAAAAACTGGCCCATGATGAAAAGTAGTTGATTTGTAGAATGTAACGTTAAAACTTACGAACTCTACTTTTGATTCCTATCAGAAACCAACCCAATCTGTATTATGGGTCCCTAATTATTAAGCCATCCTTAAGAGACACACTCTGGTTTAACCGTCCATACACAAAAAGGGTTAAACCATACATGACTAGAGAATTCTTTAAAATATTAGAAAATAACGACAAAGGTCCCCATGAACATAGTAAAAAATCATCAAAACACTGTCAAAATATATTATTAAACAATGCCAAATAAGCATCAAAATAATTAATAACAATAATAAGGATATTAAGAACATACAAAATACAAATATAAAAGTTATGCAAGCTGTAACTGCAGAAGAAAAAAAAACACACGTCCTTTACAAGGTAGCTGCAAAGTAAAAAGTGTAATTTACATCTGCACAGTATCAAAAATTCTAAATTTAAATTCAAATAATAGCAACCGTATAAATTCTTTCGCGCAGAATATCAGCAGTACGCAATTAATTAATAACACCACTCACAGTAACCCTCTAATACAACCAAATATATTTCATAGCAATACCACTGTTAATCAAACTGAAAACAACTATTACAACTCGCTTAAGCAAATATGATATACTTTGGTTTTATTCCCTGACTTATAAAACACAAAATCTCCACACATAAACACAATTTCCAAAAAAAAAGATCTTATAAAAATTAAACAAGTGTAGCAAAATTTATTTGGCATTTAAAAGATAAGAATACCCCATTTATTTTAAAATGGGCCATTGTAAAACATATAGGACTTGTGACAAATTCTGAACATTTTTTAGATTTGAAACCCTGGCGATATTAAAATTACATTAGAATATTTCCACCTTGTAAATAGAACAAACGTGATTTTTTCCGGTTGCATTGATAAACGTTGATCCATATTTGACAGATTTAACCCCCCCCCATAAAATGATAAAAATAATCGGATTATTAATCTGATTTTAACAGTTTATAATTAATAATTAAATAACTATAATATTATTTTACTTATTTTATTAATAGTATTTAGATTCTTATTATTATCATTTTTATTACTATTATTATTCAGTTATTCTAGTATCGCTAAAATTAATACCATTACTATTATTGACGGCATTTATTTTTATTATGTAAAGCATTACAATAAATAAATAAATAAATACTCCCTAAAATAATTAGATGCTATCTCCTTTGGATCAAAAGAATATTTTTTATTTCCATTTCATTTTTATAAAATTTGTAGTTGTCTCCCTTTTTAATTTAATATAATTTTAAATTTTAAATTCAGCGTTCCAACGTTAAAGAGTGATAAACGTACATGATAACACCGTTTTTAAAGTAATATAAACTCTTAATAATTATTTCCACCATTCGGAAACAAGATATTCCAGCATATCAAAAGATAGACTGAT